>NC_138909.1:33326858-33926858 GCF_965231255.1 Vanellus vanellus
CGCGGGAAAAGCGAGGGGAAGCGGCAGGCCTGCGGGCTTTCTCTGACTACAGACAATACATGAAAAGAACAAAAAGTTGGTCTGACTGTTAAAACTAAGCTATGCTTGCAGGGCTGCAAGACAGATTGTGTTACAAATGAGTATACATTCGACAGGGAGAATAAACGAAACAAGCGAGATATAATGAACAGAATCCTACAAAACAACTGTATGAATAGCCCATATTTAACCTGCAGTGACAATTTAAGAAGACACACTTCTGATATCTCTCTCATCTCCTGGCAAGACCTCAGTGTATAAATCTAACAGTGAGCTGAAGACTATGCAAGTTCATCCAGCAGTTATCTCTTTCAACAATAAAAGGATAGATCAACAAGTCCAAAGGCTTTTAGTTGTTTTCATGGTTTGTGAAGAGATATTTGAAGATCATTTTGCTCTGTGCATTTCAGTAAGAGAGTGCCTAATATCATCTTAGTGGGAAACCACATGAAAAAAATTTGCTCTTTATCCAAGCTACTGGTATGTTCAATTATGTCATTCTGTATTGGTAACAGACATAAGGATTTTCACTGGGATTTGCGCTCTAAATTGGTGGGACATTAAAAAAAAAAAAAATCCTATAAATCACCTTGCAAGGGAATTCTATGCCTCAAAGTGTGTAACAAAAAATAAAAAGGTGGTCAAGCAACAGACTCTCAACCCACCGCTTTACTTCAAGAGCTGAAGGAGTCTCATACCACCAAGGCATGCACCATTCCTCAATATCAAATTTCAAGACCTCAGAAAAGCACAGCTTCTGCTTCTTGGTGGCTGTCGTGATTGATTTTGTGTCAGCCTCACAAGATCTGCCAGTAACCCTTGCAGCGATTTCCTTCTTGGCATTACTCTATTTTTCCTCAGCTAAAAACATGAATAGAGCTACATCAGGAGACATCATCTGACAGTTAGGACAGACCTTGGAAAAAGGACCCCTCAATGTTCCCGAATCAACAGCGGGACTTGAATTCCTTGTGTACATACCTCAGAAAAACATTGTGGCCCACAACATTTTTAAGCAGATGCTGCTTTCAATGTTTCTTGTTTGATTATTTGCATGAGGCCTTCTGCTGAGGTGTCAGAGACAGAGATAAAAACCTATCCCTCAATAAATGTATAAGTATACAAAATAGGATCCCTGCAATTAAGGCAACGGTATTTGTCCTGCTGTTGAAAAGTACATCTCTGGGGTGGCCCACCTTTTGTTGCATTGTGCAATACAGATATCCAAAGGTGACACCTGCCAGACGAATCCAGTCATTTTCATGGTGGCATTTGAAAAGCACCCATTAAATTCAGAAGCTGTAGCACCCAAACAATGGCCACATAGCCATCCAAGGAGTAGGATCCTGCTTGATATTCATCACCTCATAACAGATTTGAGAAATTTACCTCTCAGCCACATATATGAACCACTGAATGGAGGGGGATGAATATCCCCCTTTTTCCTCCGTTGACAGCCATCTGGAGGAGAGGAAAGACTGCAACCATGTCAGACTTACAGAACATAAACAAATACACAGACATGCAAGCAGAGGCCAGCGTAGTATCCTGCAAGGGTTCCAAACAGCAATAAGCCCTCACCTTTCCACTGCCTTCTTTCTCACAGGATGTGCCCTGGGTTATCCCACCATAATCCCATATGATCTGCAAGCCTCCCTCAAAATTTTTACATCTTGTTGGCAGTAGTAACTCAGGGTTTTTTTGCAAGTCGCCAGTCTTGAAAAAATTGGGGGGAGTAACCTTTGCCCTCAATGGTCACAACTTGAGGGAGGATGCTAAGATTCACAGGTAAAAATTTTGTGGAGTCCATGAAACATATACTCAGCTTGGGTTCTTCTATGCAAGTGAATTTACCACCTAGTGTGATCATTTGCACACACAATTTTTTCCTTCAGAGCAGCCGTTGTAACCTGTGGCATTATTTGCCGGGAAAGTGTAGCCCCATAACTTTATACCCATAAACAATCAAATAAAGTCCACAAGAGCTGTTGTGTCACCTTTAAATGCCCATTCCTGTACAGTTTTCCCTCTTGTCCCTTCTTCATCTTAAAGGGCATCCAGTAATACCTCCATGGTAAATAGGTAGTTCGGGATATGCATCCTAGTCCCCTGCATACCTTCCACATCATAGATAATGTAGTCCTGCCTTTCTTCTGGATTGTAGACCACAGGCATGAACCACTGGTGCTGGTTCACATTAGAGATCTGTTCATAGCACATCTGCACTTCCAGCTTTCACATTCATGATGTTTATCTGCATAGGTGCTGGACTTTTCACAGATAATCACAGTCAAACAATCAATTTCTTTTTTAATAGCCAGGGCCTTGTGCCTCTGTAAATGCTGCCTGGACCTGCACGACAGCCTGCAGCTGGGCCACTTCATCCTTGTCCCCAGGTTAACTGCACAGCCATGAAATATCCAGAAAAAGCCAGCAAATACCTTCCTGACATCCTTAACACCGTAATAACATTAATCAAGTAAAAGGAGGAAAGTGGGCCTGAAATATCTAAGACTGTCCTTGGGTTTAAAAATCCCCCAACCCTTTTTTTCCCCCCTCAAATATGAGGGTGACGCATATATTAACATGTGACACATCCTCAGACAAGGGGACATCACTCAGCACGACCTTCCTGTGCACAGACCAACCCTGTTTGCCACATAGACGTATCTCTTGCTCTGCATCTGTGAGATTCTTCAATGCTGTAAGCACTGCAAGACTCCCAGCAAAACAGAGATTATCACTGTTATTTGATCAATTAAATTTGTGCCTGTAATTGTGGGATGGGGATAGACTGCAGCATTCTGCCTACCCTGCCCTTAACGGCTTTTACAGTAACCATAGCCAGGCAGAAAGTCTGATCAAAACACAGTTCTACTTTGCAGGAGACTACTGACCCAGTCTCAAAATTTCACCATGTTCATAGTGTTAAATTAACATCAGGAGAATATAGTCACACAAGCTGACAATTTCAAGACAGAGCTGAGTGTAATCACTATGCACAAACAGGTGGCATAAAGGATAAAAAGTTTGCTCTACACCCTGAACAAATATTCATATGGTTCACGGAGTGATACTGGTTTAAATTATCAAATCTCTATTCTTCCAAACCCCTGAATCAGCCATTCCCACCACTGAACACACTCTGTGGAAGCCATGGGATGGTCTGAACAGTAGCCTGTCTTGCATGGGGCAGCACTCAACAGCTGTCAAAAAAAGCCCAAACCAAATATATTTACAACTCTGAAGCTTTGAGTAAACGGGGAGAGAAAATATGAAAATCAGTTTCACAATGGCTTTTCCAACAGAACAACCAGAAATGCAGCTAATATCCCAGTTCTGCAATCACGAGAGAGAAAGCATTTCTGTCCTCAGATACAGCACCCAGACTTGTGCAATTACAACAGCTCAGGAAAAAGCTTTATGGTTCTGGAACAGATAATTTTCAGCTACTCTGTAGGGATGATTTATGAAGAGTCTGGTGATTTCTGGGATCTGCTAGAAGCCTAAATAGGTCATAATCTGAATAATTTAGATGATGAACTCTTAGCTGAAAATCCAGTAAAGATTCACTAGAGTTCAACCTAAAATAGAGAGGGGGGGGGGAGGTGTGTGTGGGGGGGAAACAAACCAAAATATGGTGTTTTCTGATAATATACTGTTGCACTTCGATATAAAGACTGTACTTCGGCTTTGGCTTGTTTTGTCTCTTGCAGTGACTAACCAGGATGGTTTAGGTTGGTAAGGACCTCTGGAGGTCATCTGCTCCAACCTGCCTCTTGAAACTAGGCTAAAGGCTTATTATTTCTATATGTTGTATGTATTACTTAGGCTTTAAGCAAGTGAACAGTGGAAGGCAGTGTCGGAGACCTGCTTTTTCTTAAGACAGACATCTCTCATTTTATCAGTATTCATAGATAAAATATTGTACTGAACTGGAACAATAGACCTTAGAGATGCAGCATTTCTGTTTCATAGAAATACACATTTCTCTTTATTCCCAATGAAATTAAAAACAATCCTATGTCCTGCTCTACATATGAGGAGGGATACAGGCCAATGTGAAAGTCGATTTCTACACAGAAGAAAGGTGGCGTCTCCTTGTAACCATCCCCATGGGGAATGGGAACAACCTCCTTTCCTTTCTGCAACATGCATTTTAGCTGACTTTGTCCAAAGCAAAAAAAAAAACAAAACCCAAAGACAGATTACTAAGTTTGTAGTCCGCTATATTTTCATCACTATCTCCCTCTATTTTTTTCTGTCTCATAAAGAGAAGAAACCAAGATCTGCTTCATATTGTGCTTCTTGACACAGTGGAATATCCGGATATATGTTCACCATGTAAGAAAATAGGGTCTTGTGTCTGACATATGACAGTGTCTTAAACAGCTCTACTCACGTCTGCTCAAACTACGATGATGGCTTAGTTAATTAGAATTTTCATCCTCAGTTGATGGGGCTGAATGACCCATCACTAAAATAAAAAAATAAGGTAGATATTTCTCTGCAGTTTGATAAAATCTCTTAGCAAGTCTTCCTGTGGCTCATTCTTTTTGTAAATGATGGAGAGAAAGTTACCTTTGATATTTTAGGTTAGCATGGTGCATAACCTTAGGTAACTATGGAAAGAATTTTAGCAGTTTTAGTATTAAAAGATTTTTTTTTTAATTATCATTTTATAAGAAAAGAACATTTACCAACACCTTATATCTCATTTTCTCCTGTTTGCTGCCCTATTAATTGGAGGAATGGCACTGTTTATTCAGGCAGATAGAGTCCCCCTTACCCTTTGGCTTGCACATGCAAGTAAGTGAGAATCTTCCTTTAGACTACGGTAGGCTTCAGTTCAAACACTTCATTTTAAAGGGATTTCAGAGAGAGAACTGACATCATTTAAAAGACACAACTAGCTACCCACTTAATGGTACACCCTGTTACATACTGCCTTTCGCTATTTTTAAAACAAAAACAAAATAATCAAGAAATACACACCACACACAAGAATACTCAGACACAAAAAGGAAAAGGGAGAACAAAATACACCATGCAAATTCGTTCCCTCACTGGTGACTCCAGTATTCTACATAGCAAGTGAGCAAAGCTAAGGTCTGCTTTCTGCAGGACTTGTGTTGAGGGAATTTTTCTCAAAAGGGAATTAAACGAAAATGAAGTCACAATGCCACGGGGTTTTATTGGTCATAATGGAGCAAAGATTGCTTCACAGACTTACATAACAGAATAGTCTTTTGAAAAAAAGACTGTCTACTGACATAAAAGATTGGCTGACATAATTGCATAATTAGGATTCCACTAGAATAAGGGGGAAAAATGACATCTAAATTATCAGAATCTACTACCAAGTAAAGATTCTTTTTGTCTCTTTGTATGGTAAAACAATTATGCAAGTGAAGTTCTTGCCTTAAGGATGATACTGAGGTACTCTTCAAACGAGCTTGCAAGTAAGTAATGGCCAAAGCAAAATGACTTCAAAAGGTCAAGAACCACCCTGTCTCCCATCAACGCAAATGCTAAAAGCTTAAGATTAAGAAAGTCTAAGCTAACGTGGTCTCTTTATAACATACCTGTCTATGTAAAGAAAATTGAGTAAGTGCTCCTCTGAAGTGCAAAGGGGAGGGGACAGCAGCCCCCGTATCATACAGGGGCGTGTGTTGCTGTTGCATTTTATGGCCAGGTGGTAGGTAGATGCTATCAATTTAAGTGTTTCACAAAAAAAAAACCTATTCCAAATTATGCCTCTCGCTCAGTATTGTTAAATAAAAGTAGTAAGAAATGGAGGTGAATTTGTCGAGTATATTGGCCTGCTGCTTGAATAAACAATAGCCCTGTGTTCATCTAATACATCACAGAGCACCAAGAAAGATAGTAAAAAGCTCTGAACATCAAACTGAATGATTATTCAAGTTTTCAAGAAGATTCCGTATATCAAATGCCCGCATTGTTAACTGCTGCAGCCTCACCAAGGCAATAGCTCTACCTGCCAATTCAGAATCCACATTTCCCTCTAGACCCTCTTCAAGTTTCTGAATACCCGTCTCCTGCAGAAATTGCACTATGTCTTTCTTCCTTAGGATCCTCTTCCCTTGGAGGACTTTTTTCCAGACCACGTTATTTAGAATTAGAACTGCAGTATCGGATACAGTTGAAGTTGTTGTGTTTCAAGGCTACAAGATGTTGAGTTCAGCGAGATTTGTGGCCGCTCATCTATTTGTCAAATCAGATCTTTAAACACAAGGGTTATGTCTACTCCTCCTCCTACAATATTTTAATTATATTATGTATTAATATTATCATTTAATGCAAAACACTAGTAAATTAGTTTATGTAGGTTACAGGTATTAAATTATATTCTTTATTAAGTTACTCCATTTACTGTATTTTTCAGTGCTTCTTTGTATAGAATAAAATAATTTCTCAAGACTTTCAAGGGGAGAAATCTTATTTTTACTTTTGTTCTCTGTCAGTAATAACGACACTTAAGTTACATGGTTAAGCATCCTTCATAGTATTCCAGCTACTATTTTTGCTCTTTTCTGCTTTATGTACTTCTCCAGTAGGCCTTTATAGATAGACAAATGCGGTAAGATATCTTCTGGCTAGAGAATATATACCAATGATTTCTGACTAAATTGGAATAACTGTTCTCTTCAGCTTTCAAAATATATATATATTCCTGAATATCTTCTAAATTGTAAAGCTAGCTCAACTGCAGATTCAGGTATGGTGCGTCAGAAGTGTCTCGTTTTATGTTGTTACAATTAACTTTTGGCTTGTTGAACAGGAATTGCTTATTGGGGTCTTTATACTGTAAACAATATGAAGATACTGTTGCCATAAACTGTAGTTAATTACATATGAAGGTATCTATATGTTAGAGATAGCTCTATGGTGCTATAAACATAATTAAAAAAAAATACACACCCTAACATAAGCATACAATAGGTAAAGTTAATACAGAGCATGGCGTATTAACTCGATTGTTTCCTGCCACCTAGATGCTTTCCTTAACCATATAATTTTTAGCTGAAGACAGCAGCATAAAATTAGTATTATTTGTGTTTTGGAAACAAGATTTTTTTGGCACATTTCAATTAAATGTGTGATCACTGGAGCGTTCACTTGACAGATTATAAACTATTGCTCATTATAAGGTATGTTCTTTTAGAGCTATAATTGCTGGAAAATTTTTAAAGTACTTTCTTTTGTTTTCAAATAGAGAAGTAATATTTCATTAGTTTTATTGTATTGTAAAGCAACTTCACTCGAAAGAGCTGATCAAGAGTTATCTACCCAAAGTGAAACTATTCAGAAAGTTTTCAGTTCTGATTAGAGGGAATTAAAACAAAACCTCAATTGTACTGACTGCCACAGCTCTCACCAGCTCATTCTTCGGGGTAAAGATAACCAGAAGGCATTTTGATTGCTCACATAACTTCTAGATTCTGTAACATTGGGGCAACTAACCTCCTGCTGCATGATCCTATGCAGAAGTTCAACTGCCAAGTTTTTCAAAGGCAGGGATTTTTATTTTTATGTATATGTGCATGTTATTTTTTAAGCTTTGTAGGAAAAAGAAAAAAGCAAAGGAGGAAAACGCGTTCAAAGTAATTAGGAGGGATCACCCTGAAATGGGGTCTTCTCAGTTTTTTTAAGTGATGATGGTATGGGACTCACATGTCATTAATAATATTGTTCAGCTACCAAGTCAGAAAGAACCGGATTGCTATTCTCCAACTACGTGCATCACGATAATTCTTCAAGTTACAGTCTGCAACTTTGAAATGGAAATGAAACTTTGAAATGTATTTCTAAGACAAAGGCTGCAATGAATTATCCCTTTTTAACTTGACTAATTAGCTTCACTTCCCCTGAGTCCCTCTTTAGTAGTTTCTTTTAACTTCAATGTCACCCTTTCATGATGACACCACCGATCCACACACAAACCTATTATCACAAGTAGGCTCTTGTTTCAATGATTAGCACAAAGAAAGAGAGAATAAACAACAAACAAGAGTATTAGCTTGACAGGTATAATAAATGAGAAGTCTTAAAAAAAAAAAAAAAAGAATTATATCTAGCAGCAGAGATCAATCCTAAAACTTTTTAACATTAGGACTTGGAATATAAATATCTTTCACTTTCTGGTACATGAGAAGAACATATATTTACATGCATTTTTATTTATATTTAATATACATCACATTGAAAGTCACAAAAATTACTCTTCGGCACTTTGGCTAGAACAGTACTGGATACCATCCTAATCTAGCAACATTTTTTTTTCCTATTACCACCTTCCCTAATGGTCAGTAATTTCCTTCATATACATTAATCACATTCCCTTATCTATGCAGATACTTTTCTACAAATCTCTCTAATTTGGGGCTTTCCCTCTCAAAATGTATTTTGATGAGAGCAAGTATCTTAAGATTCAGAAACTAACAAATGCTTTTGTAACCACTGCAGTTAATTGTTGCTATGAATTTTTCTTCTATTTGGTGAAATTAACGTATTTTCTACACCTAAATGTGCTATGAAAACACCATGGTATACATAAATTTATTATTTCCAAATATACCAACAAAAATAAGTCTACAAAAGTAACAATTCCATCCAATTAATCAGTAAGAAAAGGCAATTTATTCGCTTACTCCTTTGGTCTTGAAGCAGTTGTTATTTGGGATCTATTCTTAACCGTTTGGATGCGTCATTTTAATCATACATGATTATTTCTGTATTTTGAGAGGCTGACCTAACTTCACACAAGGGGCTGGAACTACTGTTTTAATCCAAACTGCCCTCTGAACAGAGGAAAACCGGAATGCCTCAGTTTCTTTAACTCCATGTATGCCCAAGAGGAACAGAGCAGAAATAATTTCTTCTCATCCATGGAAAGACCTGCCTACCTCCTGCTGTGAGCAGGGACCGAAGTCAGGTTTTCTTCTGCTTTCCTTTCCCCCCTCAACCTACTTACTCTCAGTCAGGAAGCTGGAAAATTAGAAGAGGCTTTTACGATTTAGCTGGAGTGACAGAGGTGGCTGGGATAAGCCAGTGTCTATTCCTTTATACTCTCCTTCAGCTCTGAACAGGAGCAGAGATAGTAACTCCTTAACAATTAAAGGTATTCTACCCACAGCCTCAGCGTTCGCATTTTAGAAGCCATCTCCCTGGCAAAATATTATCCTAACTAAAATTAGTAAAAAGCAAGTGGCCATAACGCATGGGCAGGAAGCAAAATATTTGGAAGCAATTCAAACATCCCAAAATAAGGTTTGGTTGGTGTTTTTTTTTTTTTTTTCTTTTTCCCTTTGCCATTTCTCACATCCCAGCTGAAAATTCAGTTCAGTGCTGCTCATTCAGCTGAAGGCCTGATCCAAATTTTAATCAGCCACTAAGACTATTTCAGCTGAACGGGAATTTGTATTGGTCACTAGTGACTTAAAATGCTAAGTCAGGATTATTGTGCCTAGTGGTGTTCAGAAGGGTGAAGCTGTTAATCAGATGTTGGGGGTTTTAGGTTGGAAAGCAATTCACAACTCCTGTGGAACACCAAGGAAAAGAGGAAGGTTTGAGATTTCGGAATGGAACTGTATGCCTTTATGTAAATTATGCGTGATTGAAATAAAAAAAGATATTGAGGGTTGAGCAGTTGTAACAAGGCTAAAAGAAATGGCTCATAATACAGGAGAAGAAACCCAATTGCAGCTTGTGACTCAAAATGCACCATGCTGCTATTATGTCAGCAGTATCTTCAGTTCCAGTTTTTCCTATCCCGCTCAGGCTCCTACTCATCCATTCAACCCGTCCCCTCTGAGCACTGCCTCCTCCTCCTCTGTGCTGGTTCAGGAGTTTGCACAGCTCAAGTCTGTGAGATGAGCTCCTGTGTTCAACCAGATGGGGAGGGGGGGGGGGGAGTGGGGTGGGGTGGGGGGAGGGCTGCTGCTCCTTAAACAAGTCACCCAAAGAAGTCCTACTGGCATAAAAATGGTCTTCAGGAAATCAGGCAATGGGAGAAACAACAGAGGACTGGCAAAAAGAAGATGTGTGAATCGATGATCGAGACAGGGGAACAGGACACACAGCTCTTTATGTTTTAGCAAGACTAATCAGGCATATAGTAAGGAAGACAGTATGTGAACATGTGGGAGTAAACGTGTGAAAACCAATAAACAGCGTGGGTTTGTTGAAAATCTAGTGGGTCATGCCAAAAGAATCTAATTGCTGGCTTATGCATATGTTTATTTCTGATTTTACTTTAAAACGGGAGCAGTAGATACTGAGAACTGACTTGGGTTTGGGTCAGACCGTGGGAGCACTACAGGGTAAGAGTATAGTACCATCTCATAGTGACATTGCCTTACAGTGTGCACAAAGGGAGTTAAACATAATACAACGTAACATGCTCTAACCACTGTGTAGCACTGCATACATTTCAGTATTACACCCTTAAACAACAAGACAGCAAAACAATAAATAAATATTATTTTGGCAAGTGCAAAGATTAAGAAAATGCCCTAACGAAATCCACACTTACTGCATCTACCACCTTCTCTTATCTGAGCATGATCAACCGATTACCTAATGTAAAACACAGACGTTTGTTTGGCATGGCTCAGTAGAGATGTCATAAACTCACGGTGTTCATCATTTTGACAATTTTTCATTCTGAACTTTTACATGCTGCCATGTACAGAAATGGCTTTAGTCACCAGGAAAGTATAATTACTCGCCCAGCAGAAAGCTCATTTACATTGAGATGTGGTGATAAAGAGTAGCGCATCCAACTGAAACAGCAAAAGAAGTTGAAAGCAGTTAGACTTTAAAGAATGTGTCTGAAATCTCCCACGACTAGAGCATTTTGATGACAAATTCTTGATTCCTTCTATTTTTAGAAGCAGTGCATGCCTCAAGATTACTTCTCAGTAGAAAGTCACTATCAGAAAGCTGCGCCTTACTTGGGGAATTTTATCCCATAGCACATGGTCAGAAAACTACATCTTTAGCAGCAGATTCGTCTTAGCCTTTTTTTTTTTTTTTTTTTTTTTTTTTTTTTTTTTAATACAAACATTCAACAGAACTACTCTGCTTTGCCTGGTTTTATCAAATAGAGTATAAGAATCTAGATTTGCACAAGAATGTGCATGGTCTACTGCCTTCTAAAAATACTAAAATGATTCACAGAACTGTACCCAACTAGACTGAGGCAAAGAAAGACACTTAAAGTAAATACAAGCAGAATGCTAGTAGTGAAGTGTTAGTGCAGTGTTACAGGAACAAAACTATCTATTTTTGGAATTGTAAAGCAATTATGTATACAAAGAGTCTATTGGAACTATTGCTTCAAGCGTTTACTGATTGTATTGCATGGTCTCCTACGTGTTCTCCAGCAATATATTGGGTATTGTTTGTGCTTTCTGGAGAAGGCTGAAAAGCATACAAAAAAGTTTTTCAAGACTGCCACCAAGTACAGTATAACATAGTACATCCTATAGCTAAAAATGTAAATTTTTTAAGGCAAAAATGTCAATCCAAGAATAATCAAGCACTGGAAATTATACGTAACTCTGAAGATTAATCCAACTTCATGAGGAAAAAAAAAATATGAAAGCACATACCATGTCAGCATGAGGAAAATCTAGGGGAGTCCCACTGATATGTTATTTTATTCCCCCACACACATTCAAAGGCATACTGCAAATAGTATATTTATAAGCATATAAGTATCCCTCTTGTCTAAGCTGTTTTAAAAGGAGCACTCTGAATAGTGTGGAAGAGAGAACCCAAATGATATTTACCAATCCCATTAAAATGTATGCTAAAGGTCTTATTAATTAAGATGCAACTTAATCTTCAAGTATATGCCCCCAACACTGTGGTGAATTCGATAAGTACCATGGCGTTCTGCACCGAATTTCCTTCAGAAGGAGCGTGTTTGATTATGTCAGAGAAAGCATGTACTGTAATAAAATACATATTGCCATTCAGCTGGAACATTCCTTCCTGCTATGACAACCGTCAGTTCCTGATTTAACACTAGTTTGTAGTTGCATCAGACTTAACGGGTAGCAGCTATTTGTTCTATGAAGAAAACCAGAAAGGGAATTTGACAAAGATTGGATGTCAAAACTGATGGAGGAAACTGAACCCCTAAAAAAACAATTATGAGACAGAACTGGGAAAAAAACCCAATCGTGTCCTTCAGAATATTTCAAATTAACAGCCTATTTTTTTAAAAAATAAGAATAGGCAAAGACTGCTAAAAAATATTTCAAGTGACAATGTTATCCAAGTGAGTAAATACACCTCTTATTTAATGTTAACATGACACATGAGAAGGTGTGGAGCTAAGCTTTCTGTTCTTTTGCTTTATGCATAAAACAATAAAACTAGCACAAAATAGAAGGGAATCAGACACTCTCGGCCTACAATATGAACAATAAACAAACCCCCCAAAATTCAGTTGCTTATGAGAGACAAGGTTCACACCACGGAACATTTTCAATTTATCTGTTTTCAATAATTCCTGAAACCAGAGAAAACGAGCTTTTTCTTGTGTCCTGCAGATTAATTCCTTCTGCCACGGAGAGAATCATGAGGACTCTCTCTATCAGAGAGCACGTGGCCAGACTCCCTGGCCTTCAAGTGAATGGAGCTGGAGTCTCAGTTCTTTACAGACTCCGCTATTGACATAATGGCTTTGCCATTTACAGCCTCTTCCAGAGGCTGAAAAGCAGCCCCTGGAAGAGGAAAATTCAATACCATTTAAGATTCTCTTAATTCCTAGTGGATTCTTCTTGTAGTTCAATGCCTGCTCAGTGCAGATTCAGGGTTACCAGTGGGGCTTACATATGGTCTGAAACATCACTCTCCGGATAGAAGTTGGATGAAAATTAGAAAAGTAAAAAAATTAAACCACCAAAACATGTCCTGTCTCTGTCCTCTACCCCAAACCACACACACAACCAAACACCTTCCCCCAACCCCCCTTTCTTATGTGAATAGCAGTCGCTGTAGATACAAAATTATCAAATGCAACAGAAGACACTCCTCAATGATAACTTAATGATAAATGAAATAAGGCATACGACTATCCTCCTGTGACCTGCAATTCCTAATTAACTCTTCCAGTCATTCTACAGAAACATTGAAGAAAACTGGGAAGATCTTGCATCAACTAATCATACATAAGAAATTTCTTATGACAGAAAACAATTTTCCCAAAGTTTTTCCCAAATTTCCAAGACTGAGACAAACATCTTTGACAGCTAGTTTATCTCCTCCGCCTTTCTTTCACTAATAAGTTAACTCTCTCTGTGATCAACACATATAAGAAAGTACCTTACACATGTATTTACGCAAGCATATGATCTCTTTTAATTGCAAGCAGAATATTCACCTATCAGTTTCTAAACCACACAGAGTTGTCACAATCACAGAATGGTCAGGGTTGGAAAGGACCTCTGGAGATCATCTAGTCCAACCCCCCTGCCAGAGCAGGGTCACCTACAGCAGGTTGCACAGGACGGCATCCATGTGGGGTTTGAATGTCTCCAGAGCAGGACACTCCACCACCTCTCTGGGCAGCCTGTGCCAGTGCTCTGCCACCCTCAAAGTAAAGAAGTTCCTTCTCCTTAAGCTGGTATTATATTTGTAACAGAACTGCTCTAAATACATCTCACTAAGCCTTTCTCTATAAGGTAAAAGGGAAAAGGTAGACATAAGAGAATTTATCACAGGCGTGCAGGAAAGCTCTTTTTGACAACCTAAACTTCCTAAAGCACTCACTGACATGCGCTACACATAGCAAATACATTACTTTTCTCAAAAGAGAAAAGAAAAATTGAAGCATTTAATAACAACTAATTATCAGCTGCAAACATGCAGCAAATAATACATCTTTCAATCTGTCAACTCTCAGAGGCATCACACAAAAATTCAAGGGCAGACGTACCAAAAACCAAGACAGCTCTTAAACTTCCTTCCCTTTTTGTCCCTTTATAATTCTATCTGAGAGTGTTTGCTTTATGAGACCTGAGAGCCGATACAACTGCTTTGTGATCATCGCACAAAGATATTCACCTATTAAGTGGATATGTATCTTTGAAGGGCAACTTACAGAAGAGACATCTATCTTCATCAAATTTTGCTTCAGAAACTGTTTCTAAAAAACACAGCTCCTCGACCTCTGAAGCTTTCACTTGAGCTTTCAACAACTTCCATAAAAGTTCAGCAACTGGGGGGCAAATTACCCCACAGAGAGTCTTATTTAATCTGACCTTTTAAACCATTGAGTCTTTTCTAGCTACATTTGCTATTTTAATGTCTTTATTTGAATGACCTTTATTTTTTCTGAACCAGCTTTTCTTTTCTGGCACCTGTTAAACATTTTATGAAACTACATAAAATAGCAGAGAGACAAGTGCAGGAGGGCAGGTGAAATTCAAATCAACAGCATGAATTTAACCCCTGACATTTGCCTAAAGATTCAGCTACCTTGTCTAACCTAGTAAAGGACTGTATCTCGACCAGGTTTGTAAGCCTGAACTGAAATGTAACAGATAATCGTGTATTCACGTAACTGTGCATTTAGGATATGCTGGAAAAAGATGGGAACGAAAGGCAACATGTGGTATAGCATAAGAAAGTATTCCTTTGAAGAGAGATTAGAAATATAGTAGAAGCTTAAAAATTGCTACTGTTTATTTCCATTAGGAATTGCAAGTTTGAAGATAAAAGTTTTTGTCTTTTTACTTGCAGTGGTCAGGACATGGATATTATATCTAGCTGTCTGTGAACTTGTTTTTGTTAAGTAGGATTTAATCTTGAGAGAATATACCTGCTGTACTACACCAGCAGCACTTTCCCACTCAAAACCATTTTTATTTATGTAACAAAAAGGAAAGATCAGACTCAAGGAAGAAAACGGAAGTGAACAGGGTGGGTGTCCTGCTGACCATTTTACTGCCCTATAATTCTTCAAGTGTCTCTCATCCCAACAGATTAAGAATGTGTCCACACTGCGCAAGTGAAGAGCAGCAGGCTTCCCCCAGTAAATGCTATCACAAGTGGCGAGCAGTTTGTTTAAAATTCTAGGGCAAAAGAAGAGATGAGCTTTTCATCAGATTTTGCAAGAAAGACCAACTTGTCTATACATTCCTCAAAGACAGGATAAGCAAATAAATCTGCCACCTGGCATTTGCAGATAAGACAGAGCATTTCGTTCAGTTGGAAAACACTTCATATTTGATCCAATATAGACAAAGGTTTCTTTTAGCTCTTGAGAACCAATGTAATCAGATTTCATTGCAGTTCTTACAAACGTGTTAAAAGATTTTGCGTTATGGATGTCCAGAAGGTGTTGCTTTTCTCCAATATCCCCATAGCAATATTAGCGGTGGCACCTTCAGAGAACTTCATCTTGCAAGTCAGACACAGGACAGATTCCAGGCCTGTACCACTAAAATGGCTATTTAACAGAGAGACGGGACACTGTGGGCCAAGTGAAGTGTTTTAAAAGAAACAATACCCAAACTTTAAACTGAGTTACTGCAAGAGAGGTTCCTATCATCACTTGCAAAACTACAGCTTTGTGTGTCTACCAGTTTCTTGAACTTGTATTCTTCAGGGATATCTCAAAGTACATGGAGACCAAGGTGTGACAAATTAAAGAGGAGGGCGAATGCCACCTCCCCTCTTTCACTGATCAAGAGAGCTGGGTCTCCTCTCCAAATGAGTGGTTCAAACACAAGTGCAAGTATCACTGGAAAGGCAACATGTGCCTTCCAACCTTTTATGCTAGGGGTAAAAAACGCAGGATTAGCCTTTCCAGCTAATTATCCCTAAGCACATCTATGAGGGAGATATTTCTGTCCACATTATTCACCCCACACCAAAAAAAAAAACCCAACATCTTAGTTAAATACTTAAATCATAGAATAGTTTGAGTTGGAAGGGACCTTTAACAGTCATCTAGTCCAACCTCTCCAGCAATGAGCAGGGACAGCTTCAACTAGATCAGGTTGCTCAGAGCCCCATCCAACCTGACCTTGAATGTTTCCAGGGACAGGACATCTACCACCTCCCTAGGCAACCTCTTACAGTGTTTCACCACTTTTATTGTAAAAGATTTCATCCTTGTATCTAGCCTAAATCTTCCCTCTTTTAGTTTAAAGTCATTACCCCTCATCCTATCGCAACAGGCTCTGCTAAAAAGTTTGTCCCCATCTTTCCTCTCAGCCTGTCCTCATAGGAGAGGTTTTCCATCCCTCTGATCATCTGGACCTGCTCCCGTAGCTTGCTAAAAGTTATCTGGGAAGCACAGAATAACAGTACCGCAAGAAAATACAGGGAGGAAGGCCAAGAAGATAATCAGAGGGCTGGAGCACCTCACCTATGAGGACAGGCTGAGAGAGTTAGGGTTGTTCAGCCTGGAGAAGACTCCAGTGAGACCCTATAGCAGCCTTCCAGTACCTAAAGGGGGCCTACAGGAAAGATGGGGAGGGACTCTTATTCAGGGAGTGTAGTGATAGGATGAGGGGCAACAGTTTTTAACTGGAAGAGGGTAGATGTAGATTAGATATTAGGAATAAATTCTTTACTGTGAGGGTGGTGAGACGCTGGAACAGGTTGCCCAGAGAAGCTGTGGAGGCCCCATCCTTAGAGAAGTTCAAGGCCAGGTTAGATGGGGCTTTGAGCAACCTGTTCTAGTGGGAGGTGTCCCTGCCCATGGCAGGGGGGTTGGAACTAGGTGATCTTTAAGGTCCCTTCCAACACAAACCATCCTATGATTCTATGAATGTAGTTACAAGCACAAACAAAAAGTATCAAGTTATACCTAGACATGATACTTAATGTTGATGTAAGATATTTGTAACACCTTGCTTTCATCTTCTTCCCCCCCTCCTTTTTTTTTTTTTTTAAACGAGCTCTTCAGCATACAGTCTACTCAATGAAAAGTCTCCAAAAAAAAAAAAAAATAGCTTTTTCTATAGGTACATTTTTTCCAAGGTGGAAATCTCCATTTAAACTTTCTCAGAAAACACATAAGAACCCAAGATGAATAAGAAACACCTATTAAAAATAAAAATCATTAAAAGTGAGGAAGCAACAGTAGATCTGTTTGTTTTGCTGGCTAGATGGATACCAGCAACATTTAAGGGAATTAAGAATCCCATAAAAGAAGAGTTAAAACCTCAAGGAAAACAATTACCTGCATTATAGTAATTGGTAATTTTGTCAGTTAGTGGCTTGCATTTTGTAGATACAATAAGTGGTAATTTTGGTAACCCGCAATTCATTGCCATAAGCACGCAAGAGAAAACCTCAATTCCCAGTCTTGTATAATAGACATTACAGCAGAGATTTATGACAGTCCCAGATTTATGATGGTCCCAGATGGTTAGCCAAGGTCTGAGTGAAAGAATAACCTAAACATTGCATAATCTATCTTTGTAGAGATAGATTTGGGCCCACTCTAGCATAATGAATCCAAACATAACAGTAGTTGACGTAATGCCTGAGCACTTCAGAAGCAGATGGGTGTTAGTAAGTAGTTCTGATTGGCTAATCGTCTAGATAATTCTTTAGTATAGTGGACAAAGTTTAGTGACATCGATATTATGGGCTATCATATTATGCATAGGGCAACCAGCAGTGAGAGAAAACAGAGACACTTGTTCAAGATGCCTCACACAGAGGCAGGAGCAGAAACAATGATTAGACCCCCACAGCCCATCAGATCAAACATCCCTAAGCAGGCTGAGTTATTATATGCTTGAAAAGCACAACTACATAAATCTGGAATTTCTCCCCATCTGTGAGTTACGGGGGACAATGACACATGCCTTCTGTTCTGAAAAGTTGAAGGCTTCTGAAAGGCTTTCTGAAGTTCACCTTCTTCCCCATAAAGGACAGAGAAGCACAAGTCTTTGCAGAGCAGTCTTCTCCGGCACATTCCCTTTCCTCCTTCCCCACATACCAGTTCACGATAAACAGGTTTTCCTGTTGCTCCCGCCATTTCTTACTGATGGCATCCCAGTGTCAAACCCTCCAATTAGCCAGAATTGCTGCCCTGCTGCCTCCTAACCTCTACTCTGCACCAAGTAGTAAGCAACCCATACTTCAGGTACAAAGTCTGAAACAAAGAGGTGAGCAGGAGACAAATCCTCTGTTACATCCAGGTGATCCTGATACACAGGCCAGGAGACACAAAAACTGTCACAGTTTTCAGCTTGGTCACTCTGTCTTCTCTTGCTCCCCTGGGCTTCGTCTTATATGATATTATTGTGAACAGAACACCTCAAACATCTTTCTGTAAAAAGGACTTGGGACAGGTACAGCGAACAGGGGACATTTATGAGGAAACCAACGCAGGGAAGGGCTGGGAGCTATAGAGTCAGAACAGGAGTTTAAGAGCCCAGAAGTCCACCGCGTTAAGTCAAACTCCTAACTGTTCAAAGTACAGTAGATATACAAGAGAAGTGTCTGCCTGGGCCAGGGAGCTGAATCAATATTAAAAGGGATCAAGTAGGAAACGTCTAACTGCACTTTGAATAGCTAATTTAACAGAGATGAATCTTATCCTTAGGGCCACATTTCGCATCCTTTCTTCCTTCTGAGTAGTACATTGCTTAATCCAAAATGACTATTTGCAAAGTATATATCTCGGCAAAATGAGCAAGGGTATTACAAGCTGACACTTAAAGTATATAGCTCTGGAGCCAGGGACTAGCTTTTATTGTACGCAGCACAAGCTTTGATTGTGCTGTTAGGCACTACTGAATATACAAATACTAACTCGGTAGTAAATAAGCGGTCTAAGCAAGCAAAGAATCCTGAACCTAATATTTCTTGCTGAGCTCTCCTGTTGGCAAAGTGTCAAGTAAGGAAAGAGATTCCCCCCCCTCCCCCCCCAACTTTTTGGTTTCTTACTTCTGCTAAACTTTTACACTATGAAATTGCTGCTATATTCCTATACGTACAAAGACACAGAACAGTTGTAAAGAGACCCATGTTATCATGACCACAGTCTTAAAGACAGTCAGTTTACAGGAGCCTGGCAACGAGTGTTGTATAAACCCATTGGGCTGATTACAATGCTCTGTACACTATAGTTGTGGTTAAAGCACTGAATTTAGTACTGCACAGAACATTGGATTTAATACTGAATAATGACATTGCACATAAAATTTATAGTGCAATTTACAGGTGAACTTTAAAGACCAAAATCAAGATATCATAAAAGAAAACACCAACATGCTTTATTACCTTTTATTACTTAAGATATTGACCCATAATAGCATTAAGTCAAGTAAGGTGCAAATTACTAAACAGACATAATCACACCATTGCCATGTCCTAGTAGTAGCTTGATACTAATTACTACATTCATAGTCTTTAAGGTATGGTTAAATCATTTAATCCGATTTCCAGTATTTCACCAGTTAAAATTTTACCCTTTTTCCTTGTAACATGCCAGTAACCAAGATCATTTCCTGTGCCTGTTGTGTATGGTCAACAGGCACAGGAAATAAATCATCATTTAATGCTTATTTCAGCCCTCCCATATCCAAACTCTGAACCAGTGCTACTGCATTCTATGACCCACTGGTTACACCTTCTACTGAAACCAGGGGCTGATAAAAACTAGAATCCAAAAGGAAGTAGGTGAAGTTGTGGTTGTAGCAAGGTGAGTGGAAAAAGCCAAAACTGATCAGGACAACTGTTCATAATGAAAATAAACTAAGCCAAGCAAAGCAACCCCCAAAACCCAACCCAAACCAAACATCAGTTCCACTTGCAATAAAGATTAGATTATTTGTGGACTGTTACCAAGCCTAACTGGAGCCTAACTGGCAGAAAGAACATTTGGTATTAATTTGAAATCTTCAGGAAATACACAATCCACACTTCCCCTTGGCAGTTTGTTTCAAAGGTTAATCACTCTTGGCATAAAAATCTGTCTTATTTCTAATTTGAGTTTATGCATCTTCTGCTTCCAGCCATTAGCTCTTGTTATGATTCTTCTATTAGATTAAAATAGCCCATTAGTACATTTTCTCAAGCCTGTCAATCATTTTCTACAGCTCTTTTCCACATTATCTTCAGGTTGTTGTTCCATTAAATACCAATGTGAGATTGTGCAGTGCAGCAGAATCAGCCTCAACATTACTTTTATTACAGAATAATGGAGGTAAAATAACTTCTTTACTGCAGACCTGCTATTTTGTGTAAAAAACATACAGAAAACCTCTGCAAGAGACCATCTCCTGGTGGCAAGGTAGTAGCTACTACTCCTGTATTGTTTCGGCAAACTTTTTCCTAAAACCTCTAGTGATATAAATTCCTCAAAGCCTTCCTTCCAGCTGCTTCAAAACTTCTCCTAACATGACAAAACACATCTTTATTTTATGTCCATTATGTCATGTTTGATGCATAGGAGAATATGGAAAATATTTAATTCATTCTCTCACTGCAGCTAGTATTTATGTACTTGAAAATTATCACCTTGTCTCCTCTCTTCTTTATATCCCAGAATCCATTGCCTTCAGGATTTCTCCAAACCCTACAGCTTCCTAATCTTCCTATTATTTTATCAATGAATTTTTCTAGACTTTATTCCCATAGTCACAAATTCCATGAAGCATGGTGCAAAAAGTTAGAAATGGTAATCAAGCTAGAGTTCCACCACTCCTGGTAAAGCAGTAGGCTGGTCTTATTTCCTCATTTTGCTGACGATCAGCATCTGTGTAGCCTGTATACCTTTAAGTGCAGTCACCAATCATACCATGTTATTCCTCAGAGGGCTCCATGTATGACACTGAACGTAAGCCCAAACCTGGTGCACATTTATAAAAACAATTTCTATGATTTTCTATTCAGCAATACCCACAACGAGCATGAAAACTCCATTCAGACACATATTGGTGAAAATGTATTTGTTACATTTGTTGCAGTAGTGATGGCAGATGTGATAGGATAAATGGGTAACAGACTCTATACCCGCTATTGTCACATCTCACCTGGCACAAAAGCTTTGTTTGACCAAAGGGGGAAGTTCAGTTAGTTCATCTTTATTCTTCGTGTGATATACTACCTCTGCTTTAAATATTCTTTGATGAAGGATGTACCTTATGTAGTTTATTCGCTTCAACAGCATTAGGCTTGGATCCTTTTCCACATCTGGGCCACCTTAATATTACTACCGATATGATCAAAAGTGGCATACCTATGACAGTGCAGGACCTATGTCATCAGGAACACATCCAAATGAAATGCAGTGTTATCAAAATTCCACTCTAACAGGTCTGCTTTAGAGATATAAATTTACAGGGTTTTAGGACAAAATTTGTGGTTTTTCTGAAGTCTGATTATAGATTTGCTATTTACAATACATACAACGGAAGTCTTGTGTGGATAATGAATTCCATGATTTAAACATATGCTGTGCTATTCACTGCAAAATGCTGCAATTTTACTCTTTCCCCCAGTTCCAAGTAATCGAGGGAGAGTTTTTCTATGATATATTCCCTCCATCATCTTCTATCTTTAATATCATGTTAAGTACAAGGTCTTGTCTTTTAATTTTATGTCATTATGAATATTAATAGTAGAAAGACAGTTACTACTTTTCTTATAAAACTCCATCGATATAATGAGGTCTCAACTAAAGTGTAACACATTCTGTATGTTCAAATTTTCAACGACTACCTGTACTTTGACTAGAAAAAGTTTGCACACATGACTTTTCATCACAAACACAACTTTATCATGTATACAATATATTCTTGCCTGTCCTGCAGTTTAAAGTGGCTAGTTAAAAACCCAAACAAGCAACAAACCAAAAGAATGGACAGATCGGTACAAATATCTAGGAAAGGAATAAAGAACAAAGATGAAAACTTCATTACAACACTCCACAAATATAGTGAACTTGAATCTCAAGGATTGTGCAGCATGGTCTACACTGGTCTAATAAAATAGGAAAATCTTCAAAAAAAGGAAGACAAAAGGATTAGATGGATTCCGTACAAAGAAGCAGGGTTAGACTTGAAGACCTGAAATCCTTCGAACCTGAATTTTTCTATGAATGAATAGGTACAGACTTATTAGTCTGGATAAAGAGAAGGATACACACCAACTCTGCTAAATCATGAACGGCATGGAGGGAAGAGATACAGAATGATCATCACCTCTTCTGATACAAGAGAAAGTCTCCCAAATAAAAATTACTAGGGGACGATTTTAAAATAACCAAAAGGAGGTGGTTCATCACATAGCTTGTTACAAGCCTGTGGGATTCCTGGCCACAGGACGCTGCAAGTTAGTGCAAGTTCAAGGAGACCTTAGGTATCTGCATGGAAGATAAATCCTTTGAGGGTTAAAAGATACAGAGAAAGCCCTTCTAGCTTAGTAACTTTCCAAATTATAAATGGTTTGAGGCTGGGAAGGTAATGAAGTATTACTACACACTTGCCTCAGTCTTATACTCTCTCTCAAGCATTTGCATTTCCCCCCCAGCCACTATCAAAGACAAGACAGTAGGCTAGATAAATGTTCAGCCTGTCCCAGTACAACCTTTTCATTATATTACCTTTTGTCCTTAGCTAAATTGTTGACTTCTGTTAAATGCTTTAACTTGAATCTTGCTCATGAATCTTTCTGCATACCCCTTAATTTGCCCACTTTAAGTGAAAACAACTCCACCACTAAATCTTGTCTCGACTTTGACCTGCAAGTGAAATGTACTTTCTTGAACTGGGTTTTACAAATCATTAGTATATTTTAATCACATTTCTGAATTTTCTTAGAGACTACTTATCTGTGAATATGAGGGCCTGACAAGTTTTCACAGTATGCTACCTAAAGAGTACGTCTACCAGACTCCCACAGTTGCCAAGAAACACTTCTGTGGCAGAGCTCACTCTTGCTCTCAGTGGAGTTCATGTCAATCAGTAACAGGAGCTGGATCAGACCCTCAGAGTGAAATACTACTCTCGCTAATGACAGCAAAGTCAAGTTACACCTTCAGGTCTGCCCGGGAGGAAAAAGCTGCTGACAACAAGGAAGCTGAACTAAGCATCCCTAGACCACCGTTGCACAGCACCAGAATGGACAGTTTTCCTTTGACTGCCTTCAGTGTTTCTCCATCCTGTCTATTGGGTCTTTTAATGTACTTCTATTGACCACAATATAATGGTGATACCACCTTCAGGATTTTCCCTCCCTCCACAATATGCCTTCTGCACGTGAGAAAGAACTCCTATGGACACATATTCAGAAAAAACCTCTCCTTTTAGTTCTCACCTTAAATCTTAACTTTGAGGTCACGATGCCTGGAAATTATTCCTGTCTAACAATAGTTAAATAACACACTTTATTTAAATGGAATCCATTATTCCGTTTTCCTGCCAAGCCCTGTGTTTTGTAGAGCCCGATGCGTGTGTGATTCATCTACACTGTCCTTCTGATGTGTCCTTTTGTCTCATCGGGAGAGCAACTATGTTAGCATTTTCAGTAGAATACGTAGTACAACAGTGTCTTACTCCTTCATGTAATTTGGTTGCTACACAACATATGCTTCAAAAATCAGTTTAATCTTCAAATTTCTTGGATACAGAAATCAGATTTTTACTACTATTTGACCATGTTTACCAATAGTTCAATCCATCTGAGCTTCGGGACCTCTTTCCAACATCAACTTCAGTTCAACTTTTCAGCTTCAAGACTTACAAATTCAGCCCTCTTAAGACACATACAGTATTTAAATAGTACTTAGCAACGTTTGAAGTAGCAAAGCACAACTCTGAGGGCTTGATACACACATGAGGTTTCACCTTCTAGCAACATCTAGCTTAATCTTATCTCATCTAGCTTAACATCTTATCTTAATAATTGCTCTTGACGTGAATGCATTAGTCTTGTCCTTATGTGGTTAAAGTTTAGGGTAAAAGTGCGTGAACAGTGACTAAGATACTATCCAAATAAAATTCTAAGCTGGCTTTAGGACACATCTTTCCATTAAAGTCAATCAACACATCTGAGCAGTGAAAATAGGTTTTACTTAGTTTGCATTAACTAAAATGTCACATTTTATACCATTTTGCCCGGTTTATGTTTTGCCTTTGATTTTTTAAGTCTGCCCGAGTTCTGGCAGAAGAAGACTTCCTACCAATTGAAGGGGGGGGGGAAGGAAAAAACCCAAACAGACCATGAAAAGGCACAGCCCTGCCCCTAATAATTCCAAAGTCCAATCAAGACTTGGGTTCTGTTTGAATCCATTCTTAAAGAGCGCAGCAAGCATTTTTTGCTCGCAGACCCATGCCTTTCAATATCTCTTTGAGGAAGATGACAAACCCATGCTCTGTTAATTTACAGTGGACAAAAAAGTAAACTTCCTTTAGGCCTGCACCACAAATTACAGCTATTTTCTGCAGAAAGGTCTAATCTTTTTCCTGGGTCATTTCATTCTATCACCTTTCAGATATCTCTTGTTGATAAGCCTAAGAAGCCTCTCTAACTACCTACAGTTTCCATGATGCTAAGCTATAAATACTGAAAACTAAATAAAACTGAAGTACTGTAGCTGCAAGCGAGGAGGCAATATCATCCACTTAGAAATTTCATAGACTCAATTGCACAGAGGTCACATATTAAATGCTCTGAGCACAATGATTCAGGTAAAGGCCTTACATACGACTGCTGTAGCTGGTCAGTGGTTATTGTGGGGTTTATCTTTTCAGCAAATTCTAAGGCACAAATGTCCAGATATTTAAAAACAAGTTGTCATTCTGAATACTGGGAAAATTACCACTTAGAGCAATCTTTCTAGCAGTCTATCTCCTGTTGCAATACATACTCTGGGACACAACATACATACACGGGCATTTTAACATGCAGGAAACACAAACTTTGCCCTATGTTCAACATCTAAAAAAATCACATATCAACTGCCTAATTATGAAACAATTATTTTCTTTGAAACCATGACCTGGGATAGCAGTTTTTCCAGGTAGATATGCATTTACACCACTGGACTATTTGATTTCTGCTTATAGAAACATCCTTCAACCCTGTAATCTCTCTAATGAATATTGTGTCTTTAATAGCCTCCGATTTATTGACTTACATTCCTGCCATCATGACAGAAAGATACCACAAAGTCACTTCAAATAGAATGAAATATGCATTATGGAGAAAAATGAATAACTAAATATAAAAAGTATAAAACCAGACATATTTATATTCTATTTTCCACGGCAGAAGACAAATTTTCCTCAGCATGATGACACTTTATAATCAAGTTTATGCAGAATAAAACTTTTCCATTCACACAGGTGAATCCATATTATGAAACAAAAGGAAGTACTCATGATTTTGGGGGGGGCAGAACATTAGAAACAAGAATTTCTACTAGCAACAACTGCTGGCTGTCAGTGTCACATTGAGGCAAACCCAAGAAGAATCAGCGATTACCAGCTTTCCAGCAGCCCTTCACCTGGTAGGAAAGCGATCTGTGCAAATCATAGCTAAATTACTGCTAAAAGAAAAAGTAATTTAGTTCCATTTTTTATAAAACCGTAAGTCCTAGACAGCTAGAATTTTCTTTATTTGCAACATCAGCAAGGTAGCCAAAACTTTTAAATGAGGAAGTGACACTTTAAATGCAAGCAATTCAATCATAATCATAGCCTTCTCACATGTTCGGGTCTGGTAGAAGGAATATTTTTAGCACAGTACATTGACAACAAGCACACTTGAGAGACAGCAACTTACAAGTGAACACTGCAGAAAAATTATAAAAAAAATTTTGAACCTAATATATTTTTTGGTTTGGAATTATTTTTCCCAGTCATTGGACTACTTTTGCAATATTACATTAATAAAACAAAACTGTTCGCAGGTTCTTGGCAGTTGTTTTGCATCATGGGGCTTTAATAACACACACGGATTCAACTTAGACTAGAACGCTAATGCAGTCATTTGGAAGTCTATGGTTTTGAGACTTCAACAGGAGTATATATTCTGAAAACAACTCAAGATGGATATAAAGATTATGAAAAAAACAAAGCTGATTTACATGACTGATAGAAAAACCCTGTTTTGTTGTTAACTAGTTTAAAAAATGAGGAAAATTAGCTTTAGAGAATTAATAGAACTCTTAGGTAATCGTTAAGAAGAATGAGAAACACAGAAGGCAAGAGAAGCAGACAAAGTATACATTCCAATCATTTTAATATTACAGAGTATGAGATAGAACAAGAAAAGTCACAGCTTTCACCAACTGAAGAGTGAAGACACGATGGCATTACAGCTGATCATTATAATATCACGTTACTGTTCAGCACAGAAAGCCAAATGGTGCGTTCTTATAACCTACACTGCCTTAAGTTACAATGGCTTAAAATGCTCTTGCATTTAGTAATGGAAGTTCATGTGGATGAAAATAATTGCTCACAAATACTTGAGAAAAAAAAATTTGCCAGTTCTGAGATTAAGTTACTTAAAACAGTAATTAAAATAATTTCTCATTCTTAGACAGTTCCAGTGCTGGGTACCCTGGAGTGCTTGTAAATAATTGCCTGCTGCATTGGAAAGACTCGTATTTCTATTACACCAGATAGTGACCAGGTTATTGTTATAAACCTTTTTAGTTTCACAACACTCACATGAGCTTTATCACATTTTATTTTGTTTTCGCTGGAAGGTTCCTATAGCATGAAAATTACTAGAATAAGATCTCTATTAGGTGACACAGCAGAGTATTTTTATTCCAATAATTTTAACAACCAGTGACACAAGTTTTCCTATAGTTTCTAATTGTTTCCTATCTTCTAATGTTTAGAGCTGTCCTTTGGAAGGGGTGGGGGGAGAGAGAACTCCATTTACAGGAGCAAGAGCACTACACAACAGAGTAGCAAGTCCCAGTTAGGGAGGGCCTTACTCCGCAATTGCTTATCATATAGCACAGAATGTTATATGATCATAGCAATTTGTGATTAAGGTTGCCCAAGGAGAGGATGACATGTCTGCAAGGACAGCTAAGGAACATTTATAGTGCAGGACTAGAGCTTATTTTGAGAGATGGGTGGAATCCTGCAAAGTACTGGCATTTTGCACAGCAAGTTGTTTTTAAAAAAAAAAAAAAAAAAACAAACCCAAAAAAAACCAAAAAAAAACCAAAAAACCCCCAAAACCAACAAGCCAAACCAAACTCCACACCACTCTCCTGAAAGATAAATAACAAATCTATCCAAGCCATTATTTTCACAGCCTTGATAATTATATTTTTTGCTCAGTTATGAAAAATAAACTTGGTATATGTAATTTATTACTTTTAATGTCAGTCTGATGACTTAATAAGGTAGTTTCTCATACTGAGAACAGCAAATTAAGACATATGTGATTTATTAATTGGTACATCTTAAATTGCAAATATTTCTGAAGCTAACACATAGAACAGCACCTCATTATTTTGAATATATCTTGCTAAAGGGCCAAGGTCTTGACTCTTTCCCATGAGGAAATTGTCACTTCATATTGTGCACTTGAATTTATAGAAGCAGTAACTCAAGTGAGCCAATGTTTCAATTACAGGGCATCATATGAGTATCAAAGCACTTTTTCCTCTTCTCTCAGTTATCGAGGTTTCAGTCTCAATGGATCTGTGACTTGCTCTACATTGCACTTCCTCTGCTCATATTATAAGTTATATTCTTCAAAGTCAAAGTTCCATGTGAGCAAAGTATTTCTAGGTCACAGAAATAACTGGGATAAAACACATGTGGTATAGGACAGTTTTACTTGACATAATCAGTCCAAGTCAGGTAAGTCAACAGTATCTGGTTCAAAAGGAAATCTATTCACTTATGTTCCCAGAGCTGATTAAGTTTAACCTAGACCTAATCAACCTTTATATCAGTGCCTTTCCATCACAGAAGAGAAACATAATAATAATTTACTAGCAGATACCGTACATGACATCTAACCTTTATATTCTGCTCTAGAATCATACTCTACTCACAGTTCTCCTCCTCCTTATCCTTAAGGCTCCCTGCATGGAAAGACTACCCTAACTCTTTCTCTCCTTCCGTTTTCTAATAGTCTTCCAGTCTGTCCTATAGAAATAACACATCAATCTTTTCTCAATATGTTTGGGCTAGATCCACTGTGCTTTTCAAGATTTGGTATCTGTATTGGACTTTTTTTTTTTTTCTTTTTCTTCCCCACCCCCATGTTAAGTGTCTTCAAAAATAAAAAGAAAAACACATGAGGGAAGCGACACCTGCTTTACCCAGATTTTCAGGTTTGCAGTAGTCATGGTGCAGATCTTGTACTCATGTAAGACAGTCATATTTTGATGTAGGAAATTCACCAGCTTAGCCAAAAATGTCATCTTACATCCACATGTTATCTCATCCCCACTCACCCATGATTTTTCTGCTCAAGACGCATCTCTCTTTTGCTTCAGAACAATTACTTAAAACAAAGAACCTTAAAAAAAAATAAATAAAAAAAAAAAAATCACAAAACAAAAACCCATAAGTCACCAAACAAGAGGTTTGTAATCACTTAGGCAACTCCGAAAGTTTACCGGATGTATAGTCTTGCTTCTGATAGTCACTGTTCCCTCCATTTAACTCTGTAAACTAAAAGAATCCTTAACATAATACAGAATAAAAATGGAGAAGTAATTATTTAGGAGACTGAGGTTAAGAAACTTAAAACAGAAGGCAGGAGAAGCTGTTATTCTAACTACTCAGGGGGAAAGCATTACAATAACAGGCCTCCGTCATAGGGTTAATTGATACTGGTATCAACAGTATAAATGAAAGCACTTCAAGTCAAGCTATCAGCACCTCTCACTTCTTTTCTATTTAACAGATTGCCCATCCTAAGAGATATTGCTAAGCATCCCAAGTCATACGCTTACCCATAACTGATCCATCTTCTTCACATTGCTTTGAATATAGCGTACAGGAAAAGCTATGTGCTCTCTGTAAAGCAGGATGGAAGTCTGAGGGGACTTTGCTCTTTTTGATAATGCCATGTTTTCTCTTTTTTTGATCTGTTCGCATGGAAATGAGAAGTCCTTTTGTCATTTTTCTCTTGAGATTTTGCGCTTTAATCCATCTGGAGTTTGGCCTACAGCTTCCATTTTGGAAAAGTAAAAAATTTCACTACGTGCTGGTACTGTACAGCCCCCAATAATAATAAAAAACAAACAAACAAAAAAACCCACACAAACCCCAAACACCCTTCTGGAAAGCATTTTAAACCTTCTGTTAAATAGTAATGTTTATCACTTATCCAGAAAAAAGAATACCAATTTCTTGACCTAAATACGATAGCGTCTGTCATCTTGAAGAAGCAGCCATGGAGATTTCTAGTAGTGGGATTTGCATCCAGAAAAATAGTAGAATAAGTTAGAGTGAAAAAAGTCAGTATAGATCACACAAATCATTGAAGGTCAAGTACGATATATAGAAAAGTAAGATCGAGTGCTGTATAGCCAATTTTCTCTATTTCATCTCCTTTTGCTCTGATCTGTTGAACTTTATGAATTTTTCAATAAAAACATGAAGAATTCCGATTTTAAAATGTACTGCTATATAGCTAGATTAAACAGTATTGACTGTGTTTCTTTAAAATTTTGGTTTGTTTCAGTCAAAAATTCAGAGACTAAAAAAAAGTTAAAAAAAATCACTGTTGTGGCTTGAAATGAAACATTCAATAGCCCTCAGCATAGCAAAACTAACCAAGATCCAAAACAAACAATAACACAACTTTCTTTTTTTTTCAAGCAAAGCCTGCTTACTGTTTTTGAACTCAATTTTTATTACCAACTTAGATTAAGAAAGAAATCATGTAATTGTCCTGATAGCCTCTGTAGACAGTATAAATTTATAATAGACTATGTAAATAATGAATTAAAATGATGAAATAAAGAATAACTGCATATTATTTCTTTCCTTCATCTGAACACTACTTAAAAAACAACTGTTTCAGATCAAAACATGATACTCATTCTTTTAATTTTCATTCATGCATTAGGGACAATGGAATATAATTAGAGAGCTGTGACCATTTTTAAACCTTACAATTCTAAGCTGCAGTTTTGTAACAAAGTAGATTTATTTTTTTTAGCAATCTTCTCTTTTGTTGCACTGTTAAGCACTTTTCATGCTCAATTTTCATTTTGTTCCTTTAACTGGAGTGTCAAGAAGCCTCCGTTCATCTCCTATCACACCACATAAACTGCAATGGATGTGACATTCATGAAGTAAACTAATGCATTAATGATCTAATAAAAAACAAACACACACACAATTATGAAAGCCCATTGTTGTCCAAGATCTTTTCATAAGAGTGTGCTGAGTACATATCAAAACCATTCCTTTTAGGTACCAGCATTTTTCATGTGTATAAGAGCAAAAGGAATGGTCTTGGTCAATCAACCATGCCAAATAATTTTCAGATACTAATCAAACTTAATTTCAAAGTCAGATAGAATTTGACTTTTACTACATATACTGGACAACTGTTCTAAAAATCTTACTCATCTGATAGCGAATATTTCTTGTTTATATCAGTACTCATTCTCAGCAGACAGCACCCCACCTTGTTGTGCTGTGGTGACAGACCTCTTTGTGCTTCGAAGTTATTTATGACACCTCATCTTCATACTGGGGTGAATCTCCTGTCTTCTCATGCACATTTCTGTTTGCCTTTCCTCAACCCTTTCATTCCTCCTCTCTCTTTATCTACTGTCCTTAGTCTTTGTCTAACTCATCTCCAAGTCCTCTCTGTTTCTAGTATTAAATTCTACTTTGCGAGATCTTCTGTAAGGCCTTCACTTCTGTATGTTCCTCAGTGCAGGAAGCTTCTCTGAAAACTATTTTGTTCTCTCCTCTATTCAGTCTCTTTCTTTTGCCTTGCCGTTGACAGCATGAGCTTCTATGGATTATCGACCTTCTGCTCTTGAGTTGTGCCCACTTAATATTTTGTTCAGTAAGTATTTGTGAGTCTTAAGATTATCATCTATTCTTTTCCATCGTGTTCCTTAGCTGCAACCCTTCATTGCCTCCACCTGCATCTAAACACAGTATAAGGAACCAGACCATAAGGAATATTAGACATTCTATTAGTGTTTTACAACGCTACGTCTAATATTAGTTATAATCACATCATGCCTTTCTCGAATTAAAGTAGTTAGAGCTTGTTTACATGGCACAAGTGATGTTTCCATCTCAATGGACATTCAATGGCTTAATGGATGTGGCAAATGGTAGAAGTCCATTTAGGACTTGTCAGCATCAGGCAGTTTTTCGTGAGTAACCAACTTCCCCAAAGCCCCTATTTACATGACAACTCCACATCCTCCTAGAAGTGAAGGGGAACCTAAGAAAGAAGGTAACTTTATCCGCTGGCAGAGTTGTGACCATGACACTGGCACACTGATGCACATAGTTAAACTATCTCTACATATATTTGTCTCATCTGTGTCACAAAACCATCTATTTTGCCTCAAAATATCTTTCCTTATAGTTTGAATAGACTGTCTGAAACTGTCACTCTTTCCCTAATCCACCATTGCTTTCTCTTTCTTCTCCCTAAGTTTAAAGGGGGAGAAGAAAAAGAGAATAATCTTTTAAGTTCAGCAGCAAAGTTGCTCTTTTCCCTTACCCACCAGGGTCCTGTAATCGCTGATTCTCTGGTATTTTAGGCTTTTTGTCTAGTTCAACCTTGTCACGCCCAGAAGCCCATTGTTGTGACTAAAAGCAGGTAATCACCTTCACTGCCAGATCACCGAGACATCTAGAGATGCCCAGGGCAAGAATTGCTGTCAGCCCATATTTTGCATACATATACACCCCCTGATTTCTACTCGACCTAAATATAAATGTGAATTTAATTAGGCACAATCTGAACTATAAAGGGGAGAGGGGGACAGACCCCAAACCATCATTGCCTCCCATTGTGGAGGTTCCAGCTAACCATCCCAATAAGAACTAGACAAAAACAATCTACTTGACAGTCCAACCATGAAGTCTTTAAACTATGGTATTATTGCTTATGTTTTAGTGTAGTAACTCAGGAAAAGTGTCTATGCCTTGATTGTTATATGTAAATACATTAAATCACAGAAGGGGAAGCTCAAACTAATTTACATCCTTTGCACATCTATTAGACTACAGAATTTCTATTGATACACAGAGAAAAAAGGTGTCCCATATGCCTTGTAATCTGGACAAAACAAATTACACAGAAGGTGTTCCAGTGTATAAATCTCAATTTATTAATATTATATTTCTAACTCTAAGAGATCACTTTCTCCCATTTCCAGAAAGCAAGAACTTCAAATACGATAGTATTTGCACAAGTTGAACAATTTACGGTGATTCTAATACCCTTAATCATGCTGAACAACACTGTGCTTTGCCAGTAGCCCGAGTTACTATTTGCAGAGAAAATTACTACCCAACAGCAGAAAGAATGGCAGAATTCAGATCTGAATTTTAATAAAATCCCAATTAAAAGAGAGAAGAAAGTCATATAGTGTAATTACTGTTAGGAATACTAATATAATAAAATAGTAATACTGTTCCTTACACTTTTGTTAGATAACAATTCAACATGCACAGGATTGTTGCATTTGCACTGAGCTCTAAGCAAATTTGTCAAGACTTTATTGTTGAGAAATTACATATATTAATTTCCCACAAGACAACCGAGTCCTTAAAAAGCAAAGAGAAGCTGTGTCCTGTAAGCCTGGATATAAAGTTACCACCAGAGGTGAAACAGCATTTTCTCTGCAATGAAGGCAGCAGGAGCAGGTTCGATGTTAGAGGTTGCATGATGTTTAAACTGTATGCTGTATTTTTCAAGCTCTGGTTAAAAATGTTTATGTAAGGTGGAACTGTCAAACTAGCTGGGCCTCCTTCCTCAGTTCTTTGCTTTTCTTAGTTGCAGAAGAACTAGTTGATAGTTCTCAATGGTTACTTGCATAACACACCTTAATGAGACTGAAGAAATACTATTAGCTAGAAAGACAGTTATAACTGGAAACTGGTACACCTTAATTGAAAAACAATTACTTATAGTCACATTACACAGCACGTTCCTTGATAAGGGCATAATGAAATATCATATCATTAGCTGAGTGCCCTGCAGTGATTCTTAAGACTTCTGTTGAACAGTATGCATAATTTTCATAGGAATTGAGATGACCACATTTGTGAACATAAATGTGTCATTATCATAAAAAAGTATTATCAAAAGAGGGAAGTCAGCTATGTCAAAACAGAAAAAAAAAATAATCAAGTTTTAATAATTATTCAGGAAGTTACAGCTTGCAAGTACATTACTATTTTCAAAATAGTTTATCATCCATATGTGAAGTTCCATATGTTTAAAACTGTCAGCAAGCCTAGGATTCTTTCTGATTATGCTGGAAAGGTTTAAAATCTTCCAGTTTTATGTAAGTAACTAAATAGTAAACAGAAAAACCTTCAGAAAACAGATGTGCCTTGCCATCCGCAAGAAACAATGCTGAAAAATTATGTTTTTCCTTATACCAATGAAAATTTTTAAATTTATAAGTCTGGGGAAGCTGTCATTTACAAAAGGTTTTTTAAGAAGGTGAATAGAAAAACATGAAATAATTCCCTCACATTGCTTATTCTCATTGCATTCAGAAAGTGCTTGCAAGAGGAAAAACTGAAAATGCCAATATGCAAAATACATATATTTCTATTTTAAGAGTTGAAGAAAGTGCTCATCTTTACTATCATCTTTCCAAAAGAAATGGAAACCATGGAAATTGTAACAACAGGACATTAAATTATAAAATCAAGCACTACAATAAGTTCCATCTTAATCCTACCCCTTTTAAGTAGGTATTACGATACAGATGGTCAGTCACGCCCTCCTTTTCTTTCTTACAAAAGCTGTCCTATCTTTGGGATGCACACAGAAATGTGGAGAAAGTCAACATGTAAAATTAGCATTCTTGCAGTTAGTACTCTTGCATTTTCTTACTTTCAAATGCTTGACTTTTGATACATTTTTTTGGAAGACAACGCACAATATTAAGCTTTTTAACCAGGAAACCCATCAAGGACTCAAATTTAAGAGCTTAGAATAGATAACATCAGCCTTAAAGAGTCACCTTCCCTCAAGAAATCCTGTAGCTAAAAAAACCAAAGGCTGCTATAAGGACAGTTGCCAAAAAAGGCTCTTTACCAGAAGATCATCTTTGGGTAGGTGAAACCCAAACTAGCTCTTCACGGGAAGAAGTTGCAGCTTCATAGTGAAATGGAGCCCTGCAAACACAGATAGCCTTCCAGTTACATGCAGAGTAGCAAAAAACCGTAAAGTACCACGGTTGCTACCTTGCCCTGTGCATATTCTAGGGTACACAGCAGGGGGGGGGACAAGCATCATTGCCTGCAATCTCTTTGCAGACCTTGACTGACCCGTCAGGTCTCCAGAGTAATGCCTCCAGGGCCTCTTTAATGCACTTGCCCCATCCTTCTGTAGCTAAGGCAAGCAACAGAGAACCAAAGGGTAGAAGCAGCACGCTGGAGCCATGGTGTGCTAACAGGCTGCTTTGGAAGTTCATAGAGCCCTAATTAACAGCATGGTCCCAGTAATGCCAATGCCAGCTTGCTGGTGGTACACATTTGCAGGGTTACTCCAAAAGCTCTTTACCAATCGGTTACAAATACGTAGAGCACGTTCTGGTGGAAGGTGGTCTCAGGCTGCGCTTGCATGAGGAGAGGGAGGAGCTGGCATGTTGAACTGGACTGACCAGTATAGCTTGAAATGTTACTTATTAGTTCTGCAAGGATTATTTGGCTGTTTTTAGCCTTTAGCAGTGCCGCACTGGCAAGGTGTGCAAGGCCAGCATCCTGCGGAGCTCTGATATGCTCAAGATCGCTCGAGCTTGTAATCTTTACTGGTGGCAATTGTAATACATTACTAAGTTAATTGATGCTACCGTCAGTGAGATTCATTTGCCTATCATTCTTTCAAGGACCCCCCTGATTTTCTACTGCTGTGGACGACGAAGCTGCACTCTTGGGCCAAGTACAAAATAGCGTTGTATGCTAAGCAGTTAGATGAGGGTGAGTGAACAAGCACTTGAAAGGTTGAAGGCAAGATGGCACGAGCTCCCAGTTTGGATGCAGCGGCTCAAAGTGCTATAAATAAAGTCTCACTGGCTACCCGCCGTTAGTACAGCTAAAAGCGGACATTTTCATAAGGCAAGTAGCCTGCATGCTGGTTGTTTTCTTTACTGATTTGTCCAACTGGAAATCAACACAACTAGCAATATCAGCTCAGCTGCAAGAGAGGCAAACAGTGATGGACACCATATGTGCACATTTCCAATAATGTGCTTTACATCTTGGATGTACAGCTTACCTTGTGTATTACCATGGGATATACTGTATCTGCATGGTACAAGAGTTTAAGGCCATACTGATTTCAAATTTACGGTGAAGTGTAATATTTGCAGAGCATGTTGTGCCTGTAAAACTTTACAGGCTTCAGGCAAGTATCGATGGGCTGTTCAGCGAGCATTACATCAGAATTCTCATAAAATTAATTTCTACAGGTAATTTAATATTCTCCCAACACTTTACTAAAAGCTTTTGGCTTAACCACATCTGTGAATTTCTTCATAGATATGCTAAAGACAGCCAGCTAATAAAAGCAAAACTGAGCACTGAATATATTAAAATACCATGGAAAAGGAAGTTCCAGGCAGACCAGCTTATCACTAGAGATAATAGTACTGTCGCATGGTAATCACCATTTAAGATGAACATTCAAACAGAATTTCACATACTGGGAATGGCTACAGGGAATTTTCATGTCAGCAGCTTCGTATCTCTAGCCTGGTGATGACAGTCTGCCTTCCCTTCTCCTATTTCTTCCTTCACGTGTGCTGCAAGAAGGTGGAAGGGTTGGCTGTCTCCATACGCACCCTGCAGTCACCAGTGGCTTAGATCCCACACTGTTTGCCACCTAGAGCAAGGCAGGCAGAGCGCCTCATGCGGGCGGAGATCCTTGAGCATCAGCATGGGCCACTCCAGGGCTCCGCATCCCAACCACCAGCTGCCCAGCAGGTTTTTCCAGCTGTCACTGTCCTCCAGGTAACAACTAAAGTCTGTGGGCACTCCTCAAGCCAGCTACCAAATTGCGTGTCATGAGTACCTCTGCACTTCTGCACAGCAGAAGTCATCTCAAGACCCAGGGTGACAGAAATAACATCAGCAGTCTAGCATTGTCTACAAGGAAAAGGAGACTGAACAAGGTGACATGGCGTGCCACCCAGCAGCCAGGGAAAGCGGGTGGAAAGGCTGGAAGACGCTGGCAGAATGGGGGAAATATCCCCAAAGGTATCTTTAAAGTCAAATTGTGTTCTGCTGGGAACAAGCCAAAACCGTGCATTTCAAACTCTTCTTGAAATAAACCAAACACTTCCTTTTTATGCAAAGTGCGGTACAAACCAGAGAAATGAGCACAAATGCGCAGGTAATTTGGCATTGTTCTTACGCAATGGATCAACAAACATAGAAGGGAACATATTTCAGAATCCAGTTTCACATTTCAACCCTTTAAAAAAAAAAATTGGAAGATGGAAACAACACTTGTTTTCTAAAATTTTCTTATTGGGGAAAGAAATAATTTTCATAAATTTATCTGCTTTGGAGAAAAAAAAAAAAAACAAAAACCCTCTAGGGCCATCTGCAGCATTGTTTAACAAGGTACACTGAAATGGAACTGTATAAATGCAATAGCAAGCGGGAGAGTAGGGGAGGAGGGAAGTTGGCCCCTCAGAGAGATAAAGAACAAGTGACAAAAAGACAAGATATGACATTTTCTTACAATGTTCAATTATAGGTGACCACTAGAGAGTGTCCAGAGCTGCAGAAGCATTTGACACAAACTATTGGTTTACAAAGTGACCTTTAAGAAGTTTGGATTTTTTTCTCCCCCTAAAGGCAGTGCCTGAAAAAGTTAGTTACTTATCTAGGTACAGCATTTGCTTTCCGAGAGCAGTGTATCTGCAGCAGGCCGTCTCCATTAGGGTAGCTAGAAATGCAAAAAGCCCTCTAAAATATACATAAGGCTAAAAGAAATCAAGCAGTGGTTAAACTGTGGATCTTTTTAAATGCATCATAATAAATTCTAGGTGCGGGTTTACAAGGAATATGTTTTACGCTAACATGCTTATTCTATGTACGACCTTAGAGAGAAAGGGGTTCATCCCCATTGTAAAAAATAGCATATGTAAATAATTCATATAAATAATTCAGGGGTTTAATTTTGGACTACACTGAAGCGAATGCCATAGTCCACCTCAAAGGCTGCTGCACAGCAATCTGACATGAACAAGCTGTGCATAATGCCAAGAATCTGCATTTACCTGCAAGCTCCATTAAAAGAAAAAAGGGATTGGGTTTTTTGGTGGGGGTTTCTTGAGTTTCATTTTTTTTGTTTGTGGGTTTGTTGTTTTCTTCCTTTTTTCTTTTTTTTTTCTTTTTTTTTCTTTTTAATTAGGGAATTACAGAAGGCACTACACTACATAGAGCTCCTTGTCTGCCATTCCCAAGGCTCTTGTTCACGGTGAAAGCAATGCTAGCACAGCACTCCTGCCAAAAATTCTTACCAAGAGAAGGACTGGGAGACCTGAAGCAGTTATTTTTCATGGACAACCCCGACTTCCTGAAGGTCTCAAGGAAATGGCTGTATAGCTATACAGCTTGGCCACTGAAAAGGAGAAAAACCTTGTGTCTCCTCGTGTGATGACAAAGTGGAGCTGATTTCCATGGAGGGAATCAGTCTTCCCAAGCTCTTCTGAGTTTTATAACACAAGTAGTCAATCAGAACAAAAAACATTGTGTAAAGTGCACACTTATTTGATACCAAGCATCCTGTAACAGTGTTTATTAGAACAGCTCAGGAGAAAGAAGGTCTCAATGTCCTGCTTTTAACTTTAAAAATATTTTATTGTGCTTTCCAAAAGCATGACTTTTATATTTGGGAAAACTAAATATTTTACCTGCAGAATATGAAAACCAGGTAGTTACTGGAGAATTACAAAGTTGTTATTCATATGCTTAATTAAACATACAAATAACAACTTGGAGTAGTTGAAGTGTTTGTGTTGAAATCTACTGTTGATACCCTATAGGAAGTGTTCACAGGCTAACGGGAAACAAAGTGCTGATCATAAAGACAAATTTCTAAACTGATTGTTGTCTTTCAAGTTTGCTGTGTAAGCTTAAAACTTGAAAGATTTTCTGGTGAAAAATAATTTATTCCCACTGCCACCATTAATAGTGGTCAAGTAAAATGACAGCCAGTGTAATCCAGTCTCTTAAGAGGAGGAAGAGAAAACACATCGGTTTTAAGCAAGAAAGAAGCGCAGAAAATTTCAGTCTGAAACAGGAAGACGCCAACAGCTCTGAAAATCCTGGTGGGGTGGGGGACCCCAGGACATCACACTGCAGATTTAGCTCTAATAGTTGTAACAGGGCACCAGGGGAAAAAAAAAAAAAAAAAAAAAAAAAAAAAAAAAGAGGATATCCACACTCTCTATTACTACAGTCTTCACATATACAATAGAATTCACTAATTAGCATTCTGATAAATGTCACACCCCTCTAATTGGGACTCCCGCCAGAGAGCAGATTCACCACAGTGTATTGGCATGGCTCTAAACAATAGATAAACAGTACACCTGCCTACGAAAGACCTTAATTATAACCCCGTACTAGGGACAGCACTGGATTATCATTATTTAGCCACAAGGGAAGAAAAGCCTGGTGATATGATCTAATAGATTGGAACATGGTTTAATGTAATGGATCTGGCTTTAATTTTCCTGACACAGAGTGCCGAAGGTAAAGTGATTTACAAAACGAATAGCACCTGCAGAATAACTGATCAGGTTTATCAAAAGTGTCAAGTATGGAGCCTTGCATTAGTACAGGTTAGATATAGAAACATCTCCATTTTTAAGGGGTCCGGCCTCTTAAGTGGTATCAAACCCAGCATTAAGGGCCAGGATTTTTCATACTACGTTAGGGAAGAGGTGGGCACATAAAAAGCCTGTACAAAATGTGGCAGGGACTTCAAACTGGTCAATGTAAAATGCTATGCTAACAATGTCTGTGAACTACTTCCCTTCCCTGGGCCACCGAGCCCTGAACTGGGCTCACTTTGTGCCCGCCTCTGAGCTACTCCAGCCCCAAATCCTCCCCAGGAGTCAAGACGCAGAACTGTTCATGAAGACATATGATCAACTTGGCCTCTCAACTGGGTGTTGGGTCTGGCAATGCCAACAGTGGTTCCCTTATTATGTTAAGGAAGACTTATTTAGTACCATCAATTAATGAAAATAGAGACCAAGTTCATTTTCTCTTCTAGAGCCAGAAAGAGGATGGTGCTATTGATGCTCTATCACACCAGGTAGCGTGTTTAGCTTAGACGAGAGAGAACATTCTGTTTTCTTTCCAAAATACTTTATATATATACACACACAATATATAGACTGTGAACACTAATGTTTGGTAAAGAGTAAAAACAGTTTACAGAGCACTGTCCAGAGCGCCTTGCCTCCAATCTGAACGCCTTTGTCGCTAGACTGCACACCCTTTATCGCTTCTTTCTGAAGGGCTTAGCATGCAGCTGCGCAGTAGGTAACATACAGTACAGTTCTGTATTAGCTGCACAACTTTTTCCTGTCAGGGAGCATTTAAGATGTTTTTGTATCTGATGATGAAACAAAGTATTTTTCACTTCCTGACCTCTATAGCTGCACCTTCCAGAGGGTGCTGTATGCACCAGGAGAAATTTTACACATTTCTTAATAAGCATTAAGACATGGTTTTCAATTCTGTGACTTAACTATCCCTCAGTATCTTTTTGGACTACCAAGAAAGAGATCTAAACCAAGAATTTGCCCATACATTTTGTTTTGATACATGCTACTGTCTTTCAGTATACCAAATATCTGCAAGTAGACTGTAGTAAAGACATTGATAATAATGCCAAGCTAGAAAACAAATAGCTTTGGCAGCAAGTAGGAACATATGTAAATATAGAAAAGAACAGCAAGTTCCCAAAATGGTTATTGAATTATAAAAGCGAGCAACTAACTCTTTCTTTTATTAACTGCAGCTTCCTTTGTCCGTCCTGAGTGCATTAGTTCGTGAGCCTCAAACAATATCTACAGACTTGAGGCATGTAACTAACCTACAACTAGGTCATAATAGAAATAAAATTAAAACAAACAAAAAACACAGCCCCAAAGTTTCCACCAGATTAAATAAACAATTTCAGGCAATTTTAATTTAAGAAAGATATAGGGTTTAGTTCACAGGTAGAACTGCACAATTGCAATTGTCTCTGATTTTCTGAATAACAGTGCTTGAGATTCAGCAGATCACTTCCTAAAGGCTTAAACCTTTCAAATACTTTTTTTTTTTTTTTTTAAATGGCTCTTCAGTTGAAGAAGTTTGTCCACTGAACTTGAGCCAAGTTAGAGCCGCAGAACTGAGAAGAGAAAGGCTGGAGAAAAACTCATAGTGACATGCTCCTCAAGGCCCTCTGTGCTTCTGCATGGAAGTGTGATAAGGAGACATTGAAATAACCACAGATCCTGCGGTTCTGTCAAAACGTTGGGGAAATCTCTGACTGACCAAAAGGCCACAGCTATCATCACAGCATGGAAGAAGCACCTTGCAACTGTATAGACAGAAAGGCTTATCAAAAGGGCAAGACAAACATTCTATTTAAAGGCAATCCATCATCAAACCTCATGAGATGGAGAGGATACTCTTCTCAAAACAAGTCTTTAGGGCCAGGTCATATGAAAGGTCCTAGTAATGTTGTTTGGACTCGTCTCTAGTAATTTTTCACAAATAAGATAATTGAAAACTAAAATAGAACCTCAGCCTTTTTTACCGTGTTAGATTCATGAATGAAAAGTGGAAAATATTAATTTGCGGTGCTTGACAAAATGTGATTTTTATAATAATCTTTGTGTAGTTATTCTCTGTCTACAGAGGCAATAGATGACCTTGGCTTAAAGTCAGAACCAGAAGGCTGTGAAGGTGTGCTCCCTCCCCCAACCTGACCTTTATCTCCCGTAACCCTGCCCAAGCGATAACTACCCACTGTTGTCATAATGGGTGCATCTAGTTGTGACGGCTGCATCCAGCTCAAAGTGGTTAAAGTGGTTTCGGGGGGGGGGGTGGGGGGGTGGGGGGGTGGGGGGGGTGGGGACAGATAACACCACAATGGGCAAGGGCTAACTTGAGCAATGTGCCCATCTAACCACAATGTTGGTACTATGGTCAATATGCAAATACGACTATAAGTCAATCATCTTACCTCTATTAATAGTGAACAGCCCAAGAGCCCTTTGAGCCCTCCTGCACGGCAACAGGCTGTGCACCAGGATCTCCCCTTGAGTACAGACGCTTCTCAAGATTATTACTCAAGATTCAGGGATGTGTTGCTGCAACAGATCCTCGGTAAGTGACTAATAACATGCTAAACTTTGAAGCTTCACTAAGATTATAACTTAGCATGACTGCTTTAGACAGAAACTGTTGACCAAGTCTGGGACTAGGATTGAATCCAGCTGCACCTAGACTCCTCTCTGAGGAGTTCAGAAAGCAAGGGGGTCCTCTCTGAACCTCAACTCAATGGGAAGATCTCCCTGACAGTTCTGTCTGACCCTGTCCCTCTATGCAGTAAATAACCAAGCATACCTTGCCATCAAATCTTATTAAGTCACTGTTGCATTTACTATCAAACTTTGTTAAATCGCTGTTTTATATCAAGAAATATATTACTGCTTCTCTCTTATGAGTGAAGTGTATCATTCTCTATTTGTGACAAAGGAAGATGTATTAATTCTTACTGAAGAGTCGTGTATTTAGTCCAAACCCAAACAAATAGTTCAAATTTTATTAAGAATATACCTTGAAAACTTTCTAGAATTCTACTAGGAAAGGAATTCTCCTTTAAAAGGAACTGTTAATTTTCAGTCTTCTTCAGGAAAATGACAGCTTTCAACCCTCTTCACAAGCAGCCATTCTCGCATCATCTGACTTCAGGTCAAATAAAAGGCAATACATTTTACTCCTCTTTGTCCTACAGGATTGGCATAGATTAAATAATCTCTGTGCTCTTTCTATACCCAACTGACAGAACAGTCACTAAGTACTAATCAATTACACTTTGCAAATGTATTGTGAGGCGGGTTTAAATTAGCTTGCAGAGCTCCATTTCCGGTGATCAAATGGATGCTAGAAAGATGTAATCATAATTGTACATATAACTGTTTACAGAGCTAGGAGTTATTTTGCAAGACGAATAATTTCTAAATTAACTGTACTCATTTAATAGGAAGACATAGTTGATAGTTATTTAAGTCAGTTAATAGCTAATTAACTCAGTCAATAGACAAATGTATCTAGAATAAATATCTTTCTATCAAATAAGCTGTTGACAATGATATTTTAACTGTAAGTCTGCTTTCAAAATAAAACTCTCCTTCACCGCCATTGTCAATATTTAGGTGCTGAACGAAACAGCAGCCTTACAATGCAATTCTGTAGCTATTGATCCCGAAAGGTACAGCACAGTCCCAATTCCAGGAGGAATTAAAGGTGACAGAGTAAAACAAAGGAGCAGCTGATAATATACAGGCAACCATACCACATGGTTTGGGGTTCATTCTGTAGATCACAAGATTTCTGAAAAATTTTGCATCGAACAGGTGCAACAGACAGAAGAGCCAAGCAGCAGCCAAAGTTAAAATTGATAAAACCCCATGAACCTCTTCTACAGGTTTTTTTCTTGCAAGCAGAAACAACGGTTGATTCTGTGTAGAAGACACGCTGGAACTGATTGAACAGGAGTGTTTTGGACACGCAAGACATAACCGTACTGAGGTTCCCCCTTTTGAACAGTCAAGCAAGACATTATTTTGCAGGTACATTCTTAGGGTTTCCATTCCTTTACAAGGTCAGCCTTTATAATTAGTGATAATTGCAATTTTACAAGTGCTCCATCTATGGAAGTATTCAGAACCATACAGACCTTTTAGTCTTGGCACAGCTTTTGCTACAGAAAAAGATACTTTCATACATGCAACCTCGTCTAGGTGTTCCTGCTCCGACAGGGGGATTGGACTAGATGATCTTTTGAGGTCCCTTCCAATCCCTAGCATACTGTGATACTGTGATACGCTGCCTTCCTCCAGGCTACATTTAACTGTGATCATTGGCCTGATTTAAGGATGCAGAGGCTAGACAACCGTTTCATACAGAATTGTAAACTGAACATACTGGACACCACAGGTGTGATAAGCTGGGTACCTGCATTATCCATCCATGTCCTGACCCTCAGGTGCATTCACACTGTGTAGTCATATTACCTTCCAAATTGTCTCTCTGATATAGAGGCCTCTGAACTCAGCAGATCAGGGGCACATACTTCCTTACAGCAGGTCCCACATTCTTGCTGAAGTGCCAAGAGTACTTCAAATCTACAGGAGAGGAAGGCGCAGGATTCAGAGACAGCTCTGGCTGCCAATGAGACAGGTTGCACTGCAGCAGCATCCAAGAAACCCTGAAGACCACTTGTGATACTGAACACGAAACAGAAGGAGACCGCTGCCTGCAAGCACTCTGAATGGAAGTGCAATCATGAAAAACAATAGCCTGAAGAAAATATTTAATTACAAAGTTGAGGCTCTACCTCGCTCTTTACTTTCCTCATGGTAATAAGCATGTCTAACATCTACAAGATTCTCAGGACTTCTTATGGGCACATACCATGAATTCACCTGTATAGCTTGACTGTAGCTAACCTGAGCTACAAGGCACCATTCAGCCACATCACACGGAGCTCAGGGTGAGACGAAAGACTGACCTGGAAAGCATCTTGCTGTGATTAGTGTCCTTCTGGGACCTGACCTAACCAAGTAGTATTTACTGAAATATGTCTACTGACCCAGAGTCATTACTTGGCCTGTAACATTAGCCTCGCTTTGAAGTGCTGCCTGCCTTTACGTTCAGAAGATGAAGGTGGTGTCTGGTGCTTGACCACACCGATACTTACACATAGCACCCAGATAAGTTGGCTCAGAGAAACTAGTACAGGATGTTGACATTTGTGTTCTAAATCAAAGCATAGAGGTGTTACAGAATTTGGGGGAGAAAGATACTACAGTAATATTAGAAAGGTTATAATCAATAATTAGAAATAGTATATGGGATCACAATTCTTATACTGCAGATAATTACCTTATTTTCTTGCTCTGATTTGTAGTACTGGAGTTAATCCCAACCTTGTGCTTCACTAACACTGTCTCTCCTAACCTGGTACTAGATCCAGACTATAAACAGTTACCGGGGAAGGATTTAATCATTAGATGGACAAGACAAGGCTCCCCAGCAATACACAGCACGGTAAGCAAGCAGGAGCTCTGTTACTCTCACATCATACCCTAAGCCTGGTTAGCGATAGCATCGACCATAAAAGTTATAATGCCTTCATGCTAAGGGACCCTAAAGACCGCTTTGATCCCAAAACAGAGGCTGAGAGGGCATGCAGATTCTGTAATGCTACAGCCTACTTTGCCCTCTCCTCTCTAATGTTTTATCGTGCTGTTCTGGAAAAGGCCGTGCAAAGTTGTTTTCTAAGGGGTTTTGTTTTCTTTTTTCTTCAGTGGCTGGGATGAAACTAACAGTGTGCAATACAAATAGGCGAGAACAGTGTTTCATGCTTTTCTAGGAGCCTAAAATTCACAAGGCTCCGAGCAGCAGAGGTACAAAGACAGTGCACCAAAATTAAGTACCAGATATAACCCGGCAGCACAAGTTGACTTGAAAAAGCTTTTTACATCTGCCAATAGATCATGCTTGTTGCAAGTGAGCATAAAGAAAAGCTTTTAGGTATTATAGTAGCACCTGCAGCAAAAAGTTATCCTCAAAGTATGACTCACCTTCACAGCTCCATTCATAACGCAGCTACCACCTACTTCTCAAGTGCACAGCTCTGAGAAAAGCACACGCAGCAGAGCAGAACCAGATTCACTGCATAGCCTGCAGTCAGCAGAGGGCAGTGGAAAGTGTTTTCTTCTTAGAAACTCCGTTTCTAAATGTAATGCTTCTGTTATCCCCTGCATTTCGAAACATCTTGTGATTCTCTGTCCCGATACTGATCTCCCATGGTTTTATAATGAACTGGGTAGAAAAGCTTCATGTTGGTTGTTTGTTTTTTTTTTTTTTTTCCTTGTGCCTTCAGGCTTTTGGAAGGTATTATTCCGTCACCCCTCCTTGATTTTAAATTCTGTTTCATAATAATAGATATTCCGGATAATAAACCCACTCAAGTGTTTATTTTGCCACGTACTAAGTAATCTGATATTAAGAGATGCAAATCTTTTGGTATAAAACAATTCAAGGCTCCTCAGCAACCCGTAGCAAGCAATTTCCCCAACTTGACTTTATCACAGTACTTCTACATGCAGCAGCAGAGAGTACTAGTTTAGACAGGCCAGGAGTTGTCATTAGCACAGGCGCTGCTTGAGCTAAAGTCTCATCCCAGCTAGAACCGCAACTGCTAATTAAAATAGACCAGTTCATCATACTAGGATATACTTACAGAGCATTATTGCATGTCATTTGGCCAAATTAGCTAGCTGCATGTAGTAAATTCAATTTTTTAAAAAGGACAAACTAAAAAATAGAGCAGTAGTATCGCCTAATCCGCAATTCCCATCTCTACTGCATGACAGCACACAACAATCTGGAAGCCATTTTTCTTCAAGCTTCCTCATTATACTCCATATTGATAGATCATTAAATAGACCTTACCCGATTTTATTGGTTTTGGTGTTTTTTTTTTTTTTTAACCAGGCAAATAGTCAAAAGGCAATAAAACAACTCACTTTGTAGCATCCTAATACCATATTGACCCCATTTCCAATAAATATCCTTTCCTTACCAAAATGTTTTTTTTTGTAACATTTTGAGAAGAACGGAATATTGCTACAGCAAAAGTAAATTATTAAAGATTTGCAGCTAGTTTATTCTTTCTAAAGTAGAAACATACACAGCCAGAATGGCCAGAGCCACCACAAACAAATCTGCACCACAGGAAAGAACCACAACAGCTAAAGAGCGCTTTGGTTTATTAGACTTAAAGTTACTGTACAGTAAGTCTTAAATGCAGGCATCTCCTTTCTGATAAGCCTTTAGCATCTCTTTTAGCAGAGGACCATTAACCCTGGCTTTATTCAGAAGCTGTAGAGGGGCTGAAGAAGGGCAGACAGACAGGGAGGGAAGACAGATGTACTTCACTGGGAGTTAAAGCTACCGTCAACAGCTTCTTAGTATTAGTTTTAGGTCTTCGGTTTATTTGTAAGCTTTTATCCTGTTTCAAGTTTCCCAAATGCTTAAAGATTTATGAAAATGTGAAAAAGACATTTGGCATCCAAATTCTTGTGTTAACATTGGCATACTCATTTCTTTCTGCAAGTGTCTTGTAAAACACAAATTAAAAAAAAAAAAACACATTGTGACCAAAGCCAGTTACCATGTCCTGTATTTTATAATATTTAGAGCCTACACAAATAAAGCAGTCATAATTAAGAGAGAACTACTATACCATGAGAAGCCTACTCCTTTTACTAATCATTCCTGCTGACAAGCAAGTGTCCAGTAGTTTCCAGCCAGGACCACATGGTGCTAGAGCATGGACTATGGATGGTCCCTAAATCATTATATTATCACTTGCTTGCTATAAACCCCAACCACAAAGGCAAGCTCTGTTGTGTTTTTATTTTTCCTCTAGCTTTTTTCTTGATATCAATATAGAAAAATTACACTGTGTCTTGCTAAAATGCAGTCTCATTTCTTTAAATTCCATGAGTTATCAGGAGTGCATGGAGATCACTTTATGTAGATTATCTTATCTTGGGTTATGGGCAAAGACAAATACAATTTCATTTATAGTTATCAAACTCCCAAGACCCTAATTTATCTCAGAGTCATAAAGCAACATCAAAAGCTTTCCTGCCTACTTTCCTGAGGTTTTGTAGGTTATTGCTTCTGCGTTTTTTGGTGTTTGGTTTTTTAAAAATACTTGTATGTAAAATTGACATTTGTCAGAACACCACAAATGGCATCTTACAAAAAAATGCCCTGTAAGGATATCAGTTGCTGAAAAGTAAACAGACTATGAAGTCTAGTCTTTAGAGCAGTGTTATACCTCAGTGGGGACCACTGTTGTCTCCTCAGCAGCACAGCAAAAAGCCAAAATTAACTCAGCCCAACCTTTTGAAGTTAAGCAGGTAGAGACAAACAGCTCAAAGGTATCCCAATCCTGCCAAGTATCAATGTTTCCACTAGTCACCTCAACGTCACAATTTGTTTTCTAGGCATACACACAAATGCCTATGACCTGATTACTCAGCATCTAGTTATGAGATCCTTGAAAAGCTTTTCATCAGGAAAGGAAAAAAAAAAAAAGAAAAAGCTTTGGCATCCTAAGAGCAAAGTTAAAATTAATAAAATGCACCCAATAATGTTAAGGCTGCTTATTATCACGAGGCATAGAAAACAAAGGCGAAGGGAGTGCGGACAATCTATCCTGTTCTCCATCTCCGTTCCACTGCTGAACGCCTTACACTGCCTTTGAGCAGTTATCAGCAGCCTGATCAACATTTAACTTAGCTTAAACAAAATCTGACCGTGCTTATTTTATAGCAAGTCCTGCAGCTTGTGGGGCAGTTCCAGCCAAATATCTCTGCTAGCTGAGGGCTTCAAAAATATACATCATATCCCATGAGTTTGCCCTATTCTGAAAGGGGATGTAGACACTCACCTGCAAAGGAGATTCAGAATTACAGCTCCAGAGTTGAGCTTGCAACCCCATGAAAGAGCTTAGAAAGGTCCCCAGTCGGTGTTTATTTATCAGATTGCCATTTCCCTTGCCTAGAAAGCATAGAGTTTTTGTCTTACTGAAGTTTAGACCATCGTGTATTCAATGCCAGGGTTTCTACAGCCATATAACAATATTGTAACTTTAATAGAAGAAGGGGGATGGGGTACTGGTCCCAAAAATCAAGGTTTTAATTAATTCCAGCTGCTGGAAAGCCTATTTAAAGCCAGCTGTTTCCAAGTGTAAATCTGTGACACGGAATTAGTCCATTATGTCAGCAAAACTTGAAGACTTGGGCTTTTTTTCTTTTGCCTTAACTTTTCTTCATATGCTACTAGTCAGAAGAAAACTGTCAACAAAAAAAAAAAGAAAAAAATTAAAGCTATATAGGTTGCTCAGGCTGTTTAAATCTGCAGGAAAGTGCACCTGAACCTTTTTCACTATTCTAAGCAATCCTGTGCCCAAAATAGTTACTGAGAATTAACCGCTTTCCAAGCTCATGGAGTTTACACAACCATTCACAACTGCACATAATATTTCTCATATTGAAAAAAAGGCACTTTTTCATACAAGTATTTTCCACTCTCTAGCTTTAAATTTAAAAGCTGCTTTTTCTAGGTCCTGTCACATTGCAGACGTCAGTTTTTCACCATTTCCAAGCATCTGTAGGGTCTTCACATGTCTGAGTAGGCAAAAGTCTCTCAACAGACCTTCATATTTCAGGCAAGGTGGAGGGGGGGGGGAAAGCAGGTTTACCTTTCCCAAGCAGTTTAAGTCCTCAATTTTCATGCCAGCAGCATTTGACATTGCCTTTTGGGGGGGCGTTCTTTGGGTGCTCTGCTATATAGGAGCCTAGCTTGCTTTCCCTGCATGTGAGGGATAATCCCCTAATGCACAGTCTCTGCAAAATCATCCTATTTATCCTGGGAACAGTAGCAAAATTTAAGAGTTTAAATATGGCAACACGTAAGTGCATCTCTATAAACTCTAGAGAGTTTCACAGCACAGTTACACAGCTCTCGCTGGGAATATTCTTGCCTTTCAGGTTATGAACTGCCTGCTGCGGCCAAGCCGTAGGGCTCCGAAAGGCTTTGTGTTACGGATTATGACAAGCCCAGGATATGACCTGTAGACAGCAATGAGAATTCACTAGGGCTCAAGATTATGGGTTTGGGGTGGTTTGGTTTGTTTTTTTTTTTTGGTTTTGGTTTTTTTTTTTGTTTTTTTTTTTTGTTTTTTTTTTTTTTTTTTTATTCCTCAACTCTTCCTACTTCATAGGGAAAACACAATGCATAAAACCAATCTGACCCAATGTTATATCATCTACTGAAAAGTGCCTGTACAGGGATATATAATACATGATTAGTCAGAATGGCTTTCGTACCCTTGCTGTAACAATGCTAAAATATTAAGACTGTTGTAAAGCAAATTATTTTGCGAGTTACAAAACTATTTGGCACTGGGTCTTTCCTTTGTTCTTGACTTGCCTCATCTTTACTCGAGTGGGGTCTGCTTACCAAGCTAAGCTAGCAGTTGGAGCTATACCTTTGGCAGTGAACACAACCTGGAGTTAGAGCATATGAATACTTTGCATTTTACTCAGCCTCTCTACCGCCCTCAAGAACAGACTTAGGGTCCACAGACCATCTTTTCTGATCAGTTACTTTGCAAGGTATTTGGCAAAAATTGATCGATGACAGGAGAGCAGCGCTGACTGTAAAAAGAACTATAGAAGACCGAGAACTGGGTTTGATACCACTTGCTTAGACTCTGCCCAACAGAAGGTGTCCTACCATATAGCAAAGTAAAACAGTGTCCTCAAGCTTTTATTATTAAAAGAAAGGACTTTCACGGTAAATCTCTTTTAGGTGTCATGCCTGCTTTCAACACGGATATTTCTCTTCCGTAGACTCAGTTGGCAAGAGTACACTCCAGCCACAACCTGCAGTCTTGCGCCCATTACCCAGCGCTAGCCGAGTGATTGCTAGAATATATCCCGATCCACAACACTCAGAGTTGATACCGTATGCAGTAGAATCCAGTTAACTCTATATATTTCCAGCCCCCAAACCTATGAGAGAGACTGGCTGGGAAATGTCAAAGAAAAGAGTAATCAGGATTGCATTTTTCCTCTCATTTTTGGGATTAGCCTGACTGACTGGGTCTGTACACTGCAAAAGCATGTACAGAATAGGAGAGCAGCAGTCCTACGTGGAAAGGGTTTGGTAGCAGCTGAAATAACTGCCTTTTTTTTTTAAACAGTGACTGACAAACAATTTGGTAGTAGGCATTTTAAACAGCAGGCGTTTTAAAGTAGTTGCTATCATTTAAGAGCTCATTCAGTTGTTAGAGGTAGCCAATATAGGGAGGTAACGGGGTCTGTACACAGTCACATGAAAGGGCTGATGTGCACATTCGTAAACCCATAAAGAACTATCTGGCAGCATTGCACCCACAGCCACAGTTGCTTACAGTTAGTCTACTGCAGCCACAGAGAGCCAGAGCTGCATTGCGCCCTTCTGCATCAGATTCCCAAATAATTTTTAATATACACACTGCAGTGAAGACGATATATAAAGCATTCCTTTTGTTCCACAAACTTGAGTGATTTGTGTGTGCTCATGGAGTCCATGCATGCAGTTCATTAAACCACAAATTTGCAGCAGCACTGACACAGGTTCTTTTTGTACACAGCATTATCAACCCAGTTTTAAGTGGAAGGACATAAAGACTCTGAAGGAATGCATTTGTACTCAAGTATCTTCATCAGAACCTTTGAGGGGAGGGTTGTAAATAAAGCTTATTTTTCATTTCAGCACGAAAGCCACCATCCTATTGAGTCATAACAGCATGGAGTGACTTGTTATTTACAGGCACAAACACTTCATGCTGTAGCACATTAGTAACAAAGGAGGAGACAAAGCCACAAGCAGCCTCTAGTAAAGTAGCCAGTACTAAGTAAGAAGAAGTTGGCAAACCAGTGTACTGTGAGATTTTCTGTAACACCGCGACTCAAAAATTTAATGAAACACCTGCTTTTTCAGCCTAAAAAGGGAGGGGTCCTGCTGCACAGAAGCAGCCTCTGAATAACCCAGGCGGCCACATAAAGGGGAGGAAAAGAGAAGACTATTTTCTCTAACGATTATACTTCTTTTTATGAACTACATTAAAATAATTTTCAGGATAATTCTGCCACTGCAGTATTCTGAGGAGACAGAAACACAGTAATTGTTCCTAAGTAAATATCGAAGTGCAAGAAGAACTTTTTTGTCCTAAACGCCACAAATAACAACACTTCCTAACACAACACAGGTGGCACTCTGCTAAGCATGACCCAACAGCCACTTCACAGCGAAAACCACAGGTCTAGACAGCAACAAGATGAAGCCTGACCTACTTAATCATAACTTGATATAACCCATTGCAAAACATGAGATCAATTTTATAGTCTTTGCTTGGATAAAGTCCCGATTCATTTCTGACACCTTCCCAAGAAAGGCCGACCCTCTATTTGCCCAGGGAAACATATGGAAGAGAAGTCAGCTTTGTCATGACCAGAAATAAATGCCTTCAGTATTAACAAGACATGCAGGAGACTTTTTTAAAATTGTTCAACTCCAGATATTATTTGTTGAGAAATAGTTTAGGGCAAAAGGAAGATGAGAAGGCGAAGAAAAAACAGAGTAAAAGAACAAACAAGAACACTTAAAACCAAACTCACTTTAGCCAACAGCAACATTTCTCTGTTCTCCTACTGCCATCAGCTCTTGGTCCAAATAGGTTACAAACTCTTCTTCTGTTTCACTTGTAGAGTCAGAAGGTCTCACAAACACTGATCAGCTGTGCTTCATTAAGATCCAATTTGTGGGTGCACCAATCAGAGCACAGAAACACTTACCTCTCTTAGGAATCTGACCTAATCTTCTCTCTCATGTTTCAGGTGTTTCTTTTTCATGCATCAGGTTTCATCCACTGGAGACACTCATAACCTGGTGTCAACAGCACCCTCCCTTCAGAGTCCCATGCTTTCTTTTGGGGGGCAGTTCCTGTCACATAATGCTCTCCACCTGCTTCCCAGCACACAGGCTTCTCCCAGCTTTCTGCCAAGGAGGTACCCGCAGCTGTCAGACTAAAGCTAAACTACACATATGTTCAGTAACCTTAAAAGATTTTCCTGCATTTTATGTACGTTGTAAACCTTTATGTACCTTTATAAAGTCTTGCCAGTGGGATGACTGCTGAAAAGCAGCAAGCCTTGTGTACATAGAATCATAGAACAGTTTGGGTAGGAAGGCACCTGTAAAGTTCACTTAGTCCAATCTCCCCTGCGATGAGCAGGGACAGTTTCAACTAGATCAGGTTGCTCAGAGCCCCCTCCGACCTGACCTTGAATGTTTCCAGGGATGGGGCATCTACCACCTCTCTGGGCAACCTGTGCCAGTATTTCACCACCTTTATTGTAAAAAAATTCTTCCTTATATCTAGCTTAAATATTCCCTCTTTTAGCTTAAAGCCATTAACCCTTGTTCTACCGCAACGGGTCGTGCTAAAAAGTTTGTCCCCATCTTTTCTGTAGGCCCCCTTATCTGATAGCTATGTATGGAAGCACCTGAATACTAGCACAGATAAAGGGACGCTTAGAGAGGGGCAAAGCGGAAACCACAGAAAGCCTAAACTATGTTAAAGCAACCTACATTTCCTTTCTACAGTAGTAGTAAGAACAAATAAAATATATAGACAATGTTTACAGTGAGAAGTAGAAGTACAACATCAGTACATACAGGCATACTTGAACAAAGGTTAGTCTCGTAGATAAAAAAACAGTTCTCAAACTCACACTGTTTACTGCCTAGAAATTTATCTTAGAAAATGATCACTCTTATCATTAGTCTTTCTGGTGTATAAGCCTCTTCCTATCAGCTAGAAACTGCAGTGATGCGGGCTGGAGCTCATAGAAAAGATACAGAATGAAATGATATGAACAAGGACCAATACAAGACAAAACCCCCCCAAGAGATCAAGTCACTGTGACCAAAATAAAATCTATAAAGCAACAGATGAACTATAATAATAAATCATCTATCACTGTGACCAATGCAGTATGCACATTTGTTGGAGGGAAATAAGCTTTGTTAAAAAGGACAAAGCATCTGTGATGTCTTCCATAAGCCTGAAGAGGAGGTCTACCTGAAGTGTTTCCCAGAAGAGCTGCGTGGAGCACCTTGGGGAAACGCTGACAGTGAGAGCTTTACAGAAATCAAGACAGAATTGCATGCAAGACTAAACCAACACATGGCAGTCATCAGCAAAAGCCCAGCCAGCTCCCAGCTAGGAAAACATGCCTTATCCACAGGTTATAGAATAAACACAGATGCAGCAAAATGAGTCACCAGAGGAAAACAAAAATTTAAATTGGAGGCAAATGAAGCTTTTTGCACATGCATGACAAGAAATCCATTGAGCAAAACTAATTTTATGTCTGTGCTGGAATAGCTGTCTTGCATGTTAAAAATAAAAAGACTACAATGGTAAGAAGGGAAGTACCATATAGCTTCAGATTTTAGAAAAAAAATATATCAAAAAGCCCATCCAAATAAAAAGGAATGTATACCCCATAAATTTGTTTCATAAAGAAAGAATATTAAGAAAATAATAAAAATAATTCAGCATTGTCAAAAAGAGCATGAGAGGACAAATTATGGTGCACATAAAATAAACATTCATACTTCTTTTATTCATTTCTAAAAATGTTAACTTCTTTTAACAGAGCCTTATGTTAATATATTTTACTTGTTATTTTACCGAAGGTTAAGAACATACTATGGTCATTCAATGCACCTCAGCTGATAGACAGTAGCTCATTAACCCACAATGACTCAACTGTGGGTCTTGTATGCATAGCTGCATCTTTTCACACCAAAAAAATCTTACTTTGTTTCAAATGACAAATCACAATTAGAGTCACCCCATATCATAAGGCATACAGAAAGTAAATGGTTCCAAAACACATAAATACATGAGGAACACATTAAAAAAGAAAAAAAAAAAAAAAAGAAAGGAAAAAACCTCGCATCATAATGATTTTATTTTCTTTTACTGAATAGAAGAATTGGCCGTGGAATGAGACCCGTATTCCACTTGGTGCTCTGCAAACACCAAGTGAAAAGCCAGGTTCAGTCCCAGCAAGCATAGTTCAAATATTAATCAGGCATCTTCTTAAATGTGTGTTAAAGATAACAAATATTTTCATAAAGGCTTAAGTATGAGGGTTGTTTCAGAAGAATGCAGTGTGTGATGCAGATGCTTCATGCACAGCGGATCCTAACCCTGTACTTTATCAAGGAAAGTGAAAAATGCTTTCAATAATCTGTGAACATTTCCACTGTAAAGTAAACAGGATTTATAAACTCTTTGAAAATGAAGGAAATAACCTACAGCTTCTAGAAGTTGGGTGTTTGGGTTTTTTTATACTATTATAATTCTACATCAATTTATCTCCCCACGATAGCCTTTCTAGCAAAAAAACCCTATTCACAGTATAAGAGCCAACTGTTTCCTGCAAGCCAGCTCTGCAAAAATAACCACTGCCAGGGAGCAAAAAAACTGTTTTGAAGTCAGGAGTCACAAGTGAGTTACCCTGTGTTACCATATGGTTTTAAGAAGTTACTCGATCTTTGGTGGACGCCTTGCCACCTATACATGCTGATTCTTGGTTAGCCAAGAAGAGAAGGAGCTGAATAAGGATTTTGAAAGTGATCTGCTCTTTTCAGACAAAGGGGGACACACGGTCAGATTTTCAGAAATACACATGGGTATGTGTATTACTTACATTTGTGTGCATTCATGCTTTACGTTTCATAAGTTCAAATACTGCAGACTTGAGAAATCTAAATAAAAGAAAAATACTTAGTTTGTATAGGAATTGAAGGAAGCTCTTAACTCAAATACATCACTTATTTTAAGAGACATAAAATCACAACCAGTCAATGAATCTAAGAAGAGAGAGTATTCAGTTAGGCATGGATAGCTGGGCCTTACAGAAAAGTCTGTCTTTTTATATGGCAATATATAGTGGTGTATGCAAGGTTGTAGTCTTGATTTTGGGCATGGACCCATAGGAGTTGCCATGCATTCTGTTACAAGTCAGCTCTGGGTTTTGGAGTCTTTCTCTTTTGTTTATTTGTGTTGTAAATGGGTTAAAAAAAATCCAGACAGACTTGTTTGGAGATATACTTGCAACAACAACAACAACAAAAAAATCTGAGAAGAACAGTAAACACTAGTTGCTTAGCAATACACTCTTCATAGTCCAGATGGAGTCCCATCCTGCATGGGAGTCTTACTGTTTCACTTTAAATACTGTATAATAACATCAGTTGAAACCGTACTCTCCAAATGGCATCTTGTGAGTCTGCAAAGCAGAGTACTTGATTCAGCCTCGCTGAAGTCGTGAGTGCCGCCTGAGGAAAGCCCGGCTGTCAAGCAGTTCCCACGCCCGAGCCATTCAGCAGTTGTCCCGTTAGGAGTTTGTTGCATTTATGGGGTTTTTGTCTCTCTGGCAGGTGTAGAAGGAAAAAAACAAAAAAAAAGAGATGGAAACTCCACTGGTTCATGCCTGTGCACTGTCTGCTGGAATAGTCTTTATTGCTACCTTATTTCCATTTAGGGCAAAACTAGGAAAAAAAAACAAACCCAAACCCTAAAAACACAAACACACACAAGCAAACTATACAAAAAGGAAAAAAAAGAAAAGGCAGAAAATCAGGAGTGGCAAATCAACAATTCGTCACGGTTCAGCCTTGCGCAGTGCAGGCAGAACCACAGGGCATCGTACAACCCCCAGGTTGAACCAGCTCCACCACCTTGCTTCCCAAGTTAAGGATGCCTCCTAATTTGCTACTACAGCTCAAGCAGAACGCAATAGACTGTGCATATGTACTTGCACAAGCATGCAAGAAACTCTCTTCCAATCATCTTTGCTAGCTTAATTTTCTGAAATATTGATCGGTATTATCAAGTTTCCAAGCAGATGTACCAATAAAGTTAAGCCGAACACTCGAATATTTATTTACTCACAACTTTCAAATTTCCCGAGTATCACTCATACAAAAATAACTATAAGGTTTAAATATCACTGTGTGTTATTGCTGTGAGATGATGTGTAACAGCTGGCAATCTGCGTTTTCTGGGTATTAAATATTACTGAACGATGTTAAAGAACAAACATACTGTTCTCACAGGGCCCGATTCAGGAAGGTGAGAAGCTCTGACTCCCACTCCCTTTGCTGGGAGCCAAGAGGATTCATCTCAGAGGAATGCTTTGGAACGATGAGCTTCAAATTAGATTATTTTTTTATTATTATTACATTCTGGATCTATAATAAGCACAGCTGTTTACTTATGTGCTAGCTATGTTTAAATAGACATTAGAGGTTAAAATCTAATTTTCTAATTTCGATAGAATGTGCAAATGGTCTTGCTGCTGCCAAAAAGTCATAGCATGCTATAAAAATCCATAACCATCTTCATCTCTGTTTTCATAGCGCACATGTATATTAGAATGGATAGATGTGCTGACATTCAGAAGCAGCGGTGTGCTTTTTGAAATGTCTGCTCAAAAATGGATATTGTAGCTGGATGCGTATCGTAGCCAATGAAACACATTTCAAAAGATGATATGGTGTTTTGCTTTCTTTCATGCTTATCAGATGTTTTGCCAAGAGAGCTTATGCTATACCAAGAGCAAACCAGGAGGAGTTTCGCCTTCCTTCCAGTTTCCGCCCATTGCTACGGTAATTCAGAAAAAGCATTGCCACCGCTTATAGGCCCTGCAGCTAGACGTAAAGCAGTTCTGTACTGTATCACAGAAAAGGCGTCAGAATAAGGCTCTTTTTTCAGAAAGGGTATGTTGTGCCACAAAAAAAAAAAAAGAAGACGAAATGAATGTTTCATAATTTCCCTTTAGCTTTATTCCATTTTCCTTATTCTGCATATTGTGCCTGAATGCGTTAGAGTTTTCTTGTTAAATAAGGTAATTCAGTGAAAGTGTATTGTTTGTCTTTTTATCACTAGAAACAATTCAAGCAATTGGAGGAAAGAGAATTTATTTCATCATTTCTACTGCAATTGCTAGTCTTTGTCAAGTTATTGATTAAAAAAGATGTTTCTTCACTTATAATTCCGTTACGCTTTGAAGAGCCAATAAAGAGAGTTTGGACACGAGCTCCTCTTTTTTGTGAGCTGCAGGGATACCTTGGTTGGATTTTTACCCTTTGATAGATGTGTCATTTTGTAAATACAATTATAGGTGTTTATATTACGATGTATAGTGTGTGTATTTATGTGTAGATATACAGTAGGTGAAGCCTTAAGTTTCTGTTATAAAAAGGTAAAATATGACTGACTTAAATGGCATTATGCAGCGCTGATAGGGATGGCCTTAGAACTTTCGTTGTTTAACTATAGAAATAAGACTTTTTTAAAGGATTAATTACGTTATCTTAGTTTCCTCAGTGTTGTAACCTTTCCACACTTTCAGAACTTCTGAAAGCTTTATTTTTGTCTAATGCCAAAGGCAACATCACAGAAAAGTAAAGAAATATGGAAGGACAGCAAGGGAGAGTGACCCAAAGTTGGGCCAAACCTCATCAGAGAAGGAAGAGAGATAAAGCGACCCTTCTTCCACGTGCATGAGCGTGCTTAAGCTACGACAATATTCTTTCTCACTTATGTGCTCTGTAGGGAGAACAATGGCTTCAGCGTGGGGCTGCGCAGCACCGGGAAAGAGCAGTCAGCGTGTGGCTCATAGCGGAGCACGAAGGGAAATGGAAAAGCGAAGGGCTCTGAGGCAAGAAGGAGAAGGGGATGAAACTGCAAAGGGAGTTAGCAGAGGACACACTTTCAGAGAATATCCTTAATGCAGTCAGAGGCCCGGTAAAATTGAAGTACATAACTACTTTATAGCCACAAAGAACAGGGGCTGAGCTCAGCCCGTCTTGGAACGCTGCGCTTGGCAATCCGCTCTGCAAGGTCCTTAGTGACTTCACTGGGGTTATTAAGGCTCAAAATGCTTTTCAGTATGAGCCCAGGTTTATACTCAGAGAAAGAGGCCCAACAATCAAGTCAAATGGAAAGGTGCAAAGGAAAGAGAAAAGGGGAAAGAGAACCTCATTAAGATCATCTTTGAGCACATTAGTGTTGCCTTTCACAGCTTAAAAACTTATGGAGTGCAGAAATCGGAAGCAAAATGGAGCACTGACAGACATGGCAGTCTGAAGAATTTAAAGATGGGTGTTGGGAATTGAGAGATGGGAATTAATTCCCTGGTTGCTGAAAGCTGAGCGCCATTCCAAAGCGGCAGAAAAGGCGGCACTGCAAATGCGACATCAAACATTTAAAAAGCCTGACATTATGCCATATTTCTACTCGAAAACATGGGGAATGTCTTAGTGTGACATCAAAGAAAAAAAGGAGGGTAATGTTATTACAAAGGTTGGTTTGAGGCTATCTTACATTAAAAGTCATGAAGTGAAACTGAACACAGAAAAATCCCGGGCAACAGAAAATGTTACCCAACAACTTTTATTTGTTTGTGGAAATCGTTGAGACAAGGCAGAGTGAAAATGTCTTCATCTGACTTCTTTAAAGTGGACTTCCACCAGGTGGAAAAACATAGGCAGACACAGTGGATTCCCTAACAGATAAATATCTATCAAATAAAGCACCTCTAATAAGCAATGAAATATAATTTTTGGTGCCCTTTCATGTGGAGACAAGCACACAATCACATGGAAGGTTCTTGTAGCTTCAGACTGACGGTCTGGTAAAGTATAGCTGTGGATTTAGTTTAACATTTTTATCTCTGAAAGTTCCAGCCACCACCTGAACCTACGGGAGGGGGAAGATGGTAAGGCTGAACCAAATTCCCTTCTCAAAAAGCCTCTCACCCTCTTGCTATCCTTCTTCAAAAAACTTTAAGAACACCCTTACAAGCTGTAAGATCTTTAGAAGGTTGAAGCTCTGTAAGCTCCATTGTACTGAGGTCTCTTTCTGCCAAACCAATGAGTATTGCCTCTGTTTGCCTGACACTAAAAATATTCCTCTGTTGTCGTCTGCTTAATGTTTAGACCAAGAGCCATTTGGGCAGGAATTCCCTGTTTTCTAAATACTTTTACAAACCTACTACAATTTAATCCTACCCCAGAGTAAGAATTTTAGATATGGCCATAATTGATAGCAAGAATGAGTGGCCAAAATAAAGCAGCTGTTCTCCAATAGAGTCATGTCACTGGGAGAAGATGTTAGCAAAGCAGTAATTGGGTTTTCTGAATAATTTTCACTTTATCAGTAGAGAGAACACAGAACCATGCTGTACTTTAAGTACTAATACAGTCCTTGAGACAAGCCATAAAAGAGATGAAGCATCTCATTGCTGGAAAATAGTTATAATTTAAGACTTACTTTTGCCAGACAGAAATACGAACACTCATTTATCTGCAAATGTAAGAAATACTTAAGATTTAGAGATATTACTTGAAGTTGTTTTAACAAATTTCCAAAGATGGGGGAGGGTGAGGAGATAAAAATAACTGCAATTATACTTGGTTTAAAAAGTGTAAACTGAATTTTATTTCTTTTTCCTAATATATAACTGTGTAAGATGTTCGCCGCTGACAGAGAAAGTAAAAAAAAGCTGTGCAACCTGGCATAGCTCAAATGAAACCAAATGTCAATTCATGTCAATGTGCAGGACAAAGGTCTTAGAGCTAGAAGAATGTGAAAGATGTTCTGGTGAAGGGAGGTGACTAGAAGAGGGAAAAATGGCTGCTTACTAATGTTTTATACCATGCTACCCTCAGATTTAAAAAAAAAAAAAAAAGAAAAGAACAGAACTCTCACTGAAGCTTAAAGTAGCAATAGCTTTCCAAGGGTTTAAACTGTTTGAAAAGCTGGCTGTAGTGAACACTGTTAGAAGGCACAAGGTGCACCGGAGGGGTTTGCAGTAAAGCCAAAACCAAAGTAGCTTTCAAGATCAATCAGAAACTGCTGTTTCAGGAGCTGTGCTAGAATTAATGCCAAATAAAACGTATGCTTCTCCCCGGAGTTTTTAATGAACCTGCTTGGAGGCAACAGAGTGAAGGTGCCGTTGGCATGGAGCAAGATTTCAAAATAACCTGGGGCGGGTTGCTTAAAGTCCAAAGGTTTATAACAAAACTGAACAAAACAGGAGCAGAAACTAGAAAGAGGTTAATGAAGTTCCGTAAGCAGCATCAATCGCTTCCTAAAACACACAAGAAAACAAACTACGTGCAAATTTTTTTTTTTTTTTTAAAGCGTCACGTGAGATACATTAAAATCCTTTGAAAAGGAGGGAAGTTTGCTTAGCTCCTTTGAACAACTTTAAGCATTTACATTCTGTAAACAAGACATCTAGAGAAAAATTCTAGTCAAGCCCTCCTGTCCCTCCAAGCTAGGTTCTTTGGTATTTGTCTCTCTCTTTTTCTTCTCCTTTCCACCCCACGCTCCTTTTCATCTGTGTTTCACTTTCAACATACCACTTGGGATCAGTACACAGCAACAGCCGCAGTGTTTCTGCGTAACTGTGCTGTGCCAGAGCTAGTGATGAGTTTATTCACCCGTATGCCTGAGCAGCAATTCCAAGGCATTCGTTATTTCAGGGGGTTTTGTGTTAGGAGATTTTCTTGCTACTCCTGGAGTCTGAAACATGTTTCAGTCAACTATGTTGTAATTAGAAATTACGCTCTAATAATCAGTACATTTTTCAAGCTTCTCAGTATTTAGAAAGTGGATATTTTCAAAACCAGCACTGGAGAAAAAGGGGTGTTTCTCTCATCAGCTATAATGTATTTGTCTCTTTTTTTTTTTTACTTATGCTGTATGCATCCCGACCCTAAGAGGAAACGACCGTCATCATCTGACATTTACAGAGCTGAGCTGCTGTTGCTAGGATGAAGAGGATGAGAGTATCGCTTGTTTGACCTCCGAAGATTGGGCCAGGTTACTGCTCTGGTGGTATTAATTAGTGATGACGAGCTCCAGTTGTACCAGGCGCGATGAGTGCTGGATCCTGGCAGAGTCCTTGGGATAACTTCTTTGCAGTAGTATGGCCCGATGGTACGAGACTGCAGCTGAACTACTGAAAGCATGGGAGAAAAAAGAGGAAGAAGAAAAGCCAGGCCATAAGTTCTAGCTTATTAAGCTGCTGCAAACTTCTGGTGAAATCTTAGCTTTTCCAATGGAGACCTTTCAGGAACTTATTTTTATTTTGAGGAGAGTCTCTTTCCTTCCGCCCCACCCCGGGCAGCTAGAGTGGATGATGTTAATGCATAAGGTACGGTACTTGACCAAGTATGTTGATCTGATGGAACAATTTGTTTTAAAAGTTTGGTAGTTAGATTTGTTAGATTTTTCATCACATTGGTAGCTAAGATGATGTCATCAGTTTCAGACACCAAAAGGACGCGTAATAGGCTTGAAACAAGTAGATGTCCACAATTCAATTATATTTTTTATTCAACTTTTTTACTGGTAAATTTGAACCAAGTGTTGCAAGGAAAGAATGTGTTAGCAAATTGCAATGTATCAGTGTTATCAAGTGAAGCGCAAAAGCAAATAACTCTCAAGTGGCAGAAAAGGGAAATTAAGTCTTTGAAAGCCTTTACTATTTAGTACTCACATTAATAACAGCACTGTTGATGACCATTATGAATGTCATTTCTTGCCAGTTCTTACTGCACTCTTGTAGCTGAACCTGGGCTAGCTGGAGTTAACACGCTTCCTCAAGAGTAAGAAATTACAATAATTGGTCTGTGCAGCAATTCAAGCCTGGCTGAACATGGTAGGGATGAATGCCTTTGGAGTAGGTGTAGAGCAGCTCACACATAGCTCGTGCGGTCAAAGGGAACCTGTTTTGTTAGTTATGAACTTCAGGAACACTTAACTACAAACAGGGAAACATTCCCAAAACCAAACATCTATGCTCTTGGCTATACCTGGTGTACCCAGGGGGTGGTGATGGTGCTGCGTTTGTGGGGTTCTTTATTTTATTTCTCCTACTTTTTTAAGCATTTAGAAGTGCTTTAATGAATTATGGTTTGAAAAGCTTCTGGGGTATTTGCGCGGCCCGCAGCAAAGCTGTGGGAAGCAGCTGTTTCTGGCAAGCAGGTAAGTGTCCCAAATATCCTATGAATGTCCTCAATAATTGTTTTCCAAGCGATACAAACAAGTATTGGGCACAGCTGAAAATCATTGTCCTCTTTGTGTTCAGAATCATATCAAGAAATCTCTTTCTGTGGATGAGACCAACAGGGACAAAAATGAGCATAGCCCAGAGATGTTACGTGTGCGATGAAAGAACAGGTGACTGCCAACAAAGCACCATTTCCATTTCCCTCTTACTTTGTTTTAGACAGTATGTACGGACATAAGTCTTGCAGAGCAGTGAAAGTCACAAACAGCGATGCTCAAGATGTACACGGCATAAACAAAATCTTTCAAAAGAAACACCGGGCTGGGTGATATCAGGTTTAGGATCTCAACAGTCTTTCACCACAAACCTCAGGGATTTCAGGACTAGGCTGCAAAGGCCTACTGAGAGAAACGTTCATTATTTATGACCTTGAATAGGCATAAAGATAAATAAAACACTGACAAACAAACAAAAACCTCAGCAGAAATTATACCGTGTGGGTCTACTACATTAGGAGTTCTGGTTAATAAAGTGTGGGGGGTTTTTAGCAACAGTGTACCAATTTAAAATAATAAAACCTAATGAAAAATTAACAATAACATGAAATGATTCAGTAATGTTCCCTGTAATGGCTGTTGACACAGGAAATAAATCATCAAAAGGATTTCTGAAGAACAAATTTAACAAAGAAATGTGTAATAAGAGCGCCTTAGATAGCTATATTCAGTACATAGACTTAAAATGTAATTCTACATTCTCCCACATTAAATATTTAAATTCTCATAAGGAACAAGGAGTGGGGGACTAACTCTCTCTCTCTTCAGGCATATTACATTTCAAAGCAAGGATGTCCTTAGGCTCCAGCTAAAGCCTGGATCTGCGACTGTATTCTATTGTTTGGCCTCAAACTAATTGTAGCAGAAAATTAATTATGTCCAACCTTTCAAACAAGTTTTTAAAAAGCAGCTTGATCCTGAAGGGCAGGAGCTGCTCAGCGTGTTACATATTGAAGCTCTAAGTGGCCTGATTTTTCAGAACCGCTTTACTCGTCTAACAGATTAGCTTTTGATAGAACCAGATGGTGTTTAGGTCTCGGTATTTCAAGGCACCTTGACACAGATCCTTAAATGCATTTCTGTATAATTCAAACTGATTTTTAATACCTCTGAGGGTCTTGCCCCTGGGTACATAATGACAACATTTGGAAACTGCAGTCTAAGCATTAAAACTGTGTGTACGACTGTCTGTGAAACACACGTGTGCAGGACAAACACAAATTGAGGAGTAGAGAACAAAGGAAATAGGTTTTCTGTAGAAATCTAAAACACAAGGGAAAGATTGTACTAAAGTTCTGGCCTATTTTTTTTTTTTTTAATTTTACAGTCTGGGACTTGTAAAAGGACTCAAGGTTAAAAATCTCCTTAGTTATCTCTAGCTGAAGATTTCAAATTTTTTTCAGGTTGTGTACAACAAATAATTTTTATAGCAAATAACTGGAATGGGGAAGGAAAAACAAGGAGAGAAATCCTATGCATATAATAAATTATGTTATATTTTTTACTACCGAAACTACACAAAAATACTGAATTTTAATAATTAAAAGCAAAGCAGCTTGAAATTAGGACTTGTTGACTTGCCACGGTAGACTTCAAGTCTTCTGAAAGATTTTGCTTCTGAAAGGTGGTAAAACATTGCGTGGGGCGGGAAAGTCTCAGTTCTTGCCTCTTGCAGAGGCTTGTCTCTGCAAGGTGGCTATGCTGAGTATTCTCTAAGAGAGTTATATAGGGTATATAGTCTAATACGAGTATCCCCTAAAAGGACTGAAATATAAATGTCCTGTCCTTGACTTGTATTGAAACTCTGACACTTTCGGAAGTTTATCACAAATGCAAATGTTGCTTATACCTTTTGGAGACTTTGAGGGTTTTATGAATGTATTTATAAACTGTGAGATAAAAAATAATGTCAATTAAAGCCCCTACTTTATAATCAAATCCCTTCTTCTTTTATGTAACTGCTTATCTCAGATATCAGTTTCTAGACCTTTTTGGTTTAATAGTTGCCTATAGCTTGCCATGATATTGTCTGAATTTAACTAAAGCTATCAGTGAAGTAGTGCTAAGGTCAAAACCACAGCAATCTATGACGCTCACCACCCCCCACAAATACCCTATCATCTTCATTTTCTTTTGTGTGCTAAACTAGTCCAAATACCTTCAACAAAACTACTCCCCCGCCTTCACCCTGCTGTAAAAGGAGCTGTATGACCTTTACAGCCCTACTAGGGATAGTGTGTAGAGGGAAAAAAAGTAAATAGAAATAAAAAGTCCCACTCCATTTTAATTCTTCTATTGGCCTTTTAAATACTCAAACCAGGACAATACTCCATCTTCAAAAACGGAGCATGAGTGAGTGTCAAGGATAGTAACTTCGCCAGCTAGCTGTATTATTCACAGCATTGCAGATTGTGCGACTCTCTTGCTTTTGTAACAAAGAGATATTGTTGAGTTTTATTTCGTGGTTTTGTTGTTGATATTAAAAAGCAAGGAGGAAATAGTAGGTTGCAGAGGAATCATGATGAAGCAGCAACATGTGCAGAATAACACACCGAACTATAACCAATCCCACTTTCAGTGCAACATCTGAGGCAAGACTTGGCCTTCAATAAACGTCTCACAAGCGTATTTGTTGTCAGTGTGATCCTCTAGTGGCCCTGAGTGGCCCGAAAAAGGAGAGCTCACCTCCTCGTTGGCTTCCCTGCTAAAGCAAGCACAAATGCAGAAAGGCTGCTTGGGTCTCAAACTGTCTCAAACAGATTTCAAGGCCAACAGACTGGCAAAAGTCAAACTTTTTGTTTTTCTTTAATCTTTCTGGATCCTTTTGGCTCTATGAACATCTTACTTCTCCAAAGAACTCTGCTAGAATAACTTTATTTAACCTCATCTTTTACTCTCGGACTAGTCAGAAAGTATTTTACATTTTTAAAAAAAATGTCTTCAGCTTCAACAAGCAGAATTTTACCCCATATATTTTTTCCCTAGCAAAAGAAGGAGTTGTTAATTTCATCAGAAAAGAACACATTTAGAATTTTAAATTGATATAATAATTAGCTTAAACAATTGCAACAGTGAAATTCTTTTGTGGCTCTAGCTTATCACATCTTAAAGACTGGTGATTTTTTTTAAGGACTCTGATACGCAACAACATTCAATATACAATATCCTAGCGGGAGAGAATCCACTGCCTTATTTTGTTTTCATGAAGCCCATTTCTTTAACCATCTGTGTATTCACGGGGTCATCTCCTGTCAGATCTGACTTTCTATTAAAGATACGGGCAGTGTAACGGCCTTTTACAATGTTTATCCATTTAAACTTACTGTCAAAGCATCACAGACATAAACAGTATTTTCTTCCGAAATGTAAGGATTTATGTTTATACTGAATGAACTGCAGAGCATGGAGGTTTTAAACTAACACCCACCTTGTTTTGAAGGAAAATTATGGAGGCACTTGGAGTCTCACTGTAGAGGAAATGAAGTAGTTGACCTTTTTTATCCTGTTCAATGTGATCTTTACTGTGAAATAATAATGATAATGATGGCAATGATGACAACGCTTGCTGATTTGAGCTACTCAGAATAATGAGGAAAAACATGTCCTTAAACCTGACTTATAAGTAAAAATGAGCTGTTAATCCTCACAGGATCCCTCTAGTATACAAACAATAAAATTGCACCTGATTTTTTTTTTCTTTAAATCCATATTCCTCAAAAAAAGCAAAAGACAAGAAGTAAACAGAAGAACTAATCATACTATGAAGTACTTGCCTAAGAATGTCGCATTCAAACCAACTTTTAGAATTAATAAATACAGCAGTATTATTGAATTAAATACGATTCAATCTTATTTAAAAATATGATGCATTTGAATTGTTCTGACTCTCCTTTCATGAACATTGATAAAAATAATTCAAAGCAAAGGGTACATCGTAAAACTAGAGACAGGCCAGAATCAGGCCCTTGTCACTGTGTCCCGCAGCCATACAACTGATTATATGTATTAAATTCTGCAATGTTTTTTCAACAGAGCTCAGTGTGACACTGGAACCTGGCCTTTGCAACGTGCTAAAAGCGCACAGTAAGGAGGAGCATTGAATGAGCAGAGAGATGGACGACGTGAGCTGACAGGTCTTTTCAGCTTTTACCTTGTTATCTCATGGTCTATCAATAGGGAAAGGAGAGAAATCCAATGACTTTCCCAGCCTGAGAATGTTGTTGCATATCACAGTCCTAAAAAAAAATCACCAGCCTTTAAGATGTGATAAGCTAGCACCACAAAAGGATTTCACTGTTGTAACTGTTTAAGCTAATTATTATATCAATTTCAAATTCTAAATTTGTTCTTTTCCAATGAAATTAACTCCTCCTTCTTTTGCCAGGGAAAAAATATATGGGGTAAAATTCTGCTTGTTGAGGTTCACTGCGAAATTAGCCTTTCCTCCAACAGAACCATGAGCTCCCAGAAATGATGTCAAAAGGCCTTGTGTTCCTTTTCAAAAAAAATCTTTTTTTTTTTTCTTAATTGTATTGTATGTTTTTATAGGTGAGATACACCCCTTCAATACAGTTTCAGCTGAACTGCCTTGTACAGACGAACATCAATTAGGTTATATGTAAGCTGGAAAAATGTTTCTTATCTTTTAATAAGAAAAGCATTGATTATGTCTATACATTGCAAGTTTTCCATTATATGTTGCTTAATATTGGTTGTACTGAGATGCGACATGAGATGGATTTTGAGGGAAGCGTGGGTATGTGGGGAACAAGATCTTGCCAGTTTAGGCTTCTACTGCCAATGTGTTCTCTGCACCAAAATACTGTCCGTAGATATTTTGATTAAAGAGAGAATCTTGAATATAAGCTATCCCGTTCAAAAGTTTATAAAGCAATCAAGTTAAATTATTTAACAACTGCAAAGAAAGCAAAACAAGATAAATATGATGAAAACAGTCAAGCTCAGGAGTGACCATTCCACTGTATTCTGAATAGGCAAAAGACCGCTATAAAGGGTATGTAGCAGTCGAAGTTTGAAGTTGGAGGAAATTATCTGCAATGTCTTAAAATTGATACATAAATACATAACGTATGCAAGTGACCTACCTAAAGGTGTAACCTAAGACAAATACCTTTCTATGGACACTGAAGTTTTTTAACCAGACTTGAAGAAATTCCCCTCCATCTACACATCAGTCAAATTATTCCCCTAACAAGAAACAATTGCTGTTCAATATCGTTGATTCCATCTGCTTTGAGAACTGGGACAGCAGCTCTGAAGCATCTGGTAACAACGTTACTCAGGTGTTCCTATGGAGCCGGATCCAATCACCGCGAGATTTTTGTATTGCAAACTGCAAACCAGTACATCTGCTTCCTCAGTACATCAATGATCTTTACGCTTTGTGGCCGTGCCCCCAGCTGGATACCTTGCACCAGATAGCCAATGAAATGGGCCCTTTTGAGATTCAGCACCAACAGTTGATATTTAGAAGTCTGGTATGATATGTCCTATTTGTGATAACTCACAACCTGACTGGGAACTGGATGTCATTTATATGTTATTAAAATGCCACATAGCAAACATTTGGCATAACTCAGACATGGAAGGTTGCATACCAACAGGAGCAAGCTTACGTCAATGTTTGTATATTCTCACTCTTTTGTTTGTTCAGCCTTTCAAAGGCTGAATACCATAGCGCTCACTCACAATACTCGTTAATTACTTATTTCCTTGATTCTTGTTGGCATTTCATTTTTCTTTGGTGATTCACATAAAGTCGTCTTCATTGTTTTGCTTTATTATCTTGCCTTGAAGACTAACAGAATAATATTAGTTTCAGAAAGAATACCATGATTTAATGTAAGAAAACAGATGGTTATTTAAAATGACTTTGTTCTAATGTTTAATGTTAAGAAAAATGCTTAATAACCATTAATGTGATGCTAATTAGGCATAATTTATTCATGTATCCCTCTGAATCATCGATGACAATTTATTTGAGAAAACAAGGCTCCTCTGCAAGCTAGTATATTTGTACACTATAAAACCAAAAAGATTTTTAAACTGTGTCCATTACTATAGATTTGCTTTTATTCTTATTCAGAAGAAGAGTGATGCTTCTGCCTCAGCTTGAAAAAATTTCTGCTGGTAAATGAATTTTTTAAACTGGCAAAAGAATTGGTAACTTCAAACAAAACCTATTTTTTGACAAGTAAGAAGAGAATTCGATGTACATCTATATGTCCGTAAGAATATAGATTTGGTCTGAAAACTCTTTCAGCTAAATAAAGCTACATTCACGTGATCTTAAAATAATAAAGATACCCAGGCTACAAATGTATTCGCAGTTTAGTTAGACATTTTAAAGCTATGTATAGCACTGAATAGTATCTCTCTTCTGAAAACACCTGTACATGGCAGCAGTTTAAATTACATTCCTTGAAATGCATTTCTATAAAATCTTTTCCACAATTAGCCACCCCACGTGTATGAAATGGAATGACGATTGGACCTATTATTCTAGCTTATATGTAATTGATAGATATAATAAAGGAAAACCAAGCTTCATATTCCCTCAGGTGTCTGGATGGGCCAGTATCTGCAAATTTACATATTCAAGAAAACTCAATTTACATATTCTAGAAAACTCAATAGGAAATAAGCATCTAAAACGTCTGTTCTTCTTGGATTCTGCTTTCACATGCCATTAAATAATGGTTTTGAAAGTATTTTTGAAACAACACGCTTTATATCACAACCTTGCATTGGTTGCACTGTATGTCATCCAATAGCCATGAAGATCGTTGATGGCATTACACTATGCTGCATGCATTTTTGTTAAGGCCAATTTTCTCCTGAACTATATAGGTACTTATTTCACATCTCCAGAAGATTTGTGACTGAAGAAAAGAATGAAAATGGCTTCTTCTGCCAAAGCAAATAGTTTTATACAAACTTTGCTTTTACTATGAGGTAACCAAGAGCAAAACCACAGAAGCCTTTTCTCCTCAAAGGAATCGAATTTCGGCAATGCTCTGTATTGCTAGAGCTGTGTTACGAGTGTAACAAAGCCTTTATTGTATGACTCAGGGCTCCAGAGCACACAGAGAAGTCAGGGAGTCCAAGTATGACTCAGGCTTAAAGTGTCAGCGGAGCATCACCAAGAGATAAAATGACAAAGATGAAGTATAAAAACAAAGGAAGAAAACAGCTAAAATTGCTAGCGTGTCACAAAGCATGTATAAGGCAAAGAGTGTTAGAAATCTGACCATTTTACTACAACGTTTCCAAGTTGGCATCTTTTGCTTTTGGAAAAAAATCCCCAAAACAAAAAGAAAAAACACAACCCAGATTTTCTGTTCTTACCAACCCTAGCTATTTCTTGGCGCCTGGTGAAAATGAATCTAAAGCGTAATGAAAAAAGTTCAAGAAAGAAGCCGAAAATGCCTGTCTTCCTAAAAACCTACTATCAAGAAAGTCTAGGAATACAGAAAATGCACGAGGAGAGGGAAGAAACTTTTCACTGTCATAATCTGTCTATCATCAGCTAAAAGCCATGGTGTGAGACCAATATTTGCTTTAGATAAAGCATTGAGAAACTATCAACATCTGGAAAAAGACAGCATTATCGTTATTGGCACAGTAGCATTTGGGTACGAACATTATATGCAATTTATATGCAAAGAACAGGGATAACAGAGCCCTCCAAAATCCATGCTTTTCACACTCCTCTATAAATAATCGAGCTAGGGTCGATTAATAATCGAGCTACCCATCATGCCAAGGTAGAGACAAACCTGCAATCGTTGCAAGCCTGTGCAGCCACGAGGTGGCACCCAGAGTGACAGAGTGACGTGCAAAAGGCGCGTCAGGACTATGGGGTGCCTACACTCTCATTAATTACAATTTCCACTGAACCATACACAATGCCTGTTTAGTCTTGGCAGTTGCACCCTCTGACATGTTAATGAAGGAAGACAGGAGTATAATCTTCAAACGCTTCTCAGAGGCAGAATACCAAGTATGAAGGGAAGGGGAAAAAATAAACAATTGCAAGCAGATGGTGAGACGCATAAAGGGAAAGCAATGAGCAGTTAGGCAGACTATATTCAACCTTTCACCTCAGTAATACCAGTTTAAATCTTGCATATTCTAGAGTAGCACCATTTCTAAGACAATGAAAATAAATATAAGGCTGAGCCTCCGGCTTTATTATCTCTTGTCACAGCACTGGAGAAATTATGCCTTTGGGAGTCTCAGCTCGGTGATAAAACTGTTTATTAGGAATTTAATAATTACCAAAATGGGGGGAAATAATGGAATTTCACAGTACACGTCATAATCCTAAAAGATAATTATTTCTGATATACATAAAGATAACACAACATGGATGATTTAGTTTGAGAATACAGTAATGTGATGTACCAGGACATGCATTGCCTTTACACAGAAAGTGGAAATAAACCCCACTTTTTTATGTGTTGGTATGGCTTTTAACTATTAATTTAGACTGCCTCTGCAGCAAGGGACTTTTCCCTTATATTCCTTTCTTTGTTTGCAAAGTATCCACCACACAAAGGATGCTGTAAAAATTAAAATAGCAACCACAGGGAGGTAAAGAAATTCAGGTTTCATTGCTAAGCTTGACCATTTGATAAATTTCAAGAAAGAAATCCAGGTACCACAACTTATTTTCATCACCTCACATGAACTCTTCCTTTGCTGACTGTGCCGTACTCCGTAAGGTTTTGGTGCAGCTTTAATTTCCTCTCTATAAGCATCAATAAACCTGGCTAAGAAGCCTGACAAGGATTACTCCTGAATATTCTAATTACAGTAGCCTTTGTATCGTCTCTTGTATTATCATTCCTCTTGCACACTGATGCAAGACAGCTGGGAGAGTCTAATCCCTGTTTGCTGAAATCATTCCTTACAGGCTGATTACAAATGGCCTGAAATCTAGAAAAGATAAAAGGTGGCTTAAAAATACTTAACTTCAGCACTGCTTTGCTGCTGAGCAGAGCTTGGACAGAGGCAGAGTCTCCTAGGACACTTTCTTCATATTATGCTACGTTGGTTGTTACAATAAGAAGTACAGCAACGCTTTTCAATACTAATTGCTATGTAATGGACTTAGCATCCACCGATCCTCATTAGGAATGGGAAAGAAATTAAAATTAAAAAAACAAAAAGAAAAAAAAAAAGAAAAGGAGGCCTAGGTGATGACTTCTTCAATAGAATAATTAAAAGAAAATTCACTATGCCCTCAAAATCTGCAGATTCACACCAAATGAGCCAACTCAAACTAAAGGATGATGAAGGGCCTGGTTATTTCCCAACACAGTTGCAATGCTCTTCTGACACAAAGGCTAGAGCTAACTATCTGAAAATACTTACTTTGTTATGATGTAATGAAATAAATACCAGACCTTCTGAATGTTGTTGCACCTGTGGAGTTACTGGAAAAAATATTTTAATTGAAAGAAAAATTATGCTTTCCTAAAGATTTATAAACTGGAGGCTTCTTTTTGTCTTTACTTAAAAAGCAGTATCTGATTCAAAGCTGCTTTTCCGTTTCAAAATAGAAAATCAGGGCCAAGAAAATTCTTCCGAGTTATGCCTTCGTTTCAGAAGACAGAAAACAAACTGAAAAAATTTACCCAACAGGATTAAAGTCAAGGAGCAATTTCCCACCGACTTTTATGCAAACCCAAATTTCCTAAACAAACCAAAATATTTGTCTACCAAAAAAGGCAGTCACTGAATTTTAAAAAATAAAATTATCGGTACAACCACCCCAAGAGACATGTCGGTAGTGAATAGTCACCTAATACCTATAGAGAAATAGACTGTTGTTTTTGCAATAGCAACCACACATCTGACTGAGATTAGAGATGTGTTTCTGTTTATGTGGCACTCAAAAAAATGACATTGAAAATGACTTGTCCAAATTAGTAGAGTAGTTCAGTAATGGTCAAAAGTAAAGAACTGGAGGCCTTCCAGAGTCTCTTCCAATGAGTCAGGCTGTCCTTCAAACATACCTATCACTTAGGGGGTAACACCTTCCTTTGTGTTTCATTATACTAATTCTTTCAAACGGCAAAAGCTTTCCAGGGAAGTACCTATTGATGTGAAAATCAAAGATGTGCTGCATTGAAAGGTATCCGATGGGATTACCTAGTTTGTCTTCCTCCTTTGAGGCAAGATGAAGTGCGTACCTAAGACACCCCAGGCAGATGTTGGCGTGACCTGTGCTTATAAACTCCTGACTTACCTCCTTACATAAATCCTCTGTCTACAGATTAAGATTGTTATGTCTTATCCCGCGTGCAGAAATGACACAAATTCCTGATAGCAGTTTTGATGTGCTGGAAGATTTTCTGTTTCCCTGTCAACTCTTTTTCATATCAATAAAGCAAACCCAGCGCTTTCAGCTTTCTGAATCTGAATTAATTGTTATTATTTGAAACCTTGTACTCTCATCTAAACACTACACAGTTTTTAAAGGGGGGTATGTAGGATGGGTCACAATACTTCCGAGTACAACATATCTGCTATTATGTTCCATGCAAAAAGGAACGGAAACAGTGCCAGCATCAGCAGCAACAGAACCTGTTTGCCTTCCTCCGTCGGGAGCAATCCAACATGTGGAAACATGAGGGCTCTGTCATTTGCAGAAAGTGTGTCAATTCTAACAAGACGGGATCCATCTGCTTCAAGATGAGCAGAAGCTTGTTTGCATGATAAGAACCTCTTTGTATGTTGCAGAAGATCTCTGGTAAGTTAGCAACATGGAGAAGATGCACAACACTACATTTACTTATTGAGCTGTAAGTCATAGGTTTCAATATTATGGAGGTTTTTACACACAGTTGACTTTCATTTAAAGAAAAGATTACAGAGTTACTTGAGGAGATTTGGGAATGGAACTAGGCAAATAGAGACTTTTCTGTTGAAACCTCTGCTTGGCAGTGGTGGTTCACCTGTGAAGTTTGCCCAGATTTCACAAAACTTTTAACAAATCTCAACTGAACATGATTAACACGGACTGAATTTCAGATACGATGTGGAGGATCTTATCTCAGCAAAAGGACACTGGATCAAATGCGAGTGCAGAAGTATCTTTTATTTGTAATATAGAAATAAGAGCAAACACATTTTCCAGTTTTATCTGGCTTACTGCTGACTTTTCACTTGTTACAATAATCTCCTCTTCTCTCTTCATTAATTTATGCCCATAATTAACTTGCGCCTGGTAATTATATGAAATGGTATGGAATACCCATATTAAAACTAAGCTCGGTGTGGGTTTTGGTAATAGATGCATGTCTGATCAATCAATTTGACCTGTAATATCAGGTAAAAGCCTAGAAAAAAAAAAATTAGATGAGCCACTGAAGACTCAAATAAGACACCATCAAACAAGTCACCCAAACCAGGAGATCTTACCTGTAGCTAATTTATTTGAAAGTCCTTTCTGAGATTTTTCTCAGCAGTCATGTTATTTAAGATAATTTGTGTAAGCGAAGGATGGATTGCAACTCTCTCCCACCGAAGTATTAATGCAAATACAGTGATTGGCCATTATTGATTTGGTGCTCAAAATATTGTCGCTTTAAGTTTGTATTCTCCTCCTTCCTTCTTTTCAGAAATGTTGCACTATAGTGCACTGATCCCTCTACACTGGAGAATTATCATGAAATAGTGAAGCAATATGTTATGCCACGGTGCATATAAAAATACATCTGCTGGTTGGGTGCATTTTTCTTTTTCTTTTCTTTTTTTTTTTCTATTTTTTTTTTTCTTTTGGCAACTATATAACCTGGCTTTTAACTTCTGAAGTGTGGTTCATGAAGCATAGATTACATTCTTAAAAATACTTTGCATTATTCCTTCCTGGAACAGGGATGGAGAGCATGCATAGCCATCCCCACTGCTGACAGGTTATCCAGTACCATAAATTTAGAATGCCTTTGATATGACGCACTAGGACACCATGGGAAGAGGCACGGTACTAAAAGCGCAGCCTATGTAATACTAGTTCACAGCTTCACTGTTCTCCTTTCATTCCACTAGTAGTCTGCACAGATAAAAGTAGCTCTCAGGTTATACCATCAGGGACTGGCTCTATAATTTGCTATGTTTTCCTCTGTCCTAGGAGAAGGCCCAACTTATTCTGCATTTTTACTTCTTTACTACAATTTTTTTTTTTTTTTTTAAATTAATAGGACTGTGGAATAGCTGCAAGACTTTCTTTTCAGAACATCAACTGCTCTTTCAGCATCTCTTTGTAACTCAATTCGCTCTCCATTACTAACCTATGGATGAGAATTTCCCTGCATACAGAGTAGCAATGGAAGCTTGCTTGCTCGTGGATACCTGAACAAATACATTTTGAATATTAAACACCTGCTAATTAGAGGCAGATTTCCAAAATCAACGTGTGTGCCTGCTTATGTGGGCAAATTACAAATTCCTCCCCAGCTGGACAAGAGAACTGGTTCAAGGATTCTGTTTTCAGCAGAGAGATCATAGCCATATTCGTCTGGAACTGCTTTGTATGTAAGGATGCCTCTAAACAGGATAACTGACCAACGTACATGATTTAGAGTAGTTATTTTCTAATAGCAATGCCATTAGACTAGCGAAGCATACGACAGGCTTTCTTCACAGCTTTATGGAATATCTTTATATAACCATTCATTTTCACTGTCAGACTGTATTTCTTTTATCTTAGTGTTCTTCCCAGAAGGAGACCTAATCTTAAAACATAACAACAAAATGTCAGCTTGCACTGACTAAGGCACTGTTCACAGAGTGGAGATTTTGAGAAACAGCAATAGCAATGTTGCCTTTTAATAAAGCATGACTCCAGGAGCAACAGCTTATAATGTTGCCTTTAAATGAATAAATGTTGTCCACTAACTGTGTGTTAAATTAACAGAATAATAACTGAAGAAGAAGTTATTTGAAATAAGTTTCTAGGACTAATGTTGGCATAGTGTTTGCCTTAAGAAAAAGAATTCGCCACAAATAAAAAATCAAACCGCTTTTGAATTGAAAAATATTGTAAAGTTATTCTGTTTAAAAACTACAAGAACATCCTTATGTCTGTGTTACTTCTCATTTCATTTCTTTCGCAACTTCTGGTCATACATTAATGTGTGCTATCGCTAAACTTGGAAAAAAACCAAACCTGTGCCGTTTTGTTTTTTTTTTTTCCTTTCAAAATACATTCCAGGAGTATAATTTTCTTACAAGTAGACTTCTTATGAATTTTTTATAATGTATTTTTTTCAAGATATAAATATAGTCAAAGGAATACTGATCTTATCTAACAGTATTTTGTAGCATTTTTATAACATGTGCCAAGCTTTCTGCGTACCAGAATGAAAAAAAGGTTTTTACAGAAGAAAAAAAAAACAACCCAGAACAAGATAACAAGTCATTTTTGGATATGTTCTTCAGGATAGATCTGATTAAAAGAAATCAGTTATTATCAGTGGCATGAATTTCCAGGAGCAAACGTTTCCTGTCTCCAAAAAGAAATGCCAAGAGAATCAATTGTGGCCCTGTTGCCCGCAATTCCCACTTTAGATCCCTAAGGAATATCCTTCAGAAACCTAAAAACCTCTGTTCTTACTTGTGTCCTCTCTCTCAGTACTTCCTACTGCCTATTTGCTGGTAATTCAGCATGGATAGCTAAAAAAAAACCACAAACCCCAAACCCATAACCCTAAAAACTGAAGATACTCCAGAAGATGGAGGAAATTTGAAATGGTGCCTTAACTGTTGAGAACAAAAAGTAAATGACATAGACTAATGCGTGAAGACACAAAGCCAAGGTGTACGTAAATTGATGGATGAATTAAAAAGTTAAAATTAGAAAAGAAGGGAGAAAGATGGATAATCTGTCATTTTCATAATACATCAACATTTGCTCATGATCAGAGATTTTTTTAAAGCCCATTTTATCACAACTTTCAGACTTCTGTTTGACTTAGTAACAAAGCTCCTGAATAGAGGGAATATAGCACAAATGTCTGAACAGCCTTAAACAGAGCATTACAATTGGATGTTACTATAATAAAACTGCAACACTTCTCTGAAGCTGAAACTGAACCTCATGGCTGTTACTCAATATATTTCTAAAAGATAGGTTCAATAAAAATATATCCAGTTTCTGCACTACAGAATCTCAGAAGGCCACAAAAGCTTTATATATTTTATTGAATTATGCCTGAAGCATAGATTTGTAAATGAGAAATTATCTGTTCCTGAAACCTAGCAAGAAGATACTATTTTATTCTCCAAAGTTGATTGTATCCCTCCCTGACTCCCCCTCTTTTTTTTTTTTTTCCCCCTGGACTCTAAAGAACAGGCTGAAAGACCAGAAGATATTGAAGACTTTTCGGACTGTTTAAAATACTTATCTGCATGTCACAAAAATGGAGATGATTTTTTAAAAGTGAACAGTGCCATGGGATATTGTTACGCTATGATAGGGCAGTCTTTTTAATGTTCTTGTTATGATTTTAAGTAGGTAAGGTTATTGCATACAGCACTTACTCTGTTAGTGAAGCACGAATACAAAGACTTGCTGAGATACAATTGTTTTTTTCAAAAGTATTTAGGAAATGTTTTATGTTCATTTTGTTTCCAACCCTAATATGTCTTTTTGATACATCTGTGGGTTATGGCTATGCAAGCGGGCATACATGCACACGAGAAAGCACTCAAAGTTCCTCTCCATTTTGAATAAAAGAATATTCAAATTATTTTTTTAGTCTTCAGCAACTCACTGCCTTGGAGTCAGTGGGTAACATTCACTCAGAATAGCTATGATATAACATCAAGAAATATTTGTCAGAAGTCTTTACATCTTAGCTACTGACATCAGATGACTTCAGCTTTCCAAAAAAAAATCAGAGAAGGAAAAAAGTCATCTAATGAAATTTGGATACATCTTTCCAATAAGTCCAGAATGTCTAAACCAGTGTGGATTCTGTTTTTTCCTAAGCCCAGAAACCAGTGCTGCAGCCACAGATTGCTGCATGTCCTCTGTAACGTCGCCCAGCGAGGGGCTGTATAATTTAGAAAAGCAAATCAGAAGACTGGTGCCTCCCTGTGGAAACATTACTGTATTTTCACAGACAAATGTCAGACTGATGCAACCATCAAAGGCAATGCTGCTGACTGATGTCTGAGTCAAAGACAAACAAACAAATCTAAAGATAACTTTAATGGAGCAAATATAAAAGGATCAAAGACATAGAGGAAAGGAGGTGCATGCAACAGTAGCACACATTCGGAGTTAAGCTGAAAAACAAGGAAATTCAAAGAGAAGGAGGGGACATGATTTCCTGCTTCCAAAATTTAGACGTAAGCACGGCACCTAAAAAGAGACATTGGACAAAAATCTGGTTCACTTCTCCATCACCACAGTGAGTTTACTGGCAGTAACGCCAGCAACAACCCCACTGCACACTCTGACAGTGTTCAAGCTGACTGGAGGGCAAACACCGTGATCCTAAAAGCATACTGAAATCTCAACTACTACTAAAAGTTCCACCGGGCAGTCCTGCTGAGAAGTCACTCTCTCCAGTTTTCCACAACCACCATCCATTATCACGTGGTTATAAAGCCGCCACTCTGTTTTTTCCAAGGCGAGTGGTACAGTGTGGTGTGTATGGATTATGAGAAGTCATGTTGAAGAGATGGACAGTGTCTAATTAGCGACCAGGTAAATTTGAAGAAGTTTGTTGATAGGAACAGAAAAGGATATAAATGGAGCCAAAGCACCATTTAGGGGTTATCAAAGCACGAGTTGTTTAAGGACTGGATTTTTTTCCTGATTCAGGAGATTCATTGCAGAGGTGAACTGACTCCTGATTTAGACGTCTCTTGCACAGCCCCTGCTGATGAGGGCTTAGCTTTTGCTCCAGTTAATGTCATCTAATGAATAATCTTTTAAGGTCCAAACCAGATACCATAAGGATAAACTAGTCCCCTCATCTCTATCTATCTTCAGACTAATAGCAATAGAGAGCAAATTTTATTATTGTGATATTAGCCTTTTTACTCTTTATAACAGAAAATCTCAGTCTCTTAACCTCATGTCAACTGCATTCTGCCTCGCTCTGCAGCTTAGATTTTCTTCACCTTACGAGTAGCTAACTAGCTCTTTAAGTAAGCTACAATAAAACCAATTTGAAAGTATTGTTATTCCAGTAGGCAATTGGAAATTGCTTCTTACAAATTTAGTGTACTTTTTTACAGTAAGAAGAGTTTTTGACAAGTCCTAGGACAATATCAGTTTGTCATAATAAGTAAATTACATCCCTGTCACTGAATTTTATGTAATGACTTCAGCAGAGGTAACTACAACTATTGAATTGAGTAACTCTTCCACAGTTTAATGCATAGGAAACCGCTCATATTATTTCTGAAAATAAAGTTAGCAGCTCTCCAAAGCAATCTACAATGGAATAACTGCAGTTTGCCTTACTGTTAACATCAGATAAAGGTAAGATTCTTCCTCAGAAGTACTGACAGGAGAAACCCACCACAACACAGCTGCCAACTCCCCATTGACAACAAACAGAAAAAAAGCTAGAAATAGTATCAGCTACCCTGAATGTGCTAATTCCTGCTCCTTTTTCCTTAGAAAGAGAGCTTTAGAGGGACAGCTTATCCCTTTGTGACCTTAGGGACACTAATAAGCCACAAGTTGTACGTTGCGTATTGGGCAACTACGTAATCCACTTATCCCATCAGCTGAAGACTGGGAAAATCAGAAAATTGCTGTAGAATAAACCTTTTATCAGCACAGGGAGAGATCTCATGAATTCTTTTGCTCTTTTTCCCACCAAAACATTTTGAAATTTTCATTTGCAAACTCCTTTTGAACAGATCTACTAGGAACATTTACATGTTGTAGGGACGCCTCAGTGAAGTCTGCCTCCCCTAAGACTGTAGCCAGAAATTAGCAAATTTTCAATACCTGCCCTACTTGGTGTTTTAAAAATAAAATAAAAAGCTGCATTTAGTAGGGAGAAGGGCTAACATCCAGGTTTATGGAAAGCCACAAAGCACCAAGTGAAAAAGGGGGTCAGAGCCTTGCACACAGAAGGTTATTATTTTTTAAAATACATTTTCAGGAACACAGTGCACAGAAAGAAATTTAAAATAGTCTTTAAAAGAGTGTTGATTTCAAATTAAACAGTTAAGCTATTAAGAAGCAAATCATGAGGAAGTCAGTGAAAACAGAATTGCCAATTACCGGAGAAGTGGAATCTGAAGAGAATATTAGTTCTCATTTTCATTTTTCATTTTCTACACCTGCTATATACTATGCAGCATTCAGTGGTTGTTTATCACTCTGCACTACCACAAACATTCAAATATTAGAAAAGGTATTTACGCACAATTTTCATTATCTAGCTATATATATTTACATATCCACATATATATACTACTTACCTATCATGTATCTACAGTTTCATGAGCTTTTAAGGTTCAAACTTCCAATCCTTCTTTAGAACCTTGAGGACCAGAACTTTGTTTAATGAGTTTCTTCTCCTTTAACTAGATATCAGGTCGAAATTGTTGAAAAACCAGAAGAATCAAAGTGTCTTTCATGAAACTGGAACCAGCTCTAGGGAAAACAAGCACAGTCGGATAAGGATTCCGACTGCTCCTTTGATTAATGCTTGTCTTTTGGGCTGGGTTTTCTTTTACTCAACATTTCCATAGATCCTAAAAAAATCTATAAAATATATGGCTCATGCTATACAATACCTTGATTAAATGCAATACCATGTAAATAGAAGTAATGGGGAAAAAAAGATGACATTGTCACAGGCTCGTGTGACTTCAGGAGCTGCCAATTTAGTATTACCCAATATACGGTCATAACTGCATAAATAGATAGTGCTACTTCCGGCCCCTCAGTTTAGTCCTCCGTTTCCCCCTAATCTTCAAGTAGTCTTCAATATTGCCTTGCTTGGTCATATGAAGACATTACAATGACAAGTACAGTAATTCATAAATGTGCCTGTATACAACAAAAATTAATTAAATTGCTGTGGGAACAATAACTTTTATTAAACATTGTACAGTATGACAATGTTAAGTAGTCTCGTTAGGTATTTGATGCTGAATATTTAACACTAAATTTCCTTCTGTTAGTTTCGCTAAAGCTTTTCCATGGTTCTTTTTTCAATTAGATTCTGTAAATTTTGTGATACAAAGATATAGGCAGAAGTTTTGATAATTGTTTTGCACTTTTAAAAATACCCATGGAAAATGAATAGTATTTTTACAGGTCATATGTTCATATTTCTTTCTAATTCCACATAGTGAAGCTGTTGTGAATGCTGTAACACCAATGGTGAATAAAACTTTTTCATAGTAAAAAAAAAAAAAAAAAAAGTTTTCTGCCCTTACATAAACGTAGGAAATTGGAATTAAAATAAGATGTGAAATTAAAAATTCGAAATGTATTATCAACCTGTATTTTGATAATTGCTGCCAGTTTTTTGAAACATTTCAGCACCTGAGTTGAGTTTTGATGAAAGCTTGACTTGAGCTGTGTCTGTCAAGTACTTGAAACCCTGGCTCATCGCGCTATCAAGCCACATGCTTATGAGCATTATAAACTGAGATTACAATTTGCGTAATTGTTACAGGATCTAACTAGAGCAACATCCCTACCTAACGTTGCTGGAAACTTCCCACAGCAAGAGTTTCATTTCAGGAAACTAAGTTCAGGATATGAAGGAACATAGAGAGTTTATAAAAGTCTGGTGTATTCCCCCTAAATTGATTTTCCATACACGGTTTGCATCCTTTGTGGCCTAAATTAGCCTAGAAACAGCAGCAGACAAACTTAAGCTGCTCAGACTGAAATTTTCTGTGTTGCATGTCTACCTTGGACTGATTTCTCTTTCCTTCAAGTTTTATTTAAAATAGTTCAGCCTACTTTTAGGGGACAAAAATACAGTGCTTTACACTATGCTAGGAAGCTTTTGTACTTTGAAGCGAAGGCTTGAAATCAGAATGTGAAATGTCTGGGTGTCGAGAATGTGCCTTTTGCATTCCCTGTGAAAACCCAAGCAAAAAACCAAACAAACAGAAAAAATGTGGCAGGTAATAATACCCTCCATTTGTCCGCTCAGCTGATTGAGCGGCTCAACGCAGAACCTGGGGCAGGACAACATACGCGTGTGGGAGGGGAAAAAAAATCCTAGTTCTGACATTTCTGTGGCAAAAATACATGTGGAGCCTGGGGAGGACAGGGCTTCATTCCTAGTGGCTTGTGTAAGAGCTTGTGTGCTTTTCGTCAATATCCAGGTCAGTGATCAGAAATTTTTCAAGTAAAATTCCCCAACTTCCCTGAGATGTGTTGCCCACAACACTACCTCCTAAAGAGGCAGCGCTGGCCTGTGTCTGCACCATTCGCTCCTGGACGCTGCCGTGAGTAGTGCTGTGCCTACCCAAGGAAATGGGGCAGAGAAACAGTCTTTGCTCAAAGCTGCCCCAGCCAGATTTATTGACTTATTTATTTATGCAGACCTAACCTCCAAACAGAAAGTGCTTCTTTTAGACAGAGGGGCAGTTTATGCGAATTTAAATGTATGCAAAAGTACGGCCTTAGAATTGCCTTTCAAGGAAACAAAAAAATCACATTTTAAATGGTGTTTAACCAGGCATTAATTAGGTGTGAAACTCTGAGATAGTCTATTAATAATGAAGTTGCCGACTAAAAATTTAAAGAAGCAAAGATCAAATAAAGATGAAACAGACTGAATCTCATTTTTATTCCTGCATCTTTATACAGTGGAGTATTTTATGTCATTTAGTCTTTTTACACTTAAAGGAAAAAATGACCTCCTACTGTTTTGGGAAAGCTGTTGAAGTGGACCAAAACTGTCCACTGAGATATTGCCAATTAAGGAGATATTATGGCACTGCACCTTCAAATTGTTATTCTGACATGCAGTCATATGTATGGGAATGTTTTTCAAGGGGAAGGCCCAGTTCTCCATAATTCACAAGAAATTTAATTCATTAATATAAGCACAAGAGGATCTTCTGTGTAAATGAAGAATCCTCATAGGGTTGTACTCCTTTTACAAAGGTAGAAGTGATAATCAGATAATACTTTATAATTCAAGGTACAAGCGCACTCTCCTTTTTGGCTTTCTATTTCTCATGTCTGGGGGAGGAATGATGACATGTTCATAACAAAATACATCATGACAAAGCATGTGCATAAGGGCATAGTTTATAGGTTGCATTTAAGAGCACAAGCTGGTCAAAGTTAATTGAAATAAGTCCCTCCCACCTTTTTATTGCAGCAAAGATGTTGTGAATTAGATGATAGGCGAAAAAAGAAATGATTTATGGTCTGTGGCTCATTTTCCTCTCCAGACAATAATTTCACTGCATCCTTATCTTCCCTTTCCATCCCCTTTTATACACAAAGGAAAGGTGGCAAATGCAAAATCACAAGAATTATAAACATAATACATTATGTATCATGTATTGTACTCAATAACATTGTATTAAAAATTATATTCAAAATAAAATATTCTAGAACTAAAAAATTTTTGTGACCATTTCAAAGAAAAAAATAATTTTCTGGTTCTTTTCAAATTGTATACAGATATACTTCACAGGTCTTCTGTCATAAGATTTCAGTGTAAATGTACACATTAGTGACTTACTGTTTACATTTGTATTGCAAACATGCCCTTACGGTGTAGTCTAACGCCTTGTTTTAATCTGTTTTGTAACATAATGTAGTTGGTAGTTCTAATAATCCCATTTTTTTTAAAGATAGTAAAATATTTTGTCATCATATAGCAGAAGACACAAGAATTCTGTGCTTTCCTATGCTTACGAACTTCTTCCTTACAAGCCTATCAGTTCTGACAGTAACCAATCCCAATTAAACTTCCTTGAAAGCGGATAAAATGTCACTGATGTGGCCTTAACGCGGCAGAGAATCAGGCATCTTCACTTTCACAAGCGTGCTTTAAATTTCTACTACCACAAACAAGACTAAACTCAAGCGCTGATTCTTTTCAAATATGATTGCCATTTACACTAAGACCTTGTCACACAACTCCTGCTTTCTGACATGTCATTAGTGCAAAAGTGAATCAGATCCGCTAAGTCAATGAGCCAGTACTTGGGCTGTTTAAACTTTGGGGGGCGGGGTGGGGGTGGGGTGTGCTATAGTTGACTCCTTGGGGATTTTCTATGATTATTCCTTTAGATATGGGAACAGCTACTGATTACAAGAAATAAAACAGGTTACGCGGCTCTTCCAGGGGCATTTTTGTAGTTTTATTGTGTTTGTCTAAGCAAAAAAAGAAAGTAAAACATGAAAGTTTAAAACAGTTTTAACAGCAAGTTCTACAAGTGATAGTTAATGAAAGCAACAGTCTCCATTTTAAGGCATTGGGATGCTCTAAACTGTACAGGTTCAAGTAGGATTTATTAACATGATTTTTTTTTAAAGCATTTAGTTGTCTAAAATATAATTAGATGCCTCAGTGTGGTTTTGAAAGCATGTGCTTGCCTCATGACCACTGACATCCCATGAAATGCCAACTTCCTTCCCAAGATCTAATATCACTGCCAGCAAAAGCACTGGCTTGCATTCTGGATGACTATGCTTTATTAACAGCACTCAAACCCTTAAAGGGGAGCATCCTACATAAAAATGTCCTAACTGATTATGACCTCCCCTTCTGCAGGGTTTGGTGGTGATAAACCTGAAGCTCGTTTTCTCATGTGTTGTGACCAAGAGCTTCGGCAAGACGAGCACGTTCTCTCAGAGGGAAATGTTACCAACCAGAGAGCCTGTGTCCGTGTTGCTTATTACAGATCTCAAAACACTGTTAAAGAAAGGATGAATTGCTAACCCCATCTTCTAGATGAGAAAACGGGAGAATTTTGGCGCGGAAGAGTAAGAAAACAAGGCAAGTATTACATTGATTTCATTTTCTTTCGAGTGATGAGGCCCTGCTCTCCTTTAAGCTACCTGCCATATTCCTTCTTTAAAGCGGTGAGCCATGGCTACTATCCCAATATTTTTTTTTCTGCTCAGAAATCACCTTATTGGAAAACTGCATAATAATACTTTCAGAGGAATCAGAAGCTCCCAGCTTTTCCTGTGTCCTTGGCTTATGTCAGGGCCTCGGCAGCCTGCGAGCTGCTGTACATGTGCACAGAAGCCGAGTAATTATGGCTCTGTTAAATAGAATTCTAAAGAGAGTTCATCAGGGATGTTTAGAAATTAACTAATCCACAAGATAGGCTTGTGAATCTGTTTACCATCCAAACATGAATAAAAACATTAAACAGATGATGGTAAATTGCAGCAACTGTTAAATACTATTGTAAACATTGAAAGGAACAAGTAATGGCAGGAGCAGAGCCCACCATTCGTCGGGGAAAAGGCAATCTTCCATTTAGGCTGTTTCAGCTGAAAGGAGATGTTTAAAAGTTACCGAACTAGAATGCGGTCTCCTCCTCCATCAGCTCTCCCATGCCAGCCTGGAAAAGCAGCCAGAAAAACTTCTTTCAGTAGCGCAGTATTTATACAATATGGCCATTTTCCTGCCCCATACACTCAAACCATTAAGATAGCTAAAATGCTGTTGAACCCTGAGCCTCCGTAAAGAAGCAAGGACTAAATAAACACCCGCTACTATACTCTGAAAGACCTCATGTCAGCTTTGCAAGGCTCAACTTTTATTATTACCTTTCCTTTCCATTACTTTAACCTATCTCAGTACAGGGGTGCAGAGAGGTGGCAATAATATTTGAATACGTTTTATCCCTCCATCTACTTTTTAGCTCTTTTCTTTAAAGACAGACAATTGCTACTGCAAGGACATCAATATCACTGCTGCCCAAAGTAGATTCTTCCCAAATGTAAATGTTTAAATTCTAGCACATTTTTATACTGCAGAATGCATCATGGCTGCATATCATCCCATCACCACCCTGAGACTTGCCCCAGGATGCTTCCGAATTTCCAGCAGTGCCTGCTAGCAAAGCACTCTATCTCTGATCTGCTCTTCCCCTTCATGCCCCCGGTGATTGCTACTGTAAGAAATGGCCATTAGGAGTTCCTCAAGCACCAAGGAAAACCAAAAATCGCTGTAGGTAGCAAGGCTCGGGGAGGGGGCTGGTAAGGGTGACCTCTGGGAGAAGAGTCAGAGACTGAAATGCAAGCAACTTTTCTGCCTCCTGTGATATCCTTTAAAAGATTTGGATAAATCAAAATTGATACATTAAGGATGTCTAAGAAGAAAGGAAACTTAGTTATGATAAATTTGAAAGATTGCAAAATTTCCACAGACATCCAGCCAAACTACATAAGCTGCAAAACATAGTGTATCTCATTATCAAAACGCCTCAGCTCACATCTTCCGACAAACCTGAAATGCTTACCTCTAAAATGTTGCTGCTCTCTTACAGTTTCTGGCAGATGGATCACTTTTCTCTCTCTTTTTTTTTTTTAAATAGCTAATTACCTTGTCACAACCTGCAGACCCTTCTTGGCCAGAGCAAAAGTGCTTTAGGTTCTTTCTATTCACAGAAAACATCACTGATAAAAGCTCTGTATTTGGAGAAATGCTGTTGTTTACACAGAAGATACAAACTGTCCTTTTCCACTAAACACATTGAACAGTTTCCTTTCCCAGTAAATATTGCCCAAAGAGACGTTACTGGCTCTCACTTGGGGGTGGTGGCAGCATCTGATGCACAGCTGGGACCAGTTGACCACTCAGCCTCATCTGCATCTGCTGTCAGACCCAGGGCATTGCCCTACCTCTTGGGCTTTGCTGTTGACAGGGAATTAGCTGGGGCTTCTTCTTGTGAGAAACGGGACTGCAAAACGCACTAGAACAGCCATCTAAATCCTGCTGGTGGTCTTAAAAAATAATCTAAAAGCAAAAGAAAACCCCCGAACCTACAACCCTAAGCACACTGCTCTGGTGGAGATGCTCTTTGGTGCTTGGAAAGAGATGAAAGAACTGCCCTTTACTTGAGTACAGGTAAACCAGAAGTGTTCCTCTTCTGACAGAGGAGGAAAACAGCTCTGTTTTCTCAGAGGAATTCTTCCTGAAATTGGTAGACTGCTCCAGCACGGGGCAAATGGATTTTTGCTCTGGAACTGCTCATTAATTTCAAGTTGGACTAAAGTATATAAGTCAAAAATTTACCAGCAACACTGATAAAAGCATCAAAAGAAAATCCATAAGTTATAAGCACAAAACAGAGCAAGACCATATGTTTTATGGTGGGTCTAAAGGACCATTAAAAAGGCGGGAGGAGAATAAGAGGGAGGTGGTGATGATAATGCATCTCTTTTCTTACCTTGGCTGCATGAAAGAAGAGCTCACATGATGTATTTTGTGATTAAAAGCTTTACTGCTAGAGGAAAATAGAAAAAAGAGCTCAAATAAGTGTAAGAGGAAAGTTGTAAGTTAAATTGCTTTTTTAGAGTAAAATTTCTGAATAAGGCTTGGAGTAGTAAATGGAAGACAGGGTTCTCCTGCTCAGGTATGTGCCTGAGACTATGATATCATAATCCCTTTTTTTTCTATTCATAGTTTTCCCCTTTTCTCTTAATATTAAAGAAATTACATAAAAATTGCTACAATCCACCCAACAGGGGCATGAGAATTGCCTCAGGTAGAGAATGAAACTGAACTGGGTCTCTTACAGTCATGTACAAAGACATTAAGCATGGCTATTGTGCGAGCAGAGAAAGGAGTGAGGTATTTCTCTTTCTCTCTTAAATGACCTGTATCCTGTAGTAATGACTACTGTGTTAAGATCCATGAGGCAGAAAGCAGCAAGGGAAGAAAATAACCTTCTGGATAGCAACTCTTTTTAAGCATGAACTAGAATACTCAATCCTATCAAAACTGAAGCCTTTTTAGGCATGAGCAGAAGCGGCCTTCTATGTGCTTGTGGAAAATTGAGATAAAAAAGTGTAACAGTATTAGAAGAGTGAGGCTGGAGCTGTTTGAAAACGTTTAGGGTTGCAATTTAGGATTTATTAATGTTTTTATTTCTGGATTTCGTGCGCTTGAAGTATGTGATGTGCTTTAAATGTACTGACTCTAGCTTCCAAGTCTTGTTTCCAGAGGTCTTCCAAACTTTTAGCAGTAAGTATTAGTATCAAGTTTTGATTCTGAAGTTTATTACCTGAGCCCTAGGTAGTATTCTCACAAAAGACCTATGAAAGTGGGAACTTAAGCCTTACTTCCAAACAGCATTTATTCTGCTGACAAATGCGTGCTTACTCACGGGGACTGGGAGGTGGACAGGACTGAGGGACAAAGGTATTTAGTTACTGTACTACTGCCCTCAAAATAAGTTCTATACCACATCTCTGCCGTGCAAGGGACTACTGTTTGAAGACCTCTACCTTTCCACCCCTTCAGCTGTTATACCCCCGTCATACTTTGGATGTATCTTTACCATACTGTGTCCGGGGAAATATCAACTCATGACCTGGAATTACTCTCCCTGCACCCGCACTGCTTCTCAGACCTAAAAGCAGCATGGTTGGTGCTAGACTCAGTAAACTCCAAGAAGAACAGACACGTCTGATATAATTTTTAAAATCAGTTTAATTACTGAGCCTCTACATCCATCACAAAGTACCAGATAAACCAAAATCATGCAATCAGTGGGTAAAAATAGGTCTCTCAAAAAAAGAAGGGAAAACAAGAATGGGTGGGAGTAACAAGGTCATGTTTCTGCAGTTACAGTGAGGCCAGAAAACGATTTTCCCTGACTGTTCTGGGGATTTTTCATATGCTTATCTACATAGTAATCCCTGGTTCTGGATGGGGAAGGACTCTGGAGAAAATTGAAAGTGTCCAAGTTCGAAAAAAAAGTTGATTCTTCTTATGTAAGTGTGAGGATGTTGGGGGTGGGGAAGGTGATTTCAGGCCACCTATTCTTTTTGCAAGGCAAAGTTTGGGACATTTGGTAGACAGTCCTGAGACTTGCAGACTTCTTTAGAATGGTATAGGAGCTCTGAACCAAGGAACAACAAAAATCTCACCTTAATGAAATGCAAAAAACCCCCATATTATGCAACTTTCAGCTATACCATATGACCAAAAAACCCTTTAAAGTATTGCCATTCAAAACCAGTTAGACATACCAGGCAAACACAGCTAGCTTGCCTCTCCCAGGACAATGACTCATCACAGCTGGACCACTACTTTGAAGTCAGATGAGATAATAAAGCCAGTTATTAACACCCTGTATAAAAAAAATTAAGAGAAACTTTTCAAACCACCAATCCCTTTCATTAGTGATGCTTTCAAGAGAGATCACTATTCCTGGCGCCCCTGCAGAGTAGAGGCAATCTCTTCAACTTTACAGTTTATTAATAAACTCCAAGTTTTGCCAAGACAAGTTAATTTCTCTCATGTTTTAGGTTTAAATTTGTTTTTCTCAAGAGCCCTTTAATGGAAAAGGTTTGGAAAGAAAGCAGCTGTCAGTTACATTTTAGAATGTGATTTTAGCAGAGACATTTATTTCCTTAGCATTGCAGACAAATCTGTCTACGAACTGATAGGCCAAGGTCAAATCGCAGTAATCTTTGGAAAGCAAATAACGAATCTTTTCAAGTGTTTTGACAGGAAACAAACTTTTCCAGCTGAAGGGCCACGGAGATACAGTGCACGGAGAGGTGTGCATAAAAATATGTATGTTTGTATAAATACATGTGTGCAAATGTCTGTCTGTGCATATGAACGCTGGAAAGAGCTGGAAACAATTGTGGCTTTTGCTTCTAACATTATAGTCCAGGGGTTCCTTGCTGAAGTGTAGGCTTTATACTATTATATCTTCATTTCTATAGGAAGTAGGGAAAATGTGTTTGGAGTGCAGCTTTCAGGAAAGTACTTATTTTTTTTCAAAACTTCAGGAAACAGTGCATCTCCCGCTAAAGAGAGAAGTAACAGAAATAGTGGGATAAACAGATTCAAAAGCTTACAGCATTTTAAGAAGTGATCGATGAATCAAAAGGATTGTGGGTTAAGTGCAGATATGAATGAAATCTTCAGAACTTACAAATCCTAAATATCTGCTCTGTGGTTGAACAAAAGGCATAACAACAAATCGATGGATGGGCAGTTCTGTCACTCCGGTCCATGATTCTTTGGGGAATTACATTAACGTATTATTGATAATTCTGCTGTCCTCCCGGAAGAACCACAGAAGATGCTGCTGCTTACTGATGAGACCAGCAAAAAGAACTGCATGGGAGATGAGCTCCTATCCATCCATTCTTGCCTGGGGCTACACTTCTATGCTATCTATTAGTCTCCTTGCAAACTGTCGTGTTGGACTGCCGTTGTCCTGAGGACAAATACGATGAATAGGGTCCCAAACTTCTGTTACCAGATGTAAAGTTTAAATTTCACTTCTTCCTAACTTGCAAAAGCAAAACTATCATTTTCCCAAGACAAGTTGTTTAATTTAAATATCCAGATGGAAACAATACTAGCAACTTTTTTGTTTTCCCCTATAACCAACACATAACGGTCCTGGTTTGAGGTAAAACAGAACCAATTTTATGTTCAGTAATTTTACTTTACAGCTAAGCCTGTTCTAACTGCCTGAACTGTCTCAAATCAATGGCATAGTTTTCAGACAGTAGTCTGCTTCCAGAGTGATAAGGGCTTGTTCATAATACCAAGAAAAGGTATGCAGAGAGGCTCCTGCTTATACTTATTGCTGTAACAGCCGAGGGCAGCGCACTTTGTTACTTGCCCCGTTGGAGGGTCGGAAGTGGAAAAGCACAGTGGGGTCCCACCCACGGGGAGGAGCGGACAGGACAGGTGACCCAAAACTGACCAACGGGGTATTCCATCCCGTCTGCCTCATGCTCAGTATAAAAGCTGAGGGATCTTTCTTCAATGGCTGGCATCCAAGGAAGACTCTGTCTGTTCATCTGCCTTTGATCCCAATCTGTGCATTCCTGAATCCAGTTCCTGTGTTCAGCTCCCATCCGTCGCTGAGTCCAGTCTGGGACTTTCCCAGTGCCTGCTGGTGACGTGATCAGCATCCTGGGAGCTCAATATGGTTTTGTATACATTGTATATATTTCATTATTTTCTTATTAATATTATTATAGTTTCTTTTTATTATTTGATTATTAATATTTTATTAAAGTACTTTAGTTTCTTTTAAATTCATAAGTCTCTCTTTCTCTCATTCTTCTCTCACTTGGGAGAGAAGTTAGAGAGCCTCTGTCATTCATTTTAGTGGCCAGCCCAGCCCAAACCGCAACACTAACAGATCCCAGCTGGGGGAAAGGAGAAAAACAAGAAAATATCCTGGTAGCTAGTCAAATCTAGAAAGTGATAGAATGATGTCTAGCCAGCTTTAGAAGAGAGATCACTGTTCTCAAGGCACAGTGAGATGTCTCTTAATTACAAGAAATACGCATTTACAAGGGTTATATGCAAACAAAGTAACATAGACGTTTTGTCCTGAGAAGTGTTGCTCCCTTTTTACCATGCCTGCATGTGAAATACACATTAATCAATTTTCATCTTTCAAGTTTGTTCCTGAGAGCTCATGCTTTATACAATTCTCAATGAATATTTGAAGAAATAGTCAGGTATTCACATGGATATTAAAATCAGCAACGTGGTTTTGCATTTAGATTTTTAAAGATACTCGAGAACTTTGGATATTGAAGTGTTATGCACGTTTTCAACACTATTTCACCTAGAATCACTGTCTGAAGATCTTGTGACTGCAAAGAATTATTAGACATGTAGTCACGGTCAAGGATCACATCAGTATTAAAGATCTGCATTTGTCCTTTTATCGTTCTGTTGTTCTCAAACGAGTCAACCCTACAAACAATGGTCTTTAAAGAGCTCTCACCTCTAGCATGTGGTTTCACAGTTCTCTGCAGACCTCTTAACACTGGCAGAGCTACTGCTTTTTAAAAAGGTAGTTTTAAAAAATAGCCAAGTTTCATTTAATATTTGTCTCGGAGTACTACAAAGCCTTGGTCTGCCTTTGAATGAAAGAATGAGTAATGGGTGGCAGAATCCATTCCTCCAAGAAGCAGCACACTAATATAAAAGGAAATATTTAAGGGCAATACCACCTGAAAGGGAAGATGAAAGCACAGTTTGCCAATAACGTTGCTATGCTTCCACATACCGGACTTATTCTATCTACATGTAAAACACAGCCCAAGATGGGAAAAGAGAAATTCATGTTTATAGGGGTTTTTTAATACACGTAACAGCAATGATGAACGCAGTGAGAGTATATGGAGAATATATTAGATAAATTACACATTTGACATCCGGGTTTGAATATCTTTTAGGAAAAAAAAAAAAGGAATTAGATATGATTTCAGACTATATGAGATACAGATAGTAAAAGAAGTAACTTAATTATTGTGTTGGAACAACCTATGTGGGTTTTTTTCTTGATACTACTTCATATTGAAAAAGAATATTTGAGTGTATTTGTGCTTATGAAAGCAGGGCAGGATTATGATTTCCAGCTTATTTACATGACAAAATAGCTCTTTCCACTGAAGAGGAAAATAGAGCATCTTACTGTTCAGTTATTGAACAGTTACTGCATTTGTGTAAAATGCAAAAAAAACATGATAGAGAGAAACAGGAAGATAAAACAATCCTTCCCAGAAATGTGGATCTTTCTTTAGTTCTCTCTGTAATTTAGGCACTCAGTCATACAAATATTTATGTATACCTTACCAAACTGAGAAGAAAGTTTTATTTGGGCTTTTCTGACATGAAGCTTCACCAATGTGGCTCAAGTATGTGAGAGAGTAGATTTGGGAAGAGGCATTGCCTTCAGTTTTACCACTCTGCTGCTAGTTTGTGTAAGTGTACTCCACTTATCCATGCATCAGCCATTCACTTCTGTGTTCTGAACAGTAAGAATAAGCATCTGCTACACTTCTCAGCCTAAAAGCTAGCCTAATAATTCAAACTATCACAACTCATACGTGTATTTCTCTCTAGATTCACATATGTATATCAGGACTACTTCTGGAAATCACACTGCAAATGACTCATGAATTATGAAAAGACACTGTAATACGCATTTCAACAGTAAAAAAAAAATTAGTTTTCTGCTTAGAATTTTTATTTCATCTATCTAAAACCTTAATAAGAATATATCTGCAAATTTTCCAATTTTTGCATTTCTAACTCAGGCAACCCTTTTTCCTTACATATTATGGATGCAGAATTACGTGAATTCCTATTGTATTATTTCCTAGGGAACAGGTAATTTGGTCTCAGATTTCAGCCTGTATGTATATTTGGAGAAAGATGCAAAAGAAGGTGATACAGAGCTTGTTTTTAAAATGGAAGAAGGGGCTAAATGTGGCCCCTAGACCATACACCGCTGAAAGATAGGCAGGTTACATTCTTTTTCCTCTACACTCCCCGCTAGTAAGGGGACCATAAAGAAGTTGCTGTCTTTCCCCCTCCTTTTCTTTTATTTGTTTTCGTTGAGGCTCAAGCTAATAGATTTCATTAAATGGGGTCTGGAGAAACAAAACAAAACAAAACAAACTAGAAATAGCAGAAAAGAGAATACCATATAAGTTTTTGGGTTTTTTGTTCCCTCCACAACCTATTGAATAAAAAGAAGTCCTGCTGCTGAGCTCCCTGGCTCTACTCTAATTCAAACTTGTAAGCTTTTGGTGTTAATCATTTATTTATAATCTCACTTAAAATATTAGAAATAACCAATACAAAACTCCCACGGAGAAAACAAACTTTTAAGAAAAGCTTAACAAAGACAACAGGTCCAGCATAAGAAAAGAAAGGGCAGGGAACGACCAAGGATAAGGCTTTCTCAGATACTGTAGCCATCAGTTATTGCACACAACATGAAATAGGGTAGTGCAGGTCAACAATATGCTATAAAAATTGATCATAAATCAAAGAATCATCAATAATGCAGCTGCATCACAGTTTTCTGTATGTAACTCCTTTTAAAGCTTTCTTTTTATCAATGTCAGAGGGAACACACTAACTTTTGTTTCCTCTTAACTTCCTCCCCTTCTAAGGAGTAGCATCAATAGTTAAAACGTTGATTTTGGCACATATGACATCATACTTTATGATTCTTACCTCAGCCTGACTCCCAAAGGCTGCCTAATGAGCCCTGTATGTTATATTTTTCCGTTTTCACTGACTCTGAACAATAAGCAACCTTGCAGAGATTACGCTTAAGCTGAATTTTCTTCCACAGCTTTTTTCTACTTTATGTACTCCCCAGGTAAGTGACAGGTGAATCGTATCCAGCACATTTAGAGATGTGCAATATAGATGGCAATTGTGCATAACAGTTTTAATACCTGAGATAATAAAGTAGGTCAAGAACGAGGGCACAGACTTTGTCAAGTCTTCTAAGAGCGAAAAAAAGGTAAGGGAAAAAAAAAATCACAGCTGAAGTCACAGATGTTTAACCTCTGATAGCCAGATCAAAACAAAGTATAAACAAGAATAATTCCTTGAAAGAACAAGAGTTTGATGTACACTCATGGATGCAATCTTTACTGTGGCCATTATTATCACATTTTGGCCTGCCTCTTTAGGCGAAACCAGCAACACCGTGTTTAAATCCGGTTTTGTTGTATTTGTTAGTGGTGCCTTAATATTTAAAAATATCTGTCTTATTCACAGTCTTAGAATGGTATAGTCTTATTTTACATGGGCACACTGTAAACTATGTGAATATCACTTACTCTCAGTTTAGCTGTTATAGTTTATGTGACGTGCTGTCAGATGCCTTCCAGATTTTGAATATACACCGTCTACCGTGCCAACTGTTAGGTCTGTGTTACTTCGAAAGAGCTAAGATTTCTCACAACTGTTTCAGCCTCTAGCCTCAGTGATCAAATCTCAATATGCAGATTTGGAATGCCAGACATCTATACCCAGGATTTTTTCATTTGCCCTTTATGATGAAAAACTCTGGTCTTTTTAAGTCTTGAGTGAAACTATTTCTGACTTTTAAAAAATCCCCTATATTGCATGCGAAAAACTCACCATATAATTGAATATGACTGATCTTCTGCCAGGCCCCGAATAGCAGAGAGAACTGCCTGCAGACATGTTTCATGATTTCTGTTAGTAAAGCACTTCACTCAGAACAATTTATTTTCGGTGTGTGTTAAAACTTCATTCTAAAGTTGTGGAAAAAAAATAATCTGATGCTTATAGTAATTACAAAGCAAACAATTTGATCAAGACTACAGCACAGATCTGTCATCCACTTCATTTCAATCTCAAATTTATACTCACTTAACCACGGTTTGCTTTGGTGTTTTCCTACTCGGTTTTCTTGCCAGTAAATTCATTGGTACTACTCTGACTTCAGGACAAGCAGACTCTCCCTTCTGGATGGGTAGTTTTTTGTTCAACAGGGACAAAGCCAAGACCCCCACATTGGACACTTACAGTTTCAGTTCACCTCTAGTTTTTTAATAACAATGTTGTTATTATTGCTCCCACCCTCACCCTCCTGTACAGTAGTGATGCTGCCATACACTTTTATTCGGAGCACACAGGATAAATCTGGCATGCAGGCCCTGGTATTTAATGGGCATACATCTCCCACTGGTGATGTCCGAGATCTTTAAATCCAAGAAAATCCTGCTACGCTGTTATATTCCAACCCTTACTTATCTCCTGTTAACAGTAAATTGTTGCTTACTTTTCAATGTTTCTAGCAACAGTTTTGTTTTGTGACGCCAGCAAGTCCGCAGGCAGCTGCGGCAGTAGCACTGAGGGTCCGTACTTAGTGGTTTCTGCAGAATCACAACTTTGTCTTTTTTGCTTTTAAGCACTGGTTCTTTGAAGAGATCATTTGGGCATGCTGGAGGGAGTGATTTCTGGCAGACAGAAAACAGGCAAAGCCATCCTCTCTGTCACTACTGTGGTAGGCTTCCGAAACAAGATAAAATCTACTAAGGAGATACCATCCCACTTACTATAATTCTTACAATTCTCTGATGTTACATAAGAGGAAAGGAAACTAGAAAGGGAAAGCTGCACCGATCCTGCAAAGAGATTTCTTCTGAGCTCAGTCTGTTTTTTAAGAATCAAACTTGTATCATAAAATTAAAACACAATATTTTTCCTGCACATGGCTGCTAGGAGTTATAGGATTGATACCTTTCTCCCAAGCACTGATGGACACCTCACTACTAGCATCCCAGAGGAAGACCTGTGTCTACACACCTAAGTTGAACAAATTCTGTAACTGGTGTTAATCATTTATTTATAATCTCACTTAAAATATTAGAAATAACCAATACAAAACTCCCACGGAGAAAACAAACTTTTAAGAAAAGCTTAACAAAGACAACAGGTCCAGCATAAGAAAAGAAAGGGCAGGGAACGACCAAGGGTAAGGCTGTAAGATGGCAAAGACGATCCTGCCAGCATCCCTTTCTCTATGACACAGGAGGAAAGCTCACTTGGAAGCACTGCTGACCTGGGCAGCGACAGCACAGCAAATGGCTAACAAGTTTCAATATCAAGTATTTGCATATGCACCCCATCATAACTCCAAATCCGTGTCTGGGAGTAACAAAGTCATGGGAATACTTTATTGGGAACAAAGGTTTTATTATTGCATAGTCTCCTGCCTGTAAGATCAGAAGATAATCGTTTAAAAGGCATGCCGTGTACAGCATGGCTCAACAGTGCCCAGCAGAATGAGAACAATACAGTAACAGGCTTCAGTATTTCAGAGTGATGAATGGTATCAACTCCCCAGAAGATGTTTTAAAACATACAAATAAAAGTGATTAATTTCAGAAAGTTGCATTACTGAGCATGTGTTAATAAAAGCATATTATAAATGCTAAATTTTGCTGCTGATACAGTTTCAGCTCACCTTGAGACTAATAGCGTAAAATATATGTTATGCTATACTGTATTTATTAAAATCAGTTCCATATAAATATCTAGGTGGCTTTTTTATTAAACTGTAACATAAGATGACCAAAGTGTTATATCATACTGGCATAAATAGTCTACAATGACTTATATTTCACGTTGCACAGCACTTAATAACCTGTTAAGAGTGATATTGGGATTCAGCTAGAAAAGAAAAGGCTTTCTGAAAAAAAAAAACAAACAACATTTAGTAGGCTTCTACTGAGTGGTTCTGAGACACCTTATGTAGACTGGAGGAAAAAAAGTCATATTTTCTGTATATAACCTTTGGAAAAATATGGGTATAATCACTCCCTCATCCCCTTGTTAAACTATTTGAATAAGGGAGGTTTCAGTTGCACAAATGCCAGCCAGCTGTTTGAGTTACCCGAGAATAAGGAGTGCATTGTCTGATTGCAGAAAATAAGTAGGAAATGGTCAGTCACGTTATGGGAACTTTACCTTGAACTAAAGAAATTTGTCTTCTTTCTCTTGAAAGTATGAGACGAATCAAAGCTCGGGAGTTCTTGCAACAAAGGAGCATGTTGTGTTACCAAAGCAAACTTGTATACCAGCACACCAGAAACCTGGTTGAATATTACAGGCAGGAACAACTCCTCCCCAACCCTTAGTCCTGACCAGTGAATGCGGGTTCCTGACAATAAGCTATGTGTCTCCCCTCTTTGCTGTTCTGTCAGATTGCCAGGTGGTGTGAAATGCTTCCCGTGATACATAGCACATTCTCATCAACTGCGTAAAGATACAAAAAAGAGAAAGGAACCCCCTTGTCCTGCCTGCCCCAAAACCGGCTCACCCTGCAACACCTATGAACAAGGGGATCTCTGAGGAGCTTATGGCTAATGGATTGTCTTGCACGCTGTCGGTATATTGCTGTTCTAAGCAACACAACCAGAGCCACACACGTAATTTGTTGGGGTTTTTTTACAATAACTACATTACCATGTCCATGCAGGTTGAATGAGGGAACAGAGCCTCATTGCATTTGATGTTTCCTAGACACACTGCAAAGATATTCTCCGCCTTACCTGGATAATTAAAATAAAAGATAAGCAGATGAACAGAAATGAACACTGAAACTGAACAAGAGAGGGAAGAAGGACCCAGATTTTCTTAGTGTGTCAATACTGAACAGGTTCAGATCATATCTTTTTGCACATTGTCTCCTCAGTGCCAATTACTCTCCTTCCCTTTTCCGAAGAATCCAGCCCTTGACCTACAGCAATATGGTGATTTTTAACATTCTGCAGGAAGGTTGGCTTAGTTAACCCCGATGCACAATGAAGCAAACAAGGCATTCCTAATGGCATCGTGAAGAATGCCCTACTGAAGAGCATTTTAAACTCCAATCCTACAGCAGTTCATTGCAAACATTTTCCTCAAACAACAAAGCCTCAGATTTTTTACTTCTGACACCACTTATGTAGAGCTATTGTTACACTGCTCCTGAACGCATTCCCATACTCTGTCATTTCCCTCTGTAACTGGAAAACCAGAAAACATAAACCTGTGTCTGTATCGCTACACAAAGGTAAACAATCTCTAAAAGAAATTTTTATTGGCTGAAGGTCACCTATAAGTGACTAAGCCATAAACCTCTGAGCAATGTGATTTAAAGCATAAATGCTACTACAGTAGAAATGAATCTCAATCTTAGTAGTGTGAAGAGGAACTGCTACTATAAGAAATCAAGACAGTAATCTGGATAGTTTGAGAGTAATATGCTTTGCAGTTTTTGGATCATTTAACAAGGCTTATCGTGTCATTTCTAAACTTGAAATTGAGAGAGAATTATTCCACAATTTACAAATAGGGATTTAACTATTTCTAAAAGCTCACTGTTGAACGTAACTTTGTCATAATCCAAATTTATGTTGTAAAACATCCTATTGTCTGTGAGACTGTTGCTACTAATGGAACAGATCATGCTAGCTTTTCATTGCTATTATGGACAAGAACATGGGTGAAGCAGCAAGAACAGTGCCACGTTAGAAGCCAAGCAGACTTGTGAAACCTTATTCTTATGAGACACTAAAGCACATTATTAGGATGATACATTGCACTTGAAGAGAAGCAAAATGACCCATTTTGTTCACTCAGGAAAAGAGAGCATTTGGATCTCAGCGGATCTGTGTTCACTTGTTTGAAGGTTACATATCCCGAAGGAGCTCTAGGTTAGTGCACGTGGGTGAGATTTTCAACAAGGACATATGTCAGAGAGGAACTGACATCAGAGTAACATACCTTTAGTTATCCTCAGGTAGCAAAACCAATTCCTTTACAAGAGGTCAGGAATTCCTGCTGTGAAACGGGGCTCTCAAAATCCTGCTCTCCAACACAGGATCACGCTTCTAAGGAGTTGCTGCATAAGTATTGTACCATCTTTCAGAAGTTAACCAGAAATATTTTTGAGAAGATGAGAGCTAGAACGCTCATGTAATTTTTTTTTTTCCCCACCCAGACAATGAACTATCTTATAGGACCACTAGTAGGTTCCCCAAAAGGCAGGTTTTCCTGCTAGCATGGATATGAACTTTCTGGGGTGAGTTTGGCTGCAGTGCTATGGTATTGTTAATGCTTAATCACGGAATGACGGAGTTTTTTTTCTAGTATTGCAATGCTGAAGTTACAAGTTGACAGACAGTCACGTGTACAAGGTAGTGGTTACCCATCTAAGAAATCCTTGCAATTTTTGTCAATTTGAAAGCATAGCTTGACCTTGCACTACTCAGCCCTGTGACCCTTCGAGGCGATGAATGGTCACTGGGAGAAATGCTGTTGCCACCTCGATTCCAATATAAAATTCAGCCTGTCCTTCCCACTTTTAGGACATTAGTCTTTTTATTGGAATTACATCCTAGAAATTACAGTGCAGCAAATATAACTTCCTTTAAAGTTGCGGAGGAGATGAACAGCAGAAGAAAAACTTTCTTGCTTACTACAGTAATCTATGTTTGACATACTTTAAAACAGCATAGTTAGTTGATGTTTGTTGTTACTTGAGTCCAGAGCAGCCACTCCAACGGTCACTACTCAAGAACCTATTGCCAACTACATTGATTTTGCCTCATACCACTAACCTACATTCATTGCTTTAGTGGCTTTTTCTTCCCCCAGCACCCCTCAACCCACATGCAGTTACTTTTATCACAAGCTATAGAAAATCAGGTTTGTCACAGAGATTTCCTTTACTCATGCGGCACAAACAGCAACGGGTATAAAAAAGGTCCAAAGAAATTCAAGCCCCAGGTTCCCTTTCTACAAATTTTATCCTGTTGCTATAATTTGGAGCCCAGATTTTTCCTTCTAATTATTCTGTCCAATCACGTATTTATCAAGAATCAGTTCATTGATTTTTTAAATGAAAGTTGCACTGAAACACCTGACATAAGAAGGACATGGACCTGTTGGACCGAGTCCAGAGGAGGGCCACAAAGATGATGAGAGGGCTGGAGCACCTCTCCTGTGAACCCAGGCTGACAGAGTTGGGGTTGTTCAGACTGGAGAAGAGAAAGCTCCGGGAAGACCTTATTGTGGCCTTCCAGTACCTGAATGGGGCCTACAAGAAAGCTGGAGAGGGACTCTTTATCAGGTAGTGTAGCGATAGAACAAGGGGTAATGGTTTTAAGCTGGAAGAGGGTAGATTTAGATTAGATGTCAGGAAGAACTTTTTCACAATGAGGGTGGTGAAACACTGGCACAGGCTGCCCAGAGAAGCTGTGGATGCCCCATCTCTGGAAGTGTTCAAGGCCAGATTGGATGGGGCTTTGAGCAACCTGGTGAAGTAGTGGGAGGTGTCCCTCTGTTGGCTTTAGTTGTTAGAGAGTTTGTTTCCTAGAAACTATAAAACACCTTGATAAAATGCCATTTCAAAGTGCAGAATAAAGAAGGAAATCCTAGTACATGGAATAACAAGAGCTTGTGCTACTGCTTACCTCTACCGTGGATGGCAACAGCATGAAACATTATGTTGTACATGAGGTTGGATTTCTTTGGTTGTGTGCTTATATGAAAGAGGAAAAAAAGGAGATTTTTCTAGGGTAGTCTGAGGATAAGAGAAATAATTGTCTTAGCCTAACATAGGGAAACCTGAGGTAGCAAATGGAGGAAGAATGTTCTTCAAGACATTTTTACCTTCTGAATTAAATGCTTTCCCTACAGCAGGGGCTCAGAAACTGTTTGAACTTAGAGGAAGGTTATTTACCATTGTCATTGCATTGCCACAGCTTCTTACAATTATCAGGTGTCTCTCTATCTTCAAAGCCAGTCAAGCTTCCAGGTGACTTCCACGGCAGGGAAAGGATGTCATAACAGATTAGAGAAGATATAATCTTGACCAGGTGTAGCAGCTCTTTTCTCTCCATTCTGGGAATAACAAAACTAACCAAAAAAAACAACCCCAAAATCCAGAGAAAACAGTTGAGGTAGTTGTGGAAAATTAGCAGTTTTCAGTGTCAGGACATTTCTCTAATATTTAGCTGAGAACCACTTTCATCTACCTCTAGATTCAGACAGCAATTGATCATACTTCTAAGCTTTCCCTTTGTTAAGCTAATTTCTATTCTTGCAATGACACTTTTAATATTTTGGTTGTTCATTATTGTGGTCCTATTACTTTGTTTCCAGAGTATATTTGTCTTTGTCAGCCTTTTCAGACAATTTTATTCCTGTAGCCCACCAGTGTATGTACATAAAAAGATCTACTGGGTTTGTTTTTGTTTTTTTTTTTTTGATTTTTAAATGCTTTTGCAGTAGTGAAGTGATCATACATATCAGCAGTAAGTATGATTTTACTGAATCCTACCATTTCCCTGCCTTCTGATTAGAGGCATCCATCATGTGTTTGGATGCTTTACCTCATCCACAACTACACAACATCATTCCATTAATTTTCTTTCAACATTGTCTTCATGTATAAGTATGGTGGAGAAGAGGCTTTAAATCTAAGTCACCAGAAAGAAGGGAATTTGGTGTCAGAAGAAGCGGGGAGAGGAAAGTCCTAAACTGCTAAAAATATTCAATGGTGCCAAATACTTTCTTAATAAGATTTTACAGAAAGGTTTCTCAAGGTAAGTCCGCAAAGGCATGTAGCTGGCTTAAGAGTGCATATCTGTTCATGTAATTTAGGGTCTTTGGAGGAATCCGGTTTGAAATGGGTTTCACTTTTTGGTGTGATTACCAGGTGTCTCTTGACATCAGAAGTCATACTCCATTTATGCTTTTGCATATACAGATAGAAATATTCTAACCAGCAAAGCAGTGTCAGTTTGGGAAGGTTGTAAAGTCAGGCAGAAGTAGCAGTTAATTCAGTTCCCAAGCCTGCACATGAGTGGCGCTAAGATTTATACCTTACGATAGCACTTCTTCTATTAGAATAATATTTTTTTTTCCACTATTTTTGTCTTTAGTTTTAGATTATTGTTCTTGATTACCTATATTAACTGGAGCTGTATTGTGGTTACAAATTAATTTCTACTTTGAATCATTAAGGCCATGACCTTTATTTGTTCCATTACAGTTCTCCAATATATCTCTAAGGAATGGTTGTAATTTATTTTGGAAATTACAGATCCTGGGATGTTTTATTTATATTGTTTATCTACATTTTAACTAATTTCTCTTGTTAACAGGATATGTTTTTTGAATTTAAAACACCTTTTTTTTTGAGGATAGAAATGTCTTTTGCTGTGTGAAGTTATCTGCTATGCAAAGTTGTTATTGAATTCCCGTTCGTAAAATGTGTGTGCATATTAATCATCTGATTGCAATACTTTGCAGAGCCCAGTTTTGCATAGTTTTACTCATATAATTTTCTTTCAAGTATATTTTCTTGTCACTATTTGTGATTCTATTTAAGATTACTCTGAAAAAGGTGTTGACTATTTAGTCTAAAGTCTTAACTTCTTTACAAAATTTATATTTGATCCCCCTCCCTCTTTTTTTAATATCTCATGGTTCATGGTCGGTGCATACAAACTTCCATAGCACTACAGAAGTCAGTGGGTAGTTTACACCATTAAATATACGTAATTTATATATATAAATCTACTTCTTAGCCTTGAAAAAATAACTAAGACTTGTCCCAAAATGTACCCACTACCAAAGGAGAACCTCAACAAGATTCAATATTTTTCATGCTATTTAGATGGAGCATACAGTATAGCAGATGTATTAAAGGGCTTCTGTTTCTGGTATAACTGGTCTGCTCACCACTTCCACCCTTGTCTTGGTCCAAATATCTGTGCAGCCAAACTGCAAACCACACCAGGCAATGGTGTAGATTAAAACCAATCTAGGCAAAAATAAAAATCATAACCTTAAGCCAGTTCAAAGTACAACTATAACAACTACAAATAGTTCAAAATCAACTATGAAGTGCACTAACTTCAATCGTCTACAGAACTCTGACCCGAACGAAAAATGGCAAAGGTAAATTGCATACCTTTGCCTTTTCCCTTTCTCACTTCCTTGAGCTGCAGCTTCCTCTGCATACCATGTGCCATCTTCAGTAGAATTTCCTTCATTTGAGACTTGAATTGGATAACAACTTCCCAACTTGCATCCTTTATTTTTTATGCAGGTTACATTTTAGCAGTCTTCTGCTTTAGAATTTATTTTGCATTTGTCTCATGAATTCAAACAATTCAAACTAACTGTAAAATAAATTCTGCTTCAGGTATGATACTGAAGTCACTAGGCCTTTTTTCTGATTGAGCTAAGTAAATACAGACTCTGGTCTATTCTGAAGTTCATATTAAGGACATAATTAACTGCTAATGGAGAACAGCAATCTAGGCAAAGACCTAACAGTACAATTAAAAGCAGTTTCCAGTAAAAAGGAACAGATATATTTTGTTCTCATGTTCCAGGATTATGCTTTGAATAAACTGATTTCACTTAGTATCTGAATCCCCAAGTGAAAAATTCTATCAAGAAACTTCAGTTACAAAAAAACTCTGCTTTATAGTATTACCATTATCATCTCCGAAGACACAGACATGCTAGGGTTTCACTAGGTACCGGTCCTCCTGTGTTGCTGATGGGAGACGTTATTTTTCTGCATGAATAGGACAAAGTGACAAAGCACTTTCTCTCCAAGTTTTATGAGTGAGTGAGCATGCGTGTAAAGATGTATACCTGCAGCATTCCAACAGAGAAGGTAAACTTCGAATCATATAGCCCCAGTGGAAAAAAATAAGTGTGACCTAATAAAAACAAAAGGATTAGGGATAACGCTCAACAATTTCCTGAATAACTTAGGAGTTGTGATAAGAAAGGAATAAAAGAGGGAAGAAAAGCAATCTGGTCAGAGTCTAAGATAAATGCTGCATTAAGAATAATCCAGAAGCAATACTGAAGAATCGGCAGTGGTAGTGATGTTGAAATCTGCATAGAAAAAATTTCACATATGTATTCTGCAGGTGGCAGAGAAGATCTCGTAAAAAAAGGTGATTGACCTGGGATTTTTCCAAATGTAGCGCAGGTCAGATCAGATATTATTGCACATCTGCTCCTGGTGTCAATTTGTGTGCAGTTCAGGAATTTGCCCCGTAAGCAAAACCCGTTGATTGCACCGGGAACAGCAGGTCAAAGAAAAACAATCTTCTTCCTACAGTATGTCACATCATCTTGATCTGAATTTAATCCAGGTAATTGGAGAAATTCTTGCATGAAACAATCAGAGTTCGGATACAGGGAGAGTATATGAAATGTCATGAGCTAAACAACATAGAAAAGCTCAAAAAAGTACACATGGGAGGGCAAAATAACTCAAACTTACTTTTTGGGATCAGTGACTACAACCATAGGAACTGTGGCTTCAGAAGGGGTACTAAATAATTTAGGAAAAAAACAAACAAACAAACAGTTAGATGAGAGCCTTCTATTCCTCATCCCTGTTGCTGGTCTGCATTGTTTGTGTCCTATGTTTCCTATCAGTAAGACCCTTACACAGGTTCAAGAGCTCGACGGTACGTCTTCCTAATATAAAACCGATGTAAATTGTATAATCATTATTACTACTCTTTCCTCCTTGCACTTGCTTCCAGACCGCCTGTCGACAAGCAACCCACGAGGATTGCCCAGCCTTCCCGACATTTGCTGAGTAAAGAAGCAAAGCAAAATAAACGGACTTGCCCAGACATGAAAGAACATACCATGGAGAGCCAATTCCTTTCCAGCAGAGAGGCTGTTGCCTCAAAACAGCGGGGCAGAAGAGCAGAGACAAAATCTTTTCTTCAGCTGAAGGGAAAAAGCCTGTCCAGCAAATGGGGAAAAAAATGGGTATCTGCTCCTCTGCACTGATCTGATGTCCCTTCTTACCCTGTTAGCTGCCAACTGAGGAAGAGGTTGCCGATCAGCAACTGAGTATGAAGCCAGAACTAGAGACTACCTAGTCCTGTGTTTGCTTCTGTTCTCCAAACCCGAACTTTTGCGGTTATTTTTGTTAAACTGGGGCTAGGGAAGAGCAATTTAATTTCTTAGAACAGCAGATTTCTTATAGGACTCCATGTGATAGCTTCATGGAAAATTACTGGTGTTTTATAGCCAATGGCTGCTAGTGACCCACTGAGGGCCATTAGTACAGTCTTATTTAGTCTCCAATGGAAATAGACTAAAAAAAAAAATATATATATAGGAAAAGTGGTAAAAAAGTCATCTTATGTGTTCAGAAATTTGTTTAATAGATTGATTTATTTTGGGATGCTCTGTTATATATCCAACAATAAGATTTTATTTTCTCTCTTTGGACCCTTTTTTCCTCAAATTTCATCTTGTAACTGCCATGCTAACAAACCACCAAAAAAATCCAAACCAAGACAAACTAACAAGTCAGTCTTTTCTTGAAGTCTTCATGACTATTACATGCTAATTAGAGCAGAAAAGTATCTAATTTGTCACATTTCAGGATTCGGATTGCTTGACAAATCATCATAGTTTTCTGCAGTATGTCTTTTTAAATGGAGTAAGTTAGAAATAAAGTGTTTCATCTTAAATAAAATTAAAGCACATCAGAGAACATTATACAAATCCGCTCCTTCCAAGCATTAAAAGCCAAGCATATACTTCTATGAGAATGACTAATTAATGAAGATTTAATTTAGGATAAATCGCATTTTATACAAATCATCTAGAATTATTTTCTAACCAGATATTCTACCAAATATATAGTGATAGTCAAATAATGAAATTATGTTTGTGTTAGGCTGACAGACAGCCTTTGAATACCTCAAGTTTTAGTATAACAGCAGCTCACATTTCCAATAATTCTTTGCAATAAAAAATTATTTTATTTGACTACATTCAATACTTTATGGACCTTAGAGTATTTTCTTAGTGATTATGCTGTACTAATAAATTTGAAATACTTTAAATCACACATTCCTGTCCAGCATTACAGTGTCTTTTAAAAATTTACATGCTTGTATATTCACAAATTTAATAGGGTTCAGGGTTGTATCAGGGGGCTTTTAGGCAATACCTTATTAATGAAATCACTGTCTGGGCTTATACCTTCAGTTATAGGGTCTGGAAATGCATATGAAGAAAATTCCATCTCATCAGATAACAAACTGGTTTTAAGTGATGAAAATGATAATGAATCCATTAGTAATGCTGTTCTTGAGATTAATAATGAAGACAGTGATTGTGAATGCACTGTAGAAGAAATATTTCCATTCTAGATGGAAGAAAATGGTATAAACAACAGGTAAATGAAAGTTAACTAGAAAAGTAGAGAAGAGAAAGATACATGCTAATAACAAAGCAGCAATAGAAACTTCACACAACAAATGAAAAATTTCAGAACAGAATGTGGTATTATTAGAACTGAAATTGGAAACTACACAGAGCAGATTAAATAACCCATGAAAGATATGAATGCAAACCAATCTTTTCTTATCTCAGTTTGAATATTATAATGTATTCTGCAAGTCATCTATATGCTTTTAAATAAACCATGAGCTTTTAGTTTTCATCTTACAGTCTACAAACAGCATTGTGCCCTACACTAAGTTTTGAAACATTTTCACCTATTGGATCTCGGAGGACATCTACAAAGTTATTTTCAAAGGAAAGATGCATGAAATATAATTTTTACTTCAGTAGTGACAAGTATAGTCTTGAATAACTGGTTGGTATTTCCTAACCTGTTCAAAACTGCAGTCACACTAAATATCCTTATTTTGATATATTTATTCTCATTAGTAACTGCTCATCACGTGTGGAATTTAGATCTTATTCTCTAGGCGTTTGATGGGAAATTTGGATTTAATAGAAATACTAAATGGTTATTTTTTTAAAAAAGGTGTACTGTGAGGGTGGTGAGGCACTGGAGTAGGTTGCTCAGAGAAGCTGTGGATGGCCCATGCCTGGAAGTGTTCAAGGTCAGGTTGGATGGGGCTTTGAGCAACCTGACCTAGTGGGAGGTGCCCCTGCCCATGGCAGGGGGGTTGGAACTAGACAGTCTTTAAGGTCCCTTCCAACCCAAGCCATTCTATGATTTAATATCTCACAGTTCGAGCAACTAAGCCCATCAACCAGAACTCACCATTACAGCATCTTCCAAGTCAAATTTCAAGCAGCTGCTCTTCACTGATTAAGATAACAAATGTTGAAAAGATTAATTTCTTTCAATACTTGGTAGATCAAAATGCTGTTGTTGTTAGACTTACATTACAACCAACAACACGCATCTGCTGTACTCAAATATATCCTTGACATTCATCAGTCTACTAATAAAAATGTGAAATGGCAAGCTGATACTGCAGTTAAAGAAAAGGAATTGATTATTAACTCTTCGGGGTGGTTTTTTTTGTTGTTTGGGTTTTTTGTTTGTTTTGTTTTGGTGGTTTTGTTTTTTTTCTGTTTGTTTTTTTTTTTTTTTTCTGAAATCTGAGAACAAAAACCAGGGCTCATTTTATGCTCAGTGTTCAAAAATTGCACCCTTTTTTCAGAGGTAGCACAACAGAGCAAAAACATTCTGAAAAGAAAATATTTCCTGAATGGTGCTTTCATCTCTCCTTGCAGAAGGGACAAAGGAAGGAGCTACCTGAGGGCATTCGGTGCCGGGAATAAGAAGAGGGAAATGCTGCCTAGGTGTAGTGAATTGCAAGGAATATTGGGATGAGGAGTATTGAGGGCCAGAAGAATGCAGACTACTATATTAGATAGTTTCAGTCAGCACCTCTTTAAAAAAGACCTTAGAAAGGAGTGATACAGGTGCTGCTATCAATGTTTCTACTAGTAGCGAGTGCACTGCAATAGAGCTGGAGGACAATTGCAATCTGGGTTTGGTTTATAACATTAAAAAAAAAAAAGCAGAATATGCCTTATTATCTTTTTTTGTCATCATCATCCCTGTAACAGGCAAGACAATTTGTCGCTGCTGTAGTTGTCCATGGAAGCTAGAAGCTCTGTTCATACGCAGCCAAAATCTGTTTACTGATTTGGACACAGCGCTCCGCAGTGTCATACTGAAAAACATAAGTTCATTCCATGCAGTCTATTTTCTTGCAAGCTATATGTCAGATGATTAGGACCTTATTCATCAGGCAGGACTATTTCACTTCAGTGGAATGACTTCAGTGAGCCACTACTTCATTCAATCTTTCTCTTCAAACACACTCAGCTTTATGCTGCTTTTTCTTTAAGTTCCTTTGTCTTGTCCATTTGACTGGAAGATGACCGGTTGCACAGTAAGAGTCAATCCCCTCCGCCCAAAGTACTGCGGCTTCTTCACTATTAAGTTTTATTGCAGTTAAAGCCTGTCTGGCCAGCTCATGTCATTTTGTGGGAGGTAAATTAGGGTGGAGGAGAGATTAAAGCATAGCATATGATTGAGACTTCTAAAAAAGTTTATTCCTGCAACAGAAACAGCAGATGAAGTTTCTGTGAAGGGATACAGACTCCAATTTAATCACCTCAGAAAATGCATTAATATTTACTAATCAAAAAGGATTATGTGTATTAAATATGCATATACTGATGTGAAATGTGGACTATCTGACGCACGACGGCTGCAAGAATTCACAACATGTTTCGTTCAGACTAAGACAATCAGGCAGCTGGAGCTTATTCAGCCTCAACACATTCACAGCAGACAACCGCTGGGCTTTCTGCTCTTTGGTAAAAAACATCAAACGCTATTTTATAAATAAGTGACAGTGAGTAAAATTAGCTGATGTTCCATATGTAGAAACACCCTCAGCAATGCATTATTCACTGAACTATGTACTGAATTTATTGAAAGAACCTTTGCTTCAGTTCATTTAAATTGACTTTCTGTTTCTTATACAAATCACATGATACAGTAAAGCATTTGCAATGCTGTAAAGATACCTTATATGCTGTATTCTACATAGTAAAGTATTTGACTGAAGTATATCTTTAGGTGAATAAACTGAGTGTAATAGTCCAAATAATTTTAATGAAACTGTCTCTAACCAACAATAGGATATTGAAGCCGAATCAATTAAAATTCAATATGAGGCTCCAAGTGTCAAGTTTAGCCTGGAAAAACACCTTTTAAAAGCCTTATTAGTTTTTTTTACAGAATAGACATAAGAATCAAGATAGCTTTATCCATAGAAGCGTCAAGTAAAGTAGCATCGTATATGGAGTGATTTTACTTTTACCGTATCTTGGTGCCATTTACAGGACACTGGCTTAACTTCTGAAGTATTATGGTAGGTTTTAGATTTTGTTTCCTGTCCTTATTTTATTAGTTGGAAGCGTGACCACTAATGCCTGGTTCTGAAATTTGGATAACATTCTTCTTACACATCTCCACCAGTAATAAAGAGCCAGCAGGCCCCTGTGTGACCCTCAAGGACACACATTTTTGCAATCCCCTTAGCTATCAACCCTTTTTCCATGGTCCAGGACTGAGAGAGGAGAAATTGAAAAGCGGTAGCTAAATAGAAATCAAAAAGTTCCCAGGACTCATAGAATACAGTAAAAGAGATACAGAGGAATCAGAAAAAGTATTTGCCAACCCTACCAGTTACAATAGATGCCCTATTGTAACTTTCAAGATTTCCATATTAAAAAGAGCAAGTTGGTCATAGAGAGAAGAAATGGTTAGCTGAAGAGGCCGGAAAGAGCCCTAGAAGATACGATATTTTTTTTTCATTCTTTCTCTCCACTGTTTCTTTAACTTTCCTCATTTCCAAACTCTGGGAGAAACTCCGTGTTAGCTTAATCCAGTCTCCTTCACATAACTCACATCCAGTTTCCTTCTCTTCCCCCATACCCCACATTCATTCAGCACTTACTCCTTTTATGTGAAACCTGGACATTTTAATGCACTCGATATCACTTTGCAGTCAAGAGACCATAATCTCAGGACTGGGTGACAAAAAGTAATGACATCTCCAATTCCATTTAGTCACCTTGCTTTTGAAGCAGGTCAACATCCTTTCTAAGGAGGGCATGAGGTTTTTAACCCCAGCTAGGACCATGCAGCCACTCTCATAGTTCTCCCCTGTCCCCTAGAAGGGCAGGGAAAAGAGGGAGAAAAGGAGGGGAAAGGAAAAGGAAAAAAACTCATGGGTTGAGATAAAGACAGTTTAACACAACAATTACAGAAAAGGAAAACAGCAGTTATAATAGTGACACAAGTCATTCTCACCGCCTTGTGAATTGGCACTGTCGCGAGCAGCGATTGCAGATTCCACCCCCCGGGCAATCCCCACTTATATACTGAGCATGACAGAGTATTCCAACAGAGTATGCCATTGGCCATTCTGTTGTTCTGTCTATGCTTCTTCATAGTTTCTACGGGAAGCTGAAAAGAGTCCTTGAAAAGCATAAACTATGCCTAGCAACAACCAAAACAATATGCATTACTGACCTTCCTTTCACAGCAATCACTAGAAAGAAAATTAATTTTCCCAGCTGAAACCAGGAGAGAAAGACTTATGTGCAATTCATATGTACAATATGGAGACGTCATTATTTAAATAACGTTTAGCCAATTTTCAAGTATATGCATGTCTGAAGTGAGATTATCGTGTATTAGTTAAGTAAAATAATTCATTTATTATTACAGAAGTATCTAAACACACATGTCCTAGTACAGTCATATTCTGAGCCTCTTTCTTCTGTCCTCATCCTTCCTTCCCATAAAAAAATATGACGGGGTTTATTTCTTTGTATTTCCATGTCTGATATTTGTGAACATTCAGTTCTTCATTTGAAGGTGTTCTCTTAAGCTTCCTAGTAAAAAAATGATATTTCTAGAAATAATTGAACAGATTTATAATTATTGAAAATTACTTTTAGTTAAGCAAACTGTACTGCTAATTTAAACCATTCCATGCTAGTTGACAAAATACACAGTAATAAATATTTCTTTTCAAATATTGTGTGATTGAACTGGATAACCAAGTATCTACTGAGAATCAATTCATTCCAGCCCTGCAAACGGAGAAATCCTCTTAAAAGATTATCTTGGACTATAGACAGAACTATTACTGTACAGAACTATTACTGTATAAAAACTGTTCTTCATGCCTAGGAAACAAAATACAAACAATACAACCAAATTACTCAGAGAAGTAATAGTATCCCTCCAGAATACACATTACAAGGAACAAAATTAAACTACTTAACACAAAAGACGAAATATAGCAAGTGATTACTCTAAGACCCCAGGGGGTTCTGAAATTAATTCTAAATGCCCTAAAAATTCTCAGAAAGTGCTTAACACAATGCAAAATTAAGGACTACTACAAAAAGATCATACAGTTTCCTCAAAAAGACCACCAGCAATATTTTTTGTCAGTACAAGTAAAACTAACCTACTGCAAGAGCAAGGAATGCTTTGAAGACCACTTACATACAGAGAATACACTCAAATAGGCAAGATACAAGAAATAACAATGATCCAGTACCTCCAGTATCCTCTCAGAAAGGAGAAAGGCTTCAGATACTTCATGAAAAAATCCAAAGCAAGTTACTTTATTCTAAACAGAACCCTGTTAGCCAAGAACAGAAACAGAGGTAAGGAGGAAACCTTCCCTGAATTGTCAGTGTGAGAAACTGGGCATTTATACAGTAAGTCACAGACCTACTGTGGGTTTACACCCCCGAAACCAGTAATGAATTTTGATCTAGCTGCATATAGGTTTGTGTATTATGAACTATTAAGATGTGTCTATATACAACGCTGTAGTTGTAAGCAGCGAAGCTTGTCTTTCCATGTTAGGATGCCTCAGTTTCCTCCAGACCCACTAACAAATATTCTCAACATGTTACATACAAGATGTACTGTAGCAAATCAAATTTCTCGTATTGTTTTCAGAAACGCAACTCACTGAAAATAGTCTTTTATAGAACAACACAGTGAGATGTATTAGAAGGCTCGTTGATTATGCATTTCACATTGGAAAATTTTTTTAAGAGCCAGCCACTGATAGGCTACGTAGCATGATGGCACGCTTGTTCTGCTGCTCTGTAGGAAGCAAATCCTCGAACAGTTCATGAGACTGTAGCTTATGAGCCACAGCACATGATACCACTTACACCTACACAACAACTGGAGTGTGAATGAGTTAAAAGTATCATTGTAACCACTGTCATATTTACTTTAGCGTAAGTAATGTACGTATTACTTCAAATGACAAAGCTCCTGCTAGAATGAGATTTGTAACATTTTGCTTTTTTTGAAATAAAGGACTTAAAGATACGTACCTACCTTCCCGTCATACATAGGCTATGCTAGTAAATATGGCAGCTCACTCACTGGGTTTGTGCATTTATCAATTGCTTAAATTTTCTCCAAGACATTAAAAATGAAGTTTCTCTCAAAGCCAAGTAGAAGAGTGTATGATGTACTATCCTGTTCTGAAATTTCACATTGACCAACATCAAGTTCTCCAAAATGCACTCCCAATTAGAAATTTTGAAGAGTTTTTATTCTGGCAAATAATTTTCTGAGAACAAGTTTACAAAAGCTGAAAGAATATTGATAAAACTGAAGAGTTGATGAGTTCTCTACATACTTGCAGACCCTGACGGGCCTTCTTAGGATTAACCCATTTCAGGAATTTTAGAATGCAAAAGAGTAAATATGTATATACGGTCAGAAAGGCATTTTCAGTTGGGGGGGAGGAGCCCCACCCCAAATTATTAAGCCAGGGTCATTTTGATCCCTTAAAGTCTCTGCATGGGCATATAAATAAGCTTTCTCCTACTTTTTTGATGTATTTCTAATGTATTATTTCACTTCAGTATCACTATTCACAAGCTAGCTCTCCTACCATGTTTTTCAAGGGTCCTTTGCCATTTCAAATTCTTTTAAAACTTCATGACTACTATAAGTGCATTTTTTCCCATTGATAAAACAGCTAAACCTAACCCATTTTCACAAATAGCAGTACTTGTTTTCACTGAGGCAACCTCTACCTTGCAGTTCCACTTTCTTTCCGCAATTCTAGTATACACTATTCAAGTATCTACTGCCCTGGGTTTCAAACAAAACAAAACCTCCCAAACAAACAAACAAAAAACCCCAAGCACACAAACAAAAAACCTGAATGTCCTGTTTTCCAACTTAACAGATAAACTGTTTTCTTCTGTATTTGTATCACTTACAGTACTTTGGGGTTTCAGTCAAGGGTCAGAGTTTATTATGCAATATACTATTCCGGAAGGCATGTTTTGTTTAACATACATGGAAATGGTCCTTACCTCAAAGAATTCATAATTGAGGAAGGATAGGGGTTTTTTTGTTGTTGTTCTGAAGTATTAATCCCATCTTTCTACCCTGCTGATAGGAGAAAAGAGATGGCAATAAAAATAGCAGTCCTACTATTAGCTGGTGGTCACCTTTGTATCATTAGAAAATACTGTCATTTCACTATATTTGAAGTTTTTCTAGAAAGAAAATGACCAGTTTAAAGAAAGTGTCCTTCATATACTTATTCAGAATGGTGTTTACAAAGCAAATGAGGCTGAAGAAATAATCTGGAAAAAAGGAGGTTTGGAGGCTTGGATTCTTTTTATTTTTTAATTTAGCTCTTTTTGTATTTTGGAAAAGTTTGAATGTAAGTATAGGAGGGGAATCAGCAAGAAGAATATTAATGGGTGGAAAAGAAATGCCATTTTCTGTCTTGAGGCTCCTGGAGTTAGTAAGTAGTACCAAAGAGAGATTACATTTCAGAAGTGTAAGATAAAAATACCTTTCAGATGTTAATGCCATTGATAGCTTAAAATTAATATGAATCTGGAGAGCCTGAAAAGCTATTGCATTGACTAATATGCATAGAAAGGGATGATAATTAGAAGTGAGTGTCGGGTTAAAGAAGGGTTTTAAGTGAAATGTTAATGGATTGGAAGAAGCTTAGAGGTTATAGGAAAAAAAAAGTACATTTTCTAGCACAGGTTTAGTGAAAGTCCACAGATTATTTTCATCTCCAAGAAATGTAATTCATATTCATATTGCCCAGAGAGGTGGTGGAGTCTCCCACTCCGGAGACATTCAAAACCCACCTGGACCCCATCCTGTGCAACCTGCTGTAGGTGACCCTGCTGGGGCAGGGGACTTGGACTAGATGATCTCCAGAGGTCCCTTCCAACCCCTGTGATTCTGTGACTGTACTCCATTCCATTCAGTCATCTGAAAAAATATTATAAACTCTATATACTATGTTTTTGACTTACAACATGTTCTAAGAAATAAGTGGGATGGAATAGGTATCTGTATGTTTCTGTATTGGATTTGAGGCAGCAATGCCAAAAAGAATAACTTCCCTCTGTTCTGTGGAATTACTCTGTATTTATAAAGTTGTAACTGAGAACAGGTTCTGGGTTTGTGTTTGTTTCCTGTACTGTTTCCTTCAGATAACATATTATAATACTTAAGCATGAAAAAAGACTCTATTCTTCACTGTTCATAAACTGCCTACAGAATTCTGTTCCTTTATGAAAAATAAAAGAATAAAGCTTTTGTGAAAATCGGTGATCTACAGCAACTTTTGTAAGTTTGAGATCTGACATAAAATTTAAAAATCTATAATAAGATAAAAAAGATAAAAAATATAAAAAATAAAAAAATATATATAAAAAATATAAAAAAGATAAAAATATATTTTTTACACCCTCATAATAAATACTAAAGACTTTGCCTTGCCTGGTTTTTGTTGTTGGTTAGGGTTGTGGTGGGTTTTTTCCTCTCCTTTCCTGCATTGCCTTTTCAGGTCTATCTTCAGAGACTTCAGCATTCAGAGCGACAGCAGTGCGGTAAACGGAGAAGTAATATGAGTCTTAGCAGAGAGTTTGATCAGAGAGTGGGAATGAGAGCGAGAGTAGGCAGATTGAGGTGAGTGACTAAGAGGAGGGTTAAAAAACAACACATAGAAGAAAACATAGTCAGAAGACAGCAAACATGAGAATTACAGAAGGTAGCTTACAGAAACAGGTGCACATTTTGTATGTACTGTGGTGAATGAATGGGGGGGGGTGGTGCGCTGATTTAGCAAACAAAGTTTTTATAGCTGGTGAAGGATGAGCTAAGCAGCCTTTGTTTAACAGCTTTGTGTAGGAGCAGGGAATGTGCTGTCCCATAGTAATTAAACTGAGTGGGAGGACTGAGCAATGGGGGCCCTGGCATTGAACCTCAATCAGCAAGTGGCTGAAACCTGCGAGAAAAAGGCGTAACATTGCTTAAGGAGAGCACACAAGAAGGGAAGAGGCCATTATTGAGAAATAATCAGTTCAAAAAAAGACTATAGAATTTCATCCTGTGTGGTTAAGACTTGCAGATCAACATGCAATAATGCAATCTCTTATGTTTGGGAAGAAAAAACTGCAAAAATTTACAACAGATGTTCTTGTCTGTGCAAGAAGCCAAAGGAACTAACTTGACATATCAAAAGCTCATCCTTGTGAACCTATGGGGTAGGAAAATGACAAAAGAGAAATACGTCAACAGAGAATAAGACTTCTGTATTATTTCTTTAAAAGCTAATGCTTTATACCGTAGCAAGTTTTAATATGACAAAAAACTAATGTCAAATAGTGAGATGCAAGCGCAGCTGCAGTCCATATGAAAAGAATAGAATCAAGGGCTAGCCTTTTGTTTTCACAAGTCTTGTCCTACAATAAAACAAAACAACAACAAAAAAAAACCCCACCAAACAGGAGAGAGTGAAACAATTACACCCTTTTGCACCAATGGCAGATCTCTACCAAAGATAAAGCACCACTAGGGAAGGGAAAAGCGATGAAAATAAAGTAAGTAGTAGTAGCAAGGTAAAATTTAGACTGTGATTAATGTCGGTTCTCCTTCAAACATCAGCTATAAAGAAGAAAAATATTGAAAACCAAAGTATGTATGTTTCTTTGCATGACATAGGAATCGGAGCTTATATTTTTGATAAACACTAAGGGACATCCAAAGTGGGGTTGAAGGGAAAAGAAAACAAAACCAGACAAATTATCTGGTCCAAAATCTGAACCCAAATAAATTGACCTAAATTGTCAGATTTCTATCAACTTCACCTTGATAAATATTGTTCTACTACTTCTTGTTGTTACTTAGAGCTATATCTTGGTAGCATTATGGAATCACGGATAACTCCACATGTTATTTTATGAAATCAGGATTATCCATTGTTCTCTATTATACTTTTATACATGCCAGAACCTATACCTTAAACAATTTTATTTCCTAATGCTGCTTAGTTGCAAGATGTTTTTGTACCATAAATGAACTTGATGGTCATGTTCAAACTCCAAACCTTTGTTCTAAGGGGTGTTACTAATTAAGATGCGGGGTACCGCATTTTTAAATATTTTCAGGGTTGTGTACAGTCTCTTTCATTCTTCTTTCTGTAACAATGTCTCCACCAGTCCTTTTAATTTCCCCCATATTACACTTGGATACTTTAAAACACTAAAGACTGTGCAGAGGAGTATACTATATATAAACTTTTCTGGTTTGGGCAGACAGATATTTGTCCTATATGTTTATTATGTAGCTACAAATTCTCACAATAAAATCCCACCTTCCTGAACCTGCCAGACTTCTAGATTTCCAGAGACAATGCACTAGATTAATATAAGATTACAGCTAAGCAAAAGCCACATTTTAAAATCCAACTTTCCAATGATCAATTTTTCCAATGATCTGTACAGAACTAATTTCTGTCAGGTTTAATTTCATCTGAGATGAATGGAGAAGAGATTTGAGATTTTAGCAGATGATTAGGCCGGGGCAATCCCAAGCACAAATACAGCCTCGGTGGGGAATGGCTGGAGAGCAGCCCTGAGGAGAAGGACCTGGGGATTGCTGATTGACAAGAAGCTCAACATGAGCCAGCAATGTGCGATCGCAGCCCAGAGGGCCAACCATATCCTGGGCTGCATCAAAAGAAATGTGGCCAGCAGGTCAAAGGAAGTGATTCTGCCCCTCTACTCCACTCTCGTGAGAGCCCACCTGGAGTACCGCATCCAGCTCTGGAGTCCCCAACATAAGAAGGACATGGACCTGTTGGAGCACGTCCAGAGGAGAGCCACGAGGATGATCCAAGGGCTGGAGCACCTCTCCTATGAGGAGAGGCTGAGAGTTGGGGCTGTTCAGCCTGGAGAAGAAAAGGCTCCGGGGAGATCTTACTGCGGCCTTCCAGTACCTAAAGGGGGCCTACAGGAGAGCTGGGGAAGGACTTTTTAGTCGGGCATGTAGCAATAGGACGACAGGGAATGGCTTTAAACTGGAAGAGGGCAGGTTCAGATTAAACATTAGGAAGAAATTTTTCACTTTGAAGGTGGTGAGGCACTGGAACAGGTTTCCCAGAGAGGTTGTTGAGGCCCCATCCCTGGAGGTGTTCAAGGCCAGGCTGGACGTGGCCTTGGGCAACGTGGTCTAGTGGGAGGTGTCCCTGCCTATGGCAGGGGGGGTGGAACTCGATGATCTCCAAGGTCCCTTCCAACCCAAACCATTCTATGATTCTATGATTGTCTCTAACTGCAGATTACAAATTAGATAAAAACATATCCATCCATTATGGCAGCGTGTGGGCATGGAGCACAAAAATCTCTATTAATGCCAAGTCAGGTACTGGCCTCCCCATATCACACTAAAATTTAACCTCAAAGCATGAGGATAGACAGAGTAAAGATTTTTTTTTGTTCAGATTTTTAGTTTAGAAGATTGTATAGTACTCCCTGGTGTTTATCTTTAAGCTTTCCAGCAAACGGAAAGGTAAATATTAGCATGTTTTGTACAAGACAGCTTTTGTAGAAGACCTACTATGGTGCAGGTAAAGAAAGAGAGGAGTGATACTGATAAATCTTTTGTCACCCCTTTCCCCTCTTCTCTCAAGACCAAGCATGCTATAGGCAGAACAGAAGGCTCCAGAACAATAAGATAAAATTAAAAACTGCTTAATCCAAAGGTGATGTTAAGGCAGCTGTGCCAAACTAATGGCTCACTGCTGTCAAAAAAAAAAAAAAAAAAAAAAAAAAAGATTCCACCAGTTTCTACTTCCATTAAGCCATTAAGCTTCACCCTCACAGCACTTCAGTCGTTCAAGTCTGACACTTTCTTCAGTATACCAGGTTGGCTTAAAGTGACAGAAAAAGCATTCAGAAAAAGCAAAATAGTTCATGTTTTCTGCAGGTTTATTAAGCAGAACTGGCTGATCAAGAGGTCAGTCAAGCACTAAAGCTGATGCTGGAAAGAGTTTGTGGCCTCTTATCTTGGAGTATAGGTTGGAATACTTAGATCATCACTTTATGGCAGCACTGAGTTTGGCTCAGCCATCTCAAACATCTCTCAGGATAAAATCTGAAGGCTTGCTCTCTCCCTTTAGCCAGTGGGCATGCTATTGATGCATTCCTGACACCCATTCTCTCGGGATTGCTGCCTTTATGATAATAGGAACCTCTTTTCTTGTTGCATCCATTAGAGAAAATCACCACCTAGCACATATTATATCATAGCTTTTCTTCATTTCTAAATGCCTCCAGGGCCTATAAATACACTTACTAACTGTCATCCCTCCACATTGGAAAATTGTTTACTTTTAGTTTTTGAGAACCCCGCACATTGTCTAATGCAAACGGAATTATTTCACTACCTTGAAGGTGTGAATGCCACTTTTTAAAACAGATATTGCTTCACATACTTGTCTGCCTAATCAATAGTTTTCCCTTTCTTCCTTCCAAATGAAGTCATTCTTAGAATACAGTTCAATTTAGAGTGAGGCAACTCAATCTACCAAACCTTGCATAAATCTATACATTAACAAACATACTTGATACTGATATCTAAGTGAGAATACTCTGTTCATTATTGAAACAATAAATTATGCTATGTGAGCACGGGAGTAATAGAGGATTAATAAAACCTCATACTAAAAAAGCCTAGAAATACCAACGTAGACACATTTTATGGAATTTGGTTGTGTCTTCCTTTCCCAATGAAGTTTAGTGCCACTGTGTGATAGCTTCTTTCCAGAATGAGAGGATGACTAGTGAGAGTACTTGACGGGACATCATACATTCTGCCTTTTGTCATATGCTCTAATATACATTTTGAACGCTAGTAAGGGTTATGCTGTGAATGTGGTAGGAACATGTTGGCAAAAGCTCCAGCATTGGTTACCCAGTTTAACAGGCTTATAAGTGATTTTCACAAGGATGAGCACTTCCAATTACTACTATTGGCAAAAGGCATCTCAAGTGGCTGGTGAAGCAATAGTTGCTGACAATCACTGCTGCATGTAGGCTCAATTCTTGTGTGACAAGGCAGAATCAAATTATTAGCATTCTTAGACCATCCACAGAGTATTTCATGGCAATAGCTTCCTCTGTTCTTATCAGAAGAATTGTAATGCTGAATGTAGCATTTTAGGGAAAAAGTGGATGTAGGACAAAATCCTCATCTCCTTGGGGCACCACAAAGTTGTCTCGTTATCTTTTCCTGTAGAGGTGTTTGCAGTCTTTTTATAGACAACAGTTCTTTTGTTAGAGGAAGAACAGAAGTTCAATGCAATTTCTTATTAGGAGAACACAGAAATTGTATGAATAAAAACTACAAAATCTGAGCTTGCTAAAAGCTGTGTTTCACAAACAGCCTTAGTGCCACCTAACATCCATGACAGGGATGTACACCAGTTCTTTCAGTGGACCCCAGGCGAAGGTTGACAAAAACTTCCCTGTGTAAAAATGTCCTTTTTGGCCTCTGCTTGGAATACACATACAAAAAAGCACATCAGTTGAAAATTGGCCTCCAAGAGCACAGGTTTGGAATAAACTTAGCATAGAATTGTTTAAGAAGTGGAATTTATTCAGATATACTTTCATGAATTTTAATTTGCAGAAACCAAGCAATTGTCCAAGTTCAGATTCCAATATCTGCCTTCCTAAATCAGTTCTACTTGAATATTTGGGGAGCAAGGGGCACATTAATGTGAATTCAGGTGCAATAATGATATCACATGTTGCCATTGCTATTTTTCCAATGTGTTATCACGTGACTATAGGAAAAAGCCATGGAAACAGCACTAATTATGTTCTTACAAAATATTGTCTGAAATCACACTGTGTTGATGAAGGAAGTAGTCACCTGCTGCAACTAGGAGCAAACTGTTCACTGTAATATAATAGAAAAATAAGGTACTTTATCTATTTATCTTTTTGTTCAAAATACGAGTCAGAGGTGAATAGGTTTACTGTTCATAGACCTCCTGAAAAATTTGTGTTTGTAGAGCACTTGTGGGTAATTTACAACTTCTGCTGATTTAACTTATTTACATACATTTTTAAGGTGGTGAATATGATTTGTCCTCTGTCTGATTTTCCCTCCTGAGGCTCACTTTGGTGGCAAACTAAACTGTACAAGAGACTAAATAGCATTATTTTTGCTGGCACAGCTTTTCAGCACAGTAGAAGGAGCACTCTGCTGGTCCCCTGCTGCTGCTCATATTTCCTGTCATTGTTTGCAAAGCTAAAAGTTGGAAACAATACTTAAACATTTCAGGTCATAGATCCTTAGACCCAACCTTGGCATCCTATTCCTCAAAGGATATTGTGGGCAACAGAAACCATGCCACTTGTAATTAGAGGTTTGCCCGAGGCTCCTGAACTTGACACACTTCTGATCTCCTGTAAGTGAAAAGTAGCTTCTGGTGTTGAAAATTAGTTTACATTTAACATTTCATTAAAAACAATGCAACATCTTCTGTTTCTACTCAGATAAAAAAATAAAATCTTTAAAAAGGCGTATTTCAATTATCTTGCTTGCAGGATGTCCTGGTTTGAGGTAAAACAGAACCAATTTTCTGTTCAGTAATTTTACTTTGCAGCTAAGCCTCTTCTAACCACCTGAACTCTCTGAAATTAACAGCATATTGTTGAGACACTGCTCATTCTCAGAATGATAAAACCTGATTAGCTGTAATTTATGCCCAGGCATGGTATGCAGAGAGGCTCTTGCTTATACTTATTGCTGTAACAGCCAAGGGCAGCGCACTTTGTTACTTGCCCTGTTGGAGGGCTGGAGGCAGAAAAGCACAGAGGGGTCCCACCTGCGGGGAGGAGCGGACAGGACTGGTGACCCAGAAGTGGCCAACAGGGTATTCCATCCCATCTGCTTCATGCTCAGTATAAAAGTTGAGGGATCAAAGGGTCAACTCTTTCTTCAGTGGCCGGTGTCCAAGGAAGACTCTCTGTTCATCTGCCTTTGATCCTGATCTATGCGTTCCTGAATCCAGTTCCTGAGTTCAGCTCCCATCCATCACCAAGTCCAGTCTAGGACTGTGCCTGCCAGTGCCTGCTGATGAGATGTTCATCATCCTGGGAGCTCAATATGGTTTTGCATTTATTTCATTATTTTCTTATTAATATTATTACATTTTTATTATTAATATTTCATTAAAGTAGTTTAGTTTGTTTTAAATTCATAAGTCTTTCTCTCATTCTTCTGTCCCTTGGGAGAGAAGTTAGAAAGCATCTGTCATTCATTTTTCCATTTTTAATTATTTAATTAATATTTTCAGTAAAGTAGTTTAGTTTTCCTCTAAACTCCTAAGTCTCTTTCTCCTTCTCCCTCCTCTCCAGCGGACAGAGGTGGGGGACACCAGCTGTTGTTCATCTCAGTGAAGCCCAAACCACAACGGGGGCTAACCCTGTTCCTGTAGAATATCTCCTGGATGTCCTTGAAACACTACTCTTCCTGAAGGAGCCCATTAAATATGATTAGTCCCAAAGCACTGCATGAAGTGTAGAACCTTCATGGAAGTCAGGAGACAGCCTCTTCCAGGATTTGGCTCCGAGTCTTTGTCCTCATCAGAGGCAAAATAAAATAAAGGCTGGAGGCATGGGAGTTAACCAGCAAGCAGTTTGCTCTCCAAATCCCTTTGTGGTGCCATCACATTGTTGGAGTACTTCAGATTTTCCAGGTGGCTCGCTTTATGTTCAATGTGCATGTTGGAAGTTGGATGTTTAGAGCTTTGTTTGGTTTTGTTGGGGTGTTTTTCCTGTCAAAAGCTGACCTCAATTCCCTTTCACAACTATGCACTCATTATAACTGCCCTACTGAAGTGGCAGTCTCTTACATTCAGGCATTTCAGGAACTCCTTTCTGATATTAAACTTTCTTTGAAGTGAAACACATTACTTTCTATGTCCATGAAAAGAGCACAATTGAGTTTTTAATACATAGTTGGGTACTTTTTTCTGTGCTAATCTATGCACGTTTCATGAAATTTGTCATTTACATCTATAATCAACATAACTGATGTTAGCCCATATGAGGTATGGATCATTTTTTTCAATGCCATGGATACCTTGTATAAGGAATCTGAAATGTTAGTGGTTTACAGAGCCTCAATAAAGATAATTTTCACCTCCAAAGTGCTCATATCTTGAATTTGTTTACTACTCTCTTAATCATTATGGAATAAAAAGAAACCAATATTGACAGTCAGGTGAGTTGTAGGCTCTTCTCATATGTGTTTTTCCTGAAACTGAGTACTTTGCAGGTAAGATTATCACTTCAGTGCACTCCCCCGGGAAGTATTAGGGGCAAGAAAAACTTAGAGGCGAGAGCCAGGATTGCCAGGCTGCCCTGCAGAGCAAGGGACACAGCAGGTTTTTTCAGGACTCACATGGAACTCCAGGAATGAAGCAAGGCATTAAAGTTCAAAGCAATTACTAACTGAGTCTAGCTAAAACTTGGCTTAAATTTTCAAAGTGGCAAATTGGCTGAGTCCAGTCTAAATCCTTGCTCCCCTTTGTTGAAAGCCAAAGCAACATAAAAATTTGTTTCAAAGGATAAGACTCTACTTTATTAAGAGTAAACAGTCCTTTTCCTTAGCAAATAGGAGAGGTGTAAGTACATGCCCTCTGGGAACCATAGCTATCACGGGGAAAACTCACGTCATGCTCCTAGTGGAATAAGACAACTGGTTATGTATAAGAAAGCAGGTGTTCAGCGTTCAGCTGCGTTTCTGCACATCAGTCCTACTCTCTGAATGTATTGAGCCTGCTGGGAAATCTGTAAGCAAGTTCTGCTGAGTTTGCAATAGGGGTGTTTCTTTACTTCATCTGGGAACAAATAACTGGAAATGACAAAGATCTAAAATACAAGTTTATTTTATCATCCTAGAACAGCTTAAGAGCAATCAGTCATAAGGAAAAGCTAATTCCTAGAACAGAATAGGAAAACAAGAATGAACTAAAAAGTAAGTTTTTCTCCCTCTCCAATTCAAGTCAAAGTCAGGATTTATAAACTGTTGGTTTTGTTCACTTTTCTTCTTGGCTTGCAAAATTGTCACCTGCACAGAAGGTAAAGGAAGGATGCACTTGCCTTTCTGAAGTACATGGTAGCCAGCTACAGAAAGAGGAACAATGGCCCTTATCTAATGAATTGGGACATGTATTGGGATCGATACTCAATAGAGTACTCAGTACTCAATAGAGCCAAGCAGAGAAAAAAAGCCTAACCCCCCTAAACACAGCCAGTTCCACAACCAACCCTGCAGAAAGAGATCCTTATTACCAGAACACTTTGGCCATGGTATGCTTATTAAAGGGTAAAGGCCATACCACTTACAACTAGGACCCCTGTAGACACCCTCTATAAAACTTAAAATGGCTATAGAATCATACAACCTTTTTCTGTCCAAGAAAAGTTAGTGATTAGCTAACCAAATTCCTACTGAATAAGCATCTGTCTTACAACTATTTTCTTAGTTTAAAGTGCTGCCAAAAAAACCCTGAGCCCTCTATCATGGAAGGGTACCTTTCCTTGGTTGTCTTACTGACAAGACTAAATCTCTGATCTTTGATAGCTTTTCTGAAAACATGCTAGTTTTTTCTTCCTCTAGTTTTAACAGCAAAGAAAAACAAGACAAAACTGGGTCAGAAATGAAATATATGTATTTAATAAAGATGCAGATTTTCTTAAATGCAAGAAAAAAAATTCTGCGGGCTTAGATATTTTAGAGTGTTTTGGTCCAATTCATTTTGCAAGTATTTGAGTGCAAATGTGTGCATGAAAAAAGAGCTAAAAATTAAGACACAAACATACTGAAAAAAGCCATAGGAATTCCTGGAATGAGAAATGAGGACTCCTGTTCCACAGTTACTAAAAAGAACTTTCAGAGTTCAGCTTTTACCATTTCACAGAGCTTCACTTAACAGTGAACAAAAAATCCAAATCCCACTGCCACTGTCTCAGAACGAGTAGACAGAGCAGTGGGACAAAATTTTAAAACTTAATTTCTGTAACATCAAGGTACACAAGTAGCAGAAACCATTCAGTAAGACTTTTGGCTTTACTGTTGGTGGGGGAAGGAAAGGGAGAAAAAACTTCACAGAGCAAATTCCACTCCCCCCCATCCCCAAGAGCCTCACAGATTTTTCCATTGCAGTAGAAAACCCATTTGTTTTATATTATAAACCTAAAACTGTACTTGCGGAACATTAGTATTCAAAACACCATCAAGGAAGGGAATGCTTCATAATAGAGTTAAATGTTTTTATAACAATGGTTTAATTATTAAGAGCTGTTAATACATGTCTGTACCTTTATCTGTGTCTTGCATTCTACCTTTCAGTATACAAATATACAATAGCAAGTTCTTTATCCTTGCATTCTCTTTTGCTTTACCTTTTTGTGAGGGTTGGGTATTGGAGGCAGGGGGTGGGAAGTAGGGACAGACAAGCAATATAAGGGTTAATACTTTGTTGGAAGGCTGCCTCTAAACCTATTAGAGCTTTTTACGTAGGGGATTGGTTTTCTAGCCACTCTTCATTTATATTGAACTTTTAATGAGTTTTTATTCAGTTACCGTTTTGTTCTGCACTGAAAAGCAGAAAAAAAACCCCACCCTTAAAGTCTGATTTTTCAAGACAGTGTACAGGAATTATAGTTCATCCGATTCCCCAGACACCAAAAGGTGCTTACTTAGATGTCACTTCAGTACTGCATGTTTATGTACTTGCATCCATAGTTGACTCAACCCAAAGTATTAAAATTAGCTTTCATAGTTTTGGTCATTCAAATCAGAAAAAAAGCTCCCATTAACCTGAGTAGAACTAGATTTGACGTATTACTCATGACAGAAATAATTTTACAAGAATCAAGTCAAAACCCTTACCTACAACCTGGAATACTCTAAACACACAAGGAACTGATACAAATATTGATAACACTGATACCGGCACATCCAAGTTTCACACATTATGTGGACTGTGATGATTAAAAAAAAAAAAAAACAAAAAACAAAAACAGCTTGCTATGAACTGGTTCAGGATCAAACAGTAGTTCAGATATAGCACCAAGTTAGAAAAAAAAAAACAAAATCACGTGTCTCCAAATATTTGAGAGACTAGCCTGCATTGAGCTTCTATCATTGCTCGCACAGCTCTCAGTATCTAAACCATGATGCACTACAATGAATTACTTATGATGCATTTGAAACTTTGAAGACGCATCTTTTTGCTGTGTAACGTCGCTTTGTTACGTGACTGAGGCAGAAGGCTGTGCTATTACAGTACCACTTAGTCACATGCTTGGAGGGGGATAACCCTTCCAGATGGCCCTTGCATGGAGTATGACACCAAGAATGGTTAGTCACCTAGAACACACACCATCCTAGCTCAAAGCAGTCAGCTTGGAAGAGGTAATATGGGCCTATGCTGTAAAAATCACACAGAATAGGTGTTTTGATACTTATATGCTGAAGAAAGTGATAGGTATTACTCCTTCCTCTGCAGTGCAGGTGGACACGCTGTCACTACAATCACAAATACGGACTGGCACAGAGCAGAAAGAGTATTTTTTTTCTGGGGTTTATCAGTACCTAGAAAGATAAAAGGAAAAGCACAATATGCTCCTGACGCAAAGAGAAAGCGCTTGTCAACACTATGGATGGGCTAATGAAGGGTAAACTTTCAAAAGATACCTTATCTCCTCAGCATCTTTATCCATTGTTTCTAGAAGCCCTGCCTGGTATTTTGACGCCCAATACTTTGCCCTTGTGCCCATCCACTCTTCTTAATTTTCTTCTCTCAAACTAGAAATTTGGCAGATGTCCTTGCAAATTAAGAAGGAAGCAAGTATTTCTCCTTTCTCTTTGGGCTTTCTGCCGGCTGGGAAGCAATAACCTTCAAAAGGTGACTGTCAGCCAGATTACTGGCAAGCAACATCCCTGTAATTCCAAACAACAAAGAATAAGTGACAAGGGCAAGTACAACTCTTTTTTTTTTTTTTTTTTTCTCCTTCCAGTATAGCAACCTCCTTTTATTTTTTACACAATCACCATTATTTCCATTAGGGACATACTTTGAAAAGTTCTTTGCCATCAAAGACTAAAACTGACAAAGCAGGATCAAGAATTGCTCCGGACTGTAACATTTAGCAATTACAAGCCCTGCTCTGCCATTAGATGTTGATCACATTTTACATTAACACTGATATGGCTGTACTTCGCTATATTCAGTCAGGAAATGCCAGTATTTTTCAAGTAATATCTTATTTCTGTAATCGCATTCATCAATATTATTTCTTGAGCCCTCACTGCAGTTTCTGTCACTGAATACAGTTTCAGGGCCTCCCTGAGAAAAGGATTTCAATATAGTCACACGATTCCAATGCCCATAGGGCATCAGAGCGTACCAGTATGAAGTTTCTACTTTCTCCAAAAAGAATACATTGCTGGCATCATGCTAAATTGTGGGTGCAGATGATTGCCTTTTTTTTTTTTTGGCACCCACAGAAAGCCACCTGTTTTCAGGCTCCCTACCCCCAACCCATACCACTCAATCATCAAGGTGTCTCAGTTTGGAAACAGGACCAATACCAAAAATACTCTTCCTCTTGAGTAGGGAAACGCCTGCTCCTAATAGCTGAGATGCTGGCCTGTACAGGTGGTGAGTAGGACATACTCTCTTCAAGTTGCTGGACCTTCTGGGACAGTTTCTCCACAGCTGAAACAAGGGGGGAAGATAGGCTTTCTTCATATTGACGGAGTCTTCCAGCCACCTCATCCACCGTTGGTCCCTCTTCACCTCTCCATTCCATCACTGCCAAGGAGTTGGCATATGATGATGGTGCGCTCTGTACAAACTTCCGCCATATGGGCCTTGTGCACTGGACTTCATCAGGATCTGTGGGTAACTGCGCATTATCTGGGTTGAAATAAATCATCTCTCGTACGGCTAATTCCCTTAGGTACTGGATACCTTTTTCCATGGTGGTCCACTTGCTTGGACGACATACATCTTCACTGAAAGGATACCTTTCCCTTACACCTGCCAGGAGTCGCCTCCAGAGGCTGAGGGCTTGTGTCTTTTTCCCAATTGCCTTGTCAATGCCTGCCTCCCTAGACAAGGATCCCAGCTGCTTAGCTTCCCTGCCCTCTAATTCCAAGCTACTGGCCCCGTTATCCCAGCATCGGAGCAGCCAGGTGACAATGTGCTCACCAGGAAGTCGACTGAAATCTTTTCGCATATCTCGCAGCTCACTCAGGGATAGGGATCGGGTGATTACCTCTGGTTCTGTCTCTTCCTCCTGTTCCTTTGATGGCCCTGGTTCATCATCATCCTTTACTATGCGAACTGATTTCTTGGTGTATTTCTTCTTCTGTATAGGAGCAACTGATACTGGCACAGGTTGGTTGTCCGGTTCAGCTGCAGTGCCTGCCACCGGGGTTGGAGTAGCCTCCTTGTCTGCTGGTCTGGCTTTCCCCTCTTTCCCCTGAGGGTCCTGCATAGTACTGAGCAGTGTTTGGTAGATACTGGCCAGGGCCCAACACAGTGCCATAAGTTGTGCCTCTCTGGAATAGCCACAGCATTTTCCTTTGAAATATTCTATTACTTTATCAGGGTCCTGTAGTTGTTCAAGGGTGAAGTCCCAAACCATTGGAGGTGAGAAGTTCTCTAGATACCTGCCCATGTTCTCCCACATCCCGTGCCACCCCTGACTATCTGGCCTTGGGACAGATTTCTGAGTGGTAGTCTTAAACAGTTGTTTTACCCTAAACAAGACTTGAAAAACATTCAGGAGACATAGCAATAGGAACACGCTGGTTTGAGCGTCCCAAGGATATTCAAAATTCTCAAGAGGTGTTATACCTGGCCCAGAGGAGAAAAAGGAGGCAAAAGAGCTGGGGAAAGTATCTCCCCCTGTTTCTCCCATAGATTGGGTGTGATTATAACTTCTGAGAGACAGTAACCAAGGTATGGACAGGACGGCAATACTGCATAGAAACCCCAACAAAGCCACTTGAATAGTGATGTTACCATATCATAAGCTGATATTGCACAGGACAGCAAAATTATAGTCCTGATCCCTCTCCCTGAGATAACAAACAGCATCACAGGGAGTACATACAGCATATAAGAATTTACATAACACAGCCATGTAAACAAACGAAGCAACATTTTAACTGGCAACTATTTAACTAATAGGGGAAATACATATAAGAAATCCGTTTTAACAAGCTCTGGTCAGATCTGTCGTTATTACAACCCTTCGAGCCCCACGTTGGGCGCCAAAAAGGACTGTCCTGGTTTGGCCTCAGCCAGCAACAGAGAACCACGCAGCCGCTCACTCGACTCCCACAGCCGTGGGAAAAATCGGCAGAAAAGGGCAAAACTCGTGGGTTGAAATATTATAATTTAACAGAACATACAAAGGGAAGAAAAAAAGAAAAACAATAACACCGGTAAAGGAATATAAGAACGCAATTACAGTACCGCCGCGAAGCGCACCGACCGGACCCGCACCGCCGCAGCCCGCCCCCGAGTGGCGACTGACTCCCCCGCCCCGGCTAGCGCCTCTTATAGCCGGGCATGGGTCACGTGGGATGGAATACCTGCCTCCCCTGCCGGCTCCTTGGGGAAATTAACCCCATCCTTGCCGGAACCAGGACAAGCTCCCATGGTTTTCCAATCCAAAAGCAGAATTTTTTGATACATGCCTTACTTCATTCCAAAAAAGCATGTTAAATTAGCTTTTGTTCATGTTTACTGTCAAATCTCTGTATTTTCAGTCACTGCATTTCTTGACTTCCACTGTTGAAAATTTTAAAAAATAAATTTAAAAATCAGTTTCAGGGAGCCTCTCTCTCCAGAGACCTCAAGCTCTTAAAAAACTGTATATGTTCGCACACACAAGACAGCAAAGATGATGGCAAACATTTATCTTAAAAATAAATCTGTAAGAATTTAGATAGATCCTTTAGCTTGCCATGAATAAAATAGGAGAATTGCCTGATTATAACTTCTGCCCAGACACTTTGTGTAGTAGTTACCTTCACCAGTTTAAATTAAGTGCAGACATTTTAGACAGGAAAATTGAGAAAATGTGGTTTTAGAAGCATAGCACTTGGATTTAAGAGATAGAGTTTTAAATCCTGGTTTATGCCAGAGCCACTAGGTAACCTCAGAAAAAAAAATTCATGGCTTATAAACTCTGTTTTTCAAAACAAAAATTAATGTCCAATAGGCTTCACCAGAATACATGAGTCCTTCTTGACATTAATTGTATAAAACTACTCATGTAAGTTAGGCACACACTTAAGCATTCTACTTAAAGTAAGGCAGGAATTAACCTTCTTGCTGTGTCGTTTACAAGACTAGAAGCAGGAGGAAAAAAGTCAACTTTAAAAAGTTTATTTGGTAGAACTATAAGGAACAGCCCAAGATTGCTTTCCAGGTTATAGCGATACCCCACCTGCCCTGAAAATTGGCTCAAGGAAAGTAACTGATGTTTGTGTAGACTATTTGCTAGAATTATTTTTTATGAGCTTAATGAAGTGCCAGGTTAAATTGTGACAATAGCTGCTATGGTAGTATGTGTGTAGCCGGTAATAATTTACAAATCAAATTTAGTCAAGAAAGTGACTATGTTACATACATAATGAATGGCAGCTACACTTAATGGAGTTGCTCTTTCTCTATAGAGATACTTGTTATTCTGCTTCTGCCAAGACATGCTGCAAGCCAGCCTTTGTAACGCTGAAGTCAAGAAAACTTGCCACTTTATTTCTGCTTAAATAACCACACGACTTTCTGCAGCTGTTTTTTTGGTGAATGGGGAGAAGCACAACCAAAGAGGTTACTGTGACTCACCTAAACTTCTGTTCCTTTGACGAACAGCTAACAAGACCAGAAAAAGGAAGAGTTTTCCTAAGAAAATTAAGGAGGCAGAGCACTGCTTGGGTTTCCTTGCTTGGTTTAAAGTTAAAACTTCTTCCATTAAACCACACTTACAAAGCTGGTTGTGCCAGGACACCAAGGTAACCGATTTTGGGTCCCTCTTTATCCTTTGTCACTCTGAGCATTGGTACTTTGAAGGTCAAGTGTTGCTTAGGAGAACTTAACTACCTTCAAAACCCTACAGCATGAGGGGATGAAGAGCTCTGCTTTTGCTAGTGCATTGAAGCATTGGAAGAAAGTTATTTGACATTTTCATTTGGATAGAAGCTTTTAAGAGAATGAGTATCTTATTTTTTCCACCATGCTTATTTCTTAAAGGAGAAACTGGTTAAGTTCACCTTGAACTTGTAAAGGCTGATTCTCACAGCCATGTTTAGCTTGATAATATTCTTTTATTATAATTTTCTTCTTCATTCTTATTCTCTGAACCTGAGCAAAGCCACTAAAACACAGGCATTCCTGTTCTGAGATTGCAAGACACCCCTGACAAGGAAAGCTCAATAAGAGGAAGGCATGTTTTTCCTCTTGCAAGCCTTCAGAAGCAGTGGTGAAGTTCCCTTGGACTGTGACAAATAGCATATCCCAGTTCTTCACAAGACAGCAGGGCAAGAGGATTAAAAAAAAAAAGCCAAAACCAACAAAAAAAACCACAAACCCAAAACCCCCACAAAACAAAAAAGCCTCAAACACATTACCACAAACACCTTTGCCTGGGTTACATTTAAAAAAAAAATAAATTACTGCTTGATGGTCAGGAGGTGGGGGTGTGGTTCCCCTTGACAAACAGCACTAGGAATTTTAATCAATTTGTCCTTAAAATAAACTTTATACTTCCCCCTCCAGTCCCATGCTGTAATGTATTTCAGTCAGCTTATTCAGCCTGTTTTCTGATTGACCCTAAAATCTAGACAAAACCTGGGAAAGATGAGCAGAGTGCCAGAACAGGCATTTACAACATTTTTTTTGCCAGTAGAGCTTGCCTTATTAGAAAAACATAAGCATGAATACACAGTGAATTTGATTAAAAGAGTTATATTTTGAGTGCTTCTTTTGTTTAGCATGCAGATAACTTATGATTGCTTATTGAAATCAAGCTTTTTTTAACCTTAGTTTACCAGAGGATTGTCATGTTTTCAAGCAAAAGTCTTCATTCTTAGGCTTAAGTATCAGCAGTTTGATGAGGCTATGATGTATCTAAAAGCTCATTGTAATGTACTGTAAACAGAGTACTATTACAGGATGTTAGACAGGGGTTGTTTCCGAGTCAAATTCTATAAATGGGACAAGTTGCTTCAAAAAGCTTGTATTTCAATTAATAATGGCAGTATATTTCAATTAATAATGACAGTGCCTTCGCTGTGTTACTTAGTCCCCAGCACACCACAATACAGTGTTAAATTCTTAAATCTGCCGTCACACTAAAGAAAGGTCTCTAGACTGCCCAGAATAGCAACCATCTTTCCTAAAAGTGCAGACGCAGCATACTGGAAGAGCAATGGCCACAGCCTTAAGACTACAGAATCCACTTGGATGGTACTAATTTATCAAAGAAACTACGCTTTTTGTTAGAAGACAAATGCGGGGCCAGAAAGCCCTAGGTATCTCCAGATCTTACGTAAGTGATTGCGAGGTACTTGTTCTGAAGGATTATACCATTTTCTGCTATTAGTACCAAAAAGCAGCACAATCACATAGCTAGACTAAATCCAGGCACAGACCCAGCTGCCAGCCCTTCAGGATGCATTTACAGAGCAGTGACAGAACCACCAAAAGAGTGGCTGTAATGGGAACCCTCAGGGCATCTCATCTAGGGATTGCTGAAGTCCTCTGCTTCTCTGGTACATAAGAAACTGCTTAGAGAGTCCCAGACTGTCCCACACTGTCCAATACCACTGATAACGGGAATGTTGACTCATGGTGCGCGACAAGAAGTAGCGATGATCAAGCAATTCTGTGACAGCAGCTTTACACCGTAGGGTAATGTTTCAGACAAGAAATCAAAATAATACTTTTGCAGCCATTTCTCTACACACATCACACCCCTAGAAGATTAAGCATTAATTGGCTCATCCAGGTTGCCTTGCAAAACGATTATTTTGATTCCAAGTTATAAAAATACAAGTGATGTGTGAGAAAGACTTATAAAGTTTAAGGTGGGGTTTGCTTTTTTTGTTTTTTCTGTTATTTAAAAATCAGAGCTTGCTTTCCTTAAGGCATTATGGACATCACTGTCTGGTTTTGTTACATATGCACAGTTTTCTTTATCTACATAGGACAGAAACAAATGGCTTCTCTTCCCGTACCGCCCTTCTCAGAGTGCCAGACAGTTTCAAGTATTACAGATTTTGAGCAATCATCAGTACCATTTTTAGGGTGACAGATGGAAATTGTCATTATTTCTATAAATATTTAAAGTAGCTTAAGCAATTTCTATGAATATTTTTCTGCTTTATAAATACCTTAAGTAATTCATTTCTCACTTGGCTCTAATGACCACAGAAAGTAAAACAAGGAATCGGCATCCTTTATAACATGCCTTCCAAATAGGAAGTGACTGTAGCTCTTGTTTTCCTATGTGCTATATTTTAATTATATATATGTAAAGCCCACACAGTGATATATTTACCACCAGAAGGTTTTACACTGGGAAACATATCACAGTTTCAGTGATAGAGTATAAAGCGAGTTTAGTCTTTTGGGGCTAAAGTCTCAGCATCTGTGGAGTTATGCTACATGTAGAAGTGGGGTTTGGAAACGGCACAAGGTCTGCAATAATCTTTTGTTATGTCAGAAGACAGGAGGCTAATGCCACCTGGATAAATTAAATACCCATATGGCAGGTCTGAATAGTATGATGTGACCCAGTGGCCACATGCCTGTGCTGCTGTGGAACAAGCTGCAACTATTTCAGAAGGCAGAATTTGAAATTAGCCAGTACCACAGCACCAAGGTCATAGCACACATTCCATATGGGTCAAGGCATACGTTCTATATGTGTTCCTGTGGTTTTACTACCTATTTATCCAGTAATGCTTCTACAGCAATTGATTAAGCTAGATTGAAATAACAGCTATTAAAAATAAGACACTTAAAAGAAGAGGGGAAGGCAAATTTTAGACCTTGGATGATTTTGTGTCTAGTTTACAGCACAGTCCTCCAGTTTGCAGAGAGGCAACTTTTTGAAATGCTTTAGAACCACATCAGTGCACAGCTGAAGTACGAGCTAAGTCAGTCATAGCTTTGTCCTGAAGTGGCTTGCTCTAAAACACTGCATTTTTTATTTCTTAAGAAAGGAAGAACATTCCTCATTGGGGCAGTCTAGCATTAAGGTCTGGTTGACTATGTCCCCATAAACAGTTTAGCTCTAAAGTATAGATAAAGACAGTATGATTCAGTTTGCATCCGTTGCCATAAGTATACAGCAATTTGAATGTTCTTTCTGGTACTTTATACAGAACATGTGGCACCTGAGACCTTAGAAAACAAAACAAACACAAAACCCCAAAATTATTTTTGAGCCGAGAAAGGGAATATTATAGAATAGTTAGCCCCACAAATACAGAGCATTTAACATCTTATAGAATGTGAGAAACGCGCTCACTGTATTGAATTTTAGTCCGGGGCAAATTCGGTGGAGCAAAGAATATTTATTACAGCGCTGGGAGTTACACAGGGGGTTTCTCCTCCCGTGCCTCATTTTTCCCTTTACAACCGCTTGTTTTTATTTCGTATTCCTTATAATTATTCATGTTTCTTCTTGGAACATAGTTTGCATAGTCAATGAGTTTTTGGAACGCGACCCACCCCCAAATACATAAACAATGAGTTCTGGGAATGCAACCCACCCCCAAATACATAGTCAATGAGTTCTGGGAATGCAACATGCCCCCCTCCCAGGCGGCATGCTTCCTCCGGGGTCTTCCTGATAGTCCATGGAGGGAGGGCCAAAGTCTTTATCACCATGTCCTTCTTGTGGCTTCTTCACTTCTTACACTTCTGTGGTTATCTTAGCTAACTACACCACCCTTTGTTCTGCAAATTTTCGGTAGTTCTAACTGTTGCTTTCGTCTGATATCCTATTTAAAACTATCCCTTTTCCAAACGCATAGCAAGCACACACCCATCTTAGCTGAAGCCATAGCGAGCACACATTCATTTTTAGCTGAAGCAAAATTTTTGCCAAATTACTTATTACATAGAAGTACTGAAGAACACCTGTTGCCTCTATGCTCGATTTTCCAGGCCTACCCTTGTGAGGGATGAAGGAATTTAAGCTTGGAGAACTGGGAAGTGCAAGACAGAGGTTGAATGTCACAGCATAAAATGGGGACGAGAGAAGAGATCCATAGCAGAAAGACAAGTCTCAGGTCTCATGTCTGTCAGCCTCCACTGTCCAAGTTCTTCACTGATTTCTATAAGCTAACCGCTGCAGAAAGCAATCCAGCTGCAACCAGGCCTGGCCCTGGCAGGGTTACCTCAGAAGCAGCAGAAGTGAGACAAATGGCAAGGGTCTTCAGCAGAGTAACAGGCTATAGAAACAGTCCCTCAAAGGATTTTTGTATGGTGTACAAGTTACTTTTAAATTTAGGATGACAACTGCAGGATGCAAGGAAGCAAGATATTGAAATATTGGAAGCAGTTAACACAGAGGGAGACATTTTTCTGATTAAGTACTAAGATACATAACTCCTCCAAAAGTGAAGGACATCTACTGGTTATTTGAACCTACCCCTTCCCAAGCAGCACAGGAAAGTCATTTTAGTACAAGCCATCCAGAAGCTGACAGCTGCTGGGGGGAGGGGGGGTATGAAAGCTCTTTAGTTTTATTTCCTGGTTACCACTGGATTATCTGGACCATGATGGCAGCTGGCTGCTCCTGTGACATGCATATTTTCCTGCAGGTTACAGACATCAGGTTTGTAATAGCTTAATTCATTAACAAGCCAACAAAAATAAGTTAGCTGTTGCCAGCAATCAGCAGCACGCAAAAGAGCGGGGGACCAAACCAGACCGTCGTGTGCCATTGCTACCAGGGTAACTTACACAAGTCGAGTGCCGCTCCACTTCCCCAAGAACTGCCACAGCCAACAGTTTCATTTCAACGTTTATCTTACCAACTCTACCAATTTATGTGATCACACCTAAACATGAGAATGCAGGATTCGGGAGAAAAAAGGATGCTAAACTGTTTAGGTGTTGGGTTCCCCCCCCCCCATCAGTGTCCTAAAGTCACCAGCTTTCTAGCTGCTTCTCAACCTCACTCCAAACATCTGCATTTTCTGAAGTCTTTAATGCCTGTCACACACACAGACCCCGGAAGAAGTTCCTTTGAAGTATCCTTCACAGCCAAGTCCACTGACAGGAGACGATTCCCCAATTATTTATCTATCAGATGGCTAGGCTTTTCAATACATTTGTCTTTCAAATTTCCTAGTAAGAGTCTCCTGGTAATAGACTCGGGATAAAACTTTTCAATGGATCAAGGAAGGATGCCAAAGTAGTGATCTGTGGGCACGCATGTTGGTGTAACAATCCTTTCCTCCTCCTAGAATTCCTTCTGTTCCTCCAGTCAGGACAGAAGTGACAGTCACTAGGAAATACTCCCAAGCATTTCCAAAGGAAAAATAAGTCTCAGCAGGTTGCTGGGTCTGGGATATTCCTTTACTGAATGTACACAAATGACTATTAATATCAGCCTCAAATTTACACATTCTAATAGAAGGTTAATTATATTTGAAAAGCTAGGATAAGGAAATTAATTTATAGTAATTTATAAATTCATTTATAAACACTTTTGAAATAGAGTATAATAACCAGTTGCTCAAATAAAGCCATCCACTGTTAGCTTAGATGCCCTAGTATATCACATCCAGTTTCTAGCTGTTGGTCTGGAGGAGCATGGGTCTTTGTTTGTCACCTTATTGTGTACACATCCGGCAGTAGAGCTGTTAGTACCAGTCAGACACTTGATACTTTAGGCCATCTGAAATAGTAGTACACATCTGCCTAGGCAACAGACCCAGGCCCAAAATTTTACTTGAAGTTTATTTGTACTGTTCAATATTGCAGGAAAGGTCTATTATTTCCACATATTGACCTAGCCTGAGAAAAAAAAAAAGAAATCCTAATTATTTTAGAATGTCTATCAATACAGGCCTCAAATTTTCATGTTCTGTTATTGATATGGAAAATGCTTAGTAGCGTCTTGTTCCAAAAGGACTTTTTTTGTGTGCAGGTACCCATCCCTAAATGGTCTGTTGGAGTCTGCTGAACGTGGGTTCTGTTTTTCTCAGAACAGAGGTGAGAACTTTTGAACAACAGCTATTTTAGTGCCTCAAAATATTTTTCTGCAAAAAACAATTGTCAGAGCAGATATGAAGAAAGGAAGCAACACTATCCAAAAAACCAAGCTGGTATTACTATAATGTTTCATTTTTTTAAGTACCCTGCCATTCCAACTTCCTTGGCAATCTGATTTCTCAAATAAAAGCAAGGAGCACTAATATTATAGTCAGTCCTTTCTTTCCTAGCTGTACCCATTATTCCCCATTCTCAAAATACTTGTACTGTGAAAGCACCCAGTGTGCATGAGCTTCCAGACAAAGCTTCTTGGTCATAATAACTCCGAGCTTGACAGTAGTGCAGAAATTGTTGTCAGAATTTAAAAAAAAAAAAAAAAAACACACAACAAAACACACAAAATTTGGCATAAGGTTTTATATTAAGATTCATGTCATATGGTATTAGAATTCATATTACAATACAACACATTCACAGCTCCAGCTAGGATTTGAAGCAAAGCCAGATATAACTATGCTATAAGTTTCTACTTGACTTACTTTACTTGAGTTAGAGTAAAAAAAATGCAAGCCTGACTTTAGTGAGAAGTGTGTAAGCCTTTCTATATCAAGCCTCAACATATTAGCATAAGCACCCAAAGGGGAATCCATTATATCCTAGGAAGCTCAGATATCTGAAGTTGGAAGAATGCTCTTCTGATTGTGAGATCTTTGACATGTGTTAAACCAAAAATAACTAAAAAAACAATAAAAAAAAAATCAGGTTTCACAGGCATTTCTTATACCACAATGAATTTTAGTCTGAAATGAGAACTGAGAGCTTTAAAGAAGAGTTGTGCATTATAGTTACATATTTCATGGATGCTAATGTTTTTCTTTATTTTTTTGAGCTTTAAGCCCCTAAATTGTAGTCTGAATGTAACAGACATTAATTGTCTACATGTTTGCTATCACAAGACCTCATGGCCAGTGAGGATACAGTAAAATCCAAGATTTTGTACTCTACAGTACTCTAATCGTAGGATAACAGACCATACATATTCCCCAGTTACTCACAGGCTCACAACTTGTGCACCCCCTCTCCACCTTTATAGCCTTGTGTGCCCTACTTTTGCTCATGGCACCCTAACTGAAAAGGCTGGCATATCTATCAGCTGAAGATAAACTAGGTCTTTTTTTTTCATTACTATATGTCCAGAGAATACTTAAATAATAAAAAAAACCAAGCAACCAAAAAATGCTAAACAAGGGGGTGGGAGGAGCCTTGGTAGAAAGTCAAAGTGACAGTGTAACACCTGTATAAACACTCGTACTGTGCACAGCCCTCTCCCCCCAACAGTCTAGATGGGCCAAACAATATATTACTCTTCTTTGAAGGCAGTCAGATCTCTGCCTTTCTAGACTTCCCCAAGGAATTTGAACAAAACAGGTATAGACACAGTACCAGTAAGACCAGCTCCTCCAGGCATCTAATCATCAGCCCAATACATCTCCATAATGATTAACATTAAAAGAATTATTCAGAGGGAATTACATGCAAACAAGGCAGATGGTTGACGTGGAGGGTGGGATGGGGAAAGAGAGCTGAGGTTCAACAAAACAACTTCAAGTCGAAGCAACTTGACAAAGCTGGCACTGACATGAAATACCAGCACCAAGATGAATATGGTGTAACAGCTAAGAAATAAAGGTAGGGTACCAGCAATTTAAGGAAACCAAATCCACATGTAAAAATTTGTGTCCTTGTTAGAAAGGAGAAGGGCAAGGAGTTTCTGAGCAGACAGTTTGGCCTTAGAAGAAAGTGTCAAGAGCCACTTGGTCACCAAGCCAGCGCTGCCTTTTGAGAACTACAAGGGGAAGTTCTTTTTCAAGGCATAACCCGAGAGAGTTTTTCAGGTTCTTTCAAACAGATACACCAGATACTAGCTAGGAATTTTATCCTTCGAGTCTGCCTTTCAACTCAGCAAAGTCAGAGCTGCCAAAGTCCCAGTGGAATTAATTTGGATGTATAAAAACCTTTACAAAAGGACCCCAGTTACTTTGCATGATTTGTTGCCTTTACTATTCCATTAGTTTTTCCACCAGTCATGAGATGAAAGGTGTTTCACAGCAAAAGACATTTTTTTTTATTTTGCTTTCATTACTTCTGTACCAGACCTTTTGGGGAAGTGGTGTGGGTCAGTATCTAGCACTGCCATCTCCCAGTCCATACAAATCGCATTGCCACAGCAATACAATTCAGTGTTATGGCTCCAATATCCAAGCTCTTAACTTTACAGTTAGATTGCTCCCACTATATAGTGCCTTTATGCATCAGACAGTGACAGCATTCACATGGTTGAACTAACACTGCATTTTGTGGCTGTGCGTCTTCCTTGACTTTATGTAGTGGTGTGTTACCATAGAAACTAATAAAGAAAACTACTTACTCATATGCACCTTATCTGATGCTTCTCTAGTGAAGACTTCTTTAAGTCTTGGTGCAGCTAGGACACCAAAATGCCTTAGCTCCTCTTATTCTAACAGAGCAAAGTGGAGCACATAGGGAATTCCACAGAGTTAGGTTTCTCTGTTGGAGCCAATGCTTTTCTGTTTGCTCGTAAGTGGTAGTTTTATCTTCTTGTCCTCCCCCTCCAAGATCCTGTTGCAGTCTTTTGCTTCTCAACTAGTTTGGTCTGTTTAAAAACTATTTAGAATCAAATGGACCTGTGAGGAATTGTATCTTTACAGCAAGAAAGCAGAAAGGCTTCAGGAGGCTATAGCAACAGCAGGTCCACAAGGGTTCACCTATAATGTTTTAAATTAGTTTTTATATAGGTATGTGTGTGCACACACACTCACATGTGTTAGAGCAGACCTCAAATTTGGACATTTTTCACACTTGACCCTTAGAGATCAAGGACGTCTGTCCTGAAGCTATTATACTGTGAAAAAGAGCTAGGTCAAAACCAAGAGCAACACAGATGAAATAACTACCCTGGAATTACACACCTAGTTATCAACAGAAATAGGAACACAAATTAACACAGTCTTAATTTGTAGCCAAAGCTCTCTCCACTAAGCTATGCAAGTAAAAGCAGAAGTTTCCCATTGCCTTTATCAGGTATTAGTTGTGTTTCAAAATGAAAATCAGTTTAATAGAAGGAGAAAGATGACAGACAAGTAATAATAGGTCAGCATGAATAACAGGTCAATAAGCATAATGAACTAAGGGATTCAAAAAAACCCCAAACCCAACCCAAATTTATTTAACGGTGCAAAACACCAAACTCCACAGCATGGCTATCTCCCAATAATAAATGTCACAGTACTAAAGTGTAGAACCATAATTACTTACTAAAGCATTCTGTCAGCTGATTTAGTGTAGCACTCTTCCAGTAGCTGCCACATTTCCACTGTCTGCAAAGTCAAATGAAGTAATGAGCCTAAACTACCATAGTCTTAAAACAAACAAACAAACAAACAATTCAGACTACACTCTTCCTACCCCCTTGTATTACCTCCCCACAAAAGACACGTTTTCTAGCTTCTTCTGAGTGTTATTTGACTAAAACACACCCCCACCCCCCTCAGTACCAATGACAAAACCAGCCACCTTCTCCACCCTCACCTTTTAAGGCCTGGTGCTTATCTCATCACCCGGCAATTAAATCAGGCACAGGTGAAACTCAGTTCTTAAAGTTCTCAGTGTCTTTAAAGGGGCCAGAATACCTTATATTACAGATAGAATTTTGTAACAAAGTATAGAAGAAAATACAACAACAACAACAACGACGACGACGACGACGACAACAACAGGAAGGTGAGAATGATTAAAATGACTGCAGTAATTTAAAGCAGAACCTGTATCTAGCTGGTGTTGCTAACAGGAGTGCATACCAGGGTTATGCAGTAGCGTAGAGGTAGATTCATGATGATTCCTCAAAAATAGTGCTCTGTATAACGTCAGGTTGCTTGAAACAGTGTTGTATGCAGATGTAATTACACTTGCAAATAATTTAACTTGCACTGAGTCACTATATGAAGGATTTTTCTGAATGAGATTTAATTTTTAGATTAAGTATTTTACATTTGTCATTGAAAGAGGTAAACTCAAGGAACTATGAGGATTATTAGTGCTTTTCCAATACTTGAAAAATCTTTGACATCAATTTCCTTGTATTTCACGGAATCACAGAATCACGGAATTTTCAGAGTTGGAAGGGACGTCTAGAGATCATCTTCGGCAGCACATATACTAAAAATTGGAACGATACAGAGAAGATTAGCATCGCCCCTGCGCAAGGATGACACGCAAATTTCATATAACTATCTTTTTTCAATCTAAAACCACAAATTAAGACTTAACTAATTCTCTTATATGTGGTTTTCTAAAGCAATAACATTAATAATATTTTTTTGAGTTATTACAAATAAAACATTGTAAATAATAACACAGAAGAAACAATGGAAGAAATACTTTGGTGTCTGCTGAACATTGTTTCACTTTGAGTAACCAGTAGCTTTCGAGGTATTTCTGTGATAGGGAATAAATTCCTGTCCTGTTGTTTCATAAAAGACAAGAACAATTTACAGGGAAGTAAGGAAACATACATAACTTTTAATCATAAAAAAAATTCTCAGGGACTTTACAGACTGTCACCATACAAAGACTAAGATGTTCATCGTTTTGGATACAGTCAGACTTCATAGAAGTGTTGCCGTGTGGGAAAGTTTCCTTAGCTGCCAAACACTGTGTATAAGCTGTGCAAATTTCAAAGAAACTTCCTCTTCCTTGCACTTGCACCTAATTTGACGTTTCTTTAGCTTCGTTGAGTAGAAGGTTAATAATATAGCAATTTAAATTCACAGAAAAATATCAGTGTTCTGTATAGATACGGACTGGTATAACACTGTCATAGATTAAAAATTATTCTTCTACTGATATAGCAATAATGTATTTCAGTTTTATTTTTCCTTGGAAGATATATATATATATATATATAAAGTAAAATAACCTATTAAGCTTCGTATTCCTGCAAGGCACCAAAATGCTAGAAAGAATTACTATGTAGACCACTGAAATGAAGCAGTTATTGAACAGTGTATAGTAACAGTAAGAAACAGCTCAGAGTACAACATATATTTTTAACAGTATTACTGACAGAGTAGTAGATATATAAGTACTGTGAAATGAACTACAGCCATTTCTAGAGGCAGAACTGGAAACCAAGCTGAGGCTTTCAGAATTGGGACTGAAAATGGTATACTGCTGGTGATGCAGAAAAAAACCCAACAAACCACCAGATAAACCCGCTGGACTAAGAAAGCCGCCCATAGGAATTATTTACATGCAGGAATAAGCTGAAGCACAACTTCACTGGCACTAGACTATCAGTTATGACAGGATCAGCAACCACTTTGGTCTTCATACTTCTTTTATTAATAGAGCACTGTTAGTGATGACAAATATTTTATAGCCCCACAAGTGTGATAATTTGCTTGTTTCTTCTATATTTGAATCAAAGTAATATTAATGATTTTGGCCATTGAAGGTCAAGACGCTCATTTAGATATGCTACAGGAAAAATGAAGCAAAGTGGAGGAGTGTTTTAGAACATCCTTACTTGAAACACTGTGATGGACAATACACAAACATACGTATTATATAAGCATAAGAATATAACTGAACAAGAAGCGGAAGACAAGAAAAAAATAAAATTAGGCCTAATTTTAATTATGGGAATTACTATTTTCACTAAGAACAAGTGGAAAGTGGAATAGGGGACTGAGACGTGTTGTGGACACAAAATTACTTTGACACTCAGGAAATAATGTAATAAGGAATTTCCAAAATACCAAGGCAGAATGGAAATATTTTTTTTTCCTGCAACACAGAAGAATGTTTGTATATACCTTTTTGATTGTGTAAAAAGTTCTGAAGACGTGTTTATACTTTATTATTAGCACAGTATCAAATAGCTTCAATCTACAATTCTCATCAAGTGATGAAAGAACCTAATGAAAGAATAATGTCTCGATTGTGACAGATTGCAAACAGCATTAAGTCATAAAAGTATTTGTGTTTCTTAAAGTGCAACATGTACTTCACCAACAAAAGTATGAAGTCAAAGAAATGTAAGACATTTCAAAGAAAAAAACCACCACAAGCTCATCATAGAATAACACAGGATTTTTATTCACCGATTCTCTTTTGGCAAAAAGGAAAGAAACTGTAAGAGCCCTTTATGTTCATTTCAAATATGGAAATATCTGAATGTGCACCTCTACAGTAAGGTTTACAATTAAAATTCTGTATAAATATTCAAAAATAATATTTTTTCCATCAAATGTAAAAGTAAAAATAATGCCAGCTAGAAATAGGAACAAACAAATGTCCATTAAATAATGCCAACAGAATCCCATAGTACGGTTTTATGAACTGACATAACTCTTCAAAGCAACCCACAGAAATCATATCCCCAGTAATCTGATTAAAAAAACAACTGAATGCTGCTTGATATTTTCAGAGACAACAGTGTTTGTACCCAAAGGCTATGTATTTTTTTTACTCAGTGCACAAAGATTGAATTTCAAACTGTCAGGTTCTTATTGAACACAAGTTACAAAACCTCAAAACAATTTAAAAAAGAATATAAAAGAAAAAAAATCAGAGGACGTGGGATACTGTGATACTAAAATAAAACTTTAGGGTTGTGCCTTGAACATTTTAAAATATTAAATATTTGCTTTTTAAATAAGAATTTAACTCATTTATGACTTTGTAGGTTCAAACCACTAAAATCATCAGTGAACTCGTCCAATAAGAACTCAGATATATTTTACAGCTTTCTTTTCAGAACATAACTAGAAGTTAGGTACTTTGGGGAAAATCACTATTATAGATTCTGCTCCAACTTGATATTTATGTTGCCTTTTTACGTGTGTTATCCCTTAGAAAAAATATTCTCATTTCTTTCTTTTTGAACTTAAGTTACCATCTAAATCATCAATGTGAAATCCTGGACTAGAGTATGTTCAGTGAAAAAGCTTTCCATTGCCTCATGTTGAACTGTACTCTTTTTGATACTCTTCAACAGTGCATTATGTATATTTAATCTTCAAGTGAATGTTTTCTTCCTATTCTCATCTTTGTTAATCTTTTAAAGCCTCTAATTCAGGAAATACGTACGGTATTGCCAATTACATTTAAAAAAACGTTTTCAAGAGTATATAACAAGTGGCCTTGCAGTGTACTGTTATTGAAATTAAATGGATGTTTAGCAGCATATAATACAAAAATCAATGTCCTATTAGTCCTTCAATTTTTATAGCGGTCCATAGTTTAAAATAAATACCATCCTGTACAGCAAGATACTCATAAGTAAGTACACAATGAGAATATGATCAGATATAATGTCCAATTTTAATACATAAAGCAGAACACTTCCATTTAAAAAAAAAAATGCCTAAAGCTCTCTAATGGCCATTGGCAGTACTAAAGAACACGTACAGTTTTCAAAAATACTCAGAGTTGGCCTAATTTGAATTCTTCCCGAATAAGTTTGAATTTCGCATAGGCCAAACCGTTTGTGGGGATACTTGTGTTTTCTCATAAGAATCATGGTCCTGCACTGGAAAGTAAAACCAAGACCGGGACCCTATTAACTAAACGCAGCTCTCATCGTAGGGTCCGGCTCATGACTCTCTTCAGCATTTCCTTCTTGTTCAAGTATGCTGATATCTACTGTAAAGGCAGCCATTTCACCATGGCTGCGTGAAATATAATTATACAAACCTCCTTCAGACAGTTAGAAATGACTACACAAAGTGCAAGGCTTTAGGCATACAATCTATTGTTTTTTTTTGGTCTGAATTGTTTCTGAGTTACAATGCAATTGAGGTGTTCTGCTTACAGTTGTCCTTCAGATAAAGATAACACCCCGGTAATAAAAAGATGTAAATTCACTCAGATACTGTTTGATCAAAATATCCAAGTACCCTTATCCATACTTTGTGGTGTTACATTTTATCTCATTTCTTGTTATTCCAAGAGATTTATTTCATAAATATTACTTCAGTGTATTTCACAGAAAATGGCTATGCACCATCACCCCAGAAGAGAAAAAGAGCTATCAATCTGTCATCCTTTGCCCTTCCATTAGATTTTTCCCAGCTACAAAACTTCTGTTCTCCACTTACACAGGTTTTTATATACTGTTGATCATCTTGCTTAAACATCATCAGATGCATCACTGATTAAAGGCTTTGATTGCTTATATTCTCTTTCTATTATTGATCATCCCTACATACAATCTGTAGAGAATGTACAAAAACATTCTTTTTTTCTGCACTATTAACCATGGGAAAGAAATAGATAGATTTAAAAAAAAAAAAAAAATTAATGATTTGGAAAACAAAGCCTGATGGTATAGCTGTAGAAGGGACTTGAGTAGGAAGGCTGTTTCTCATCTTTTCTACTTATCTGGGGGCTTTGAAGAGTATTTATATGTAGATATAAGTAAAAATAGATTTTATACATCATAACTTTCAAACAATATACATGAATGAAATTGTTTATGTTAGAAAAAAATATTATTAGTTTGTTACCTTTTCAAAGAAGCAGGATTTGATTGTTTTACTTTGATGGGATTGTTCACATGCTTAAAGTTAAGCAGAGAATTTTGAACCCTGTTGAAATCAAGTTCAGGTGAGAAAAAGAACACAAGCTAATTTGAAGTTTAGATGAAGCCCTCATATAAAGTGCATTGACATAATGGAAAAATAAAAATAAATTAAAAATTCTACTACTACTGTTGATATCCATATAAATTTAAAAACTAGTCGATTAGGGCTTTTTCAGTCTGATAAATGCAGGCTCAAAGCAGGCGATGTATTTTTTATACAGGTGCTTAAAAAGTTTGAGAGGTTTTTTGGGAAGATGTAAATCAGCTGTAACCACAGCTCACCAACAGAGATGGAGCCTTCAGTTAGGAAGTGGAATTTTTTCTGTGAATGTACCTTTTATTACTCTAGCAGCACCACAGCAGTTCTGGGAGAAAATATTAAACATTTTAATGATCAGATATTAAAAAAATCCAGTGGAGCCTTCTTAAAGCAGAAATGACACGGTGGTCCAACCTGTCCATGTAGTCAGCACAAGTCCACACCTATAGGGAACGTTTCTGAAACACAGAGAGACACCGCAAGGGTCATAGGGAAGACACTATTTGCGCACTAGAAAAATATTCTCACTGGAGTATTTTCTGTTTTGTAACCTCTATATGGGTTTGGAAAACCAACAGATATGACACTTGCCACATCCATCAGATTCTCACAAATCTTTCATAGTTAAGATCAATCAGAATAGGTTTTCCATCCCCAGGAATCATACAGAGACCTTCAGGTAAGTTTATTGTTGCCCCGCTTTCAGAGCACCAGGATTACTTCTGCAGAAACCCTCAACAGTCCTCCCTGTGTGTTTCAAGTACAGGATTGAGGGCAAAAAATCCCGTAAATTGGGTAATGATTTGCTACTAATGAAGGTAACAAAAATGGTAAGTCCAAAAATATTTCACTGTACAAAATAAAAGTGACAGATGTGGCTACTAAGAACCTCAGATTTATAGGAAATTTGTGCTGCTAAAAGTTACATTTTTTTTCTTTTTTTTCCCCTTTTCTTTAGATAGAGAGAGATATTTTAAGTATATTAAAAAAAAAAAAAACCACAAAACATTTCCAAACGATTTCAATAAGGAAGTTTCTTTACCATTAACTTTGCAACAACAAAAGATCCCTGAAAAAGAAGATAATTAAATCCAGACAGTTCCCCTAGACGGAAAACACACTGCCCCTCAGAGAGGACAGATATCCAGTGTCTTTTATACTATCCTTAGTTCGTATCATATGCATCATAGTGGATACACTCTCACAATCTGGAGAGATCATCAGTGAGGAAGAAAGATTCAAACAGAGTTTACTAGTTAAAAACAGCATATGGCTTTTTTATCTTTAAAAAAATAAATATCAGCAAGATACATTCTGCAGAGGCTGAAATTTCCAAATGGTCTTAAAAGTGTCTTACGTAGGACACGTTAGAGTAAACTCCTTTAAACGAAGGCAGTCATGGTCTGCATGATTTGAGTATGTTCTTCTCCTGAGGGATTCTTCTCTTGAGGGATCTCTGCCAACTTCTTGCTGACTGGAGAACACTAAAATACGTTCTGGAAATGATGCTGTGTGTTTCTCCAAGCTGGGAGAAGACCTCCACCATCATTTTCACTCTGTACTGCGTACTTCATCTGGAACAAGCTTCAAACAGCAAATTCTCCTCCAGAAAAAAGATCATCAGTAGCGAGAGTGGAAGAAAAGAGGCCACAGGACATATTTCATCAATGCGCTCAGAGACAGAACTTATGCTTTTGAACCACTAGAAACGTCTGTAAGAGGACTCCCCTGGATTTTTTTCTCCACGTATTTATTTCAAAGTTTTGTTAGAGGTCACTGTTACTCTACTGGACATCATTTATGAACTACGCAGATGTATGAGGAGTTTTGCAGGGATTTTTTTTTTGCTTTCAAACATGAAGGGGGGGAGGAAGAAGTAGATTAACTCTAGATTGTGAACTGGTGTTTTTGCTAGGTCAAATCTTTCTTGTCTTTTCTGTAAACCAGGAAACATTTCCAAATTCAGAGATGTCCTACGCATAAACTGCGACTATTTAGATTAAAGGCCACAATCCCAATCGTCAGGTGACTTAACTCAGTATAGTCCAACTGAAGTGAACGTTATAACAATCAAACCAGTGGAGATATGGCACAACAGTTATGGCATATAAAATACAGTACTGAATTGTAAATAGCCTGTTTATCTGAGTTTGCAGAGTATACTGTGTATTTAACAGTATAAAGTGCATCAGCACAGACAGAAATCACTGCTTCCAAACTGGCTTTTAGGAAAGGGAAAAATATCAATTTTTAGGCAGTGACTGCAATGAACTTGTAGGACAAACATGAATATCCTAGGTAAGCTTTCAAATGCTTATCATGTGAACATCTTAGTCTGGATGTACTCTCTTTCAAAATTTCCAGGAAAAAGACACGTAAGGAAAGCCCTTTTAACATTTATGTGGATATGTATATTTTGGAATGAAAAGCAATAAAATTAAATATAACAGTCTGGATTAAACAAAATCAATTTATTCTGACTGTTTCATTTTATGCATAGAGGGTCAACTTGTCTTGAAAAGGTGGCAGAAACTGATGTTGCGGGATGCTTGCAGATGCTGCTAAATAGCCTAAATAAGAGGAGAGGTCTGTAGTAAGACTTCTCCATCCAGTATGAACAAGTAAGCAGCTTGAACTTCATTCATGTGCATAAGGTATACCCAAACAACCTTTCCACTGCTCTGAAAACCAAATATAAGAACAGTACTGGACAAGCGTTTTCCTTCCATCTTAACTTATGCCCAGGGCTGGCCCTAGCAAGTTATTGTGTCTTACAAACACACCCTGTAGAAGCACTCTAGTAAGGGAAGTAAGGATAAGTCTAGAGATGATATACTATTTCATGTGTGGCTCTATTAAATTACTGAAAAATATTTAGGGCACAGATCTAATGTTTCTCCTGCCAAGTGATTGTTTCAAAAAATGGGACATTGCTTCAAATGGAAATAGCTTTTCTTTGGGGATTTCCTCTTCCTTAAAATGCCCTCCATCACACCAAAAGATATGGAAGTAACAAGAAGTAATTTTCAGTAGAAATTTTACAGTTATGCTTTGTTGTACAGAAACATATAAAAAAAAAGGAAAAAAGGTACATCTGTGGAAAAAATAATAAGTGCCTTTCCCCCTGGTGTCATGTCTTTGGATATGTACAGCCTTGGAGAAATGTATAAATCATTTCATACATGGAACTCTTAGAAAACTAGAGATTTTTAGTACAAAGGAATCAATTCACTGCAAGAATGTCCACATGCTGTTGCTTTATGATTCACTATATACACAAGAGGATCAAACAAAGGACCTCTGTTTTACAGTTACAGCTGTACTGTACATTAACATGTGGCTGATACCCTTCTCTGGGTGAGATTTACACTTAGTATTACAAATAACATAGCAATGCTGAAAATACTGATACAAAACAGATTCAAGATGACATTTTTAAAAATATGCCTCACTTTAATTGAACTGTTTTCTCCAGTTTTTTTAAGTTTCAGCTTTATAAAAGGTTCTCCAAGAAAATAGTAGCATTTAATTTTTTTTTAAATGTATAGATGGATTTTTTTAATAAAGTGTAATCCAAAAGTCCATTTTTCCAGGAAAAAAACAACTATAGATACAGTACATAAGTTATAATTGAAGAGGTGGTTTTGTTTTGGGTTTTTTTTTTGTTTGTTGGTTTTGTTTGTGTTTTTAATGTAGTACAGTACATTTGTATCCTGGAAAAAAAAATTCCTTGATTACAGTGTATGTTAATTTATTTACACATCCGAAATATAATTGCATACATCAACCCTTGAGACAAGCAAGACTGAAACGTATTGTTAGTAAGAACCAACTGTCCTTTCGGTCTACCATAACTTTATGAGATTGCTCAGATGAAAATGTGATTCTGAACAGGGAAAATCTGCTACGACTATTTTAAATTATTTTTGGTAGACTTTAAACTATGAGTTTCAATGCAGGATTGGGACTCTTGAATACCCACAGTTATTTCGGTCAAGGATATGTAACAATTTTTCCACGTTCTGTTTTGGCAGTAGCAATGCACACATGAACACAAAGAAGTTTGGCAAACGTTCGTCTTGATTCTTATGTATCCAGCCCAGGATACCCCAAGTTACAACTACAGAATATTTAGACAAAACCTGCTCTCTTCAACATCAGATAATGTCACAAAATTTGCTCTAACCACATTAAAATCCTCAATAAATAGAAACCTGGAAGTTCAGGCTGCTGGAAGGGTTTTGCAGAATATCTGCCAAGCTCATAGTTTCATTTTTTCTTAATCTAACCAATTCTTGCATTAATCTGAATATTAAGTAGTTAAGCAGATACGTTTAACACTAGGTAAAATTTGTAGCATTAATTAATTTTATAGGCTCTATGTGACTTACCTATTAAAAGTTACAGCATTTTAGTGGCTGCAGAAGTTTCATTTTTCATTATATGCTACTTTGGGTAAGTCACACTGGTTTGTTTCTTTGTGTGAGAATGTGCTGCGCCCTTGTCTTTTGTTATTAATTACCAGTTAAAGAGAGAGGTGACTTGTCTCAGATCTGCCTCAGTCGTACTTAAACGTGCCAGATTATTGATAAACTACTAACTATATGTCCTATTATCATTCAAACAGATTACCCTCCACCACAGAGGCTGTAAACTGTCATGTTTAGTATATGCCACATGTTTAGAGTAACTTGACTGAGATGCCTGTTTTCAAGCCCTCTGAAAGGGAAAAACAGGATCTTTTTTTACTGACAAGTCTACAAGTTCTCTGATGTGATCAGATGATTTCATATTCCCATGAGACTGGCATGCTGCACATCAGGTAGCATTAGATTCATCTCACTTGTGCATAATATGTCAAGATTAGCAAACCTGCTGAGTTGGTATAAACCGGGTTGTTAAGTGCAGATGATACAGTCTACAGAAATTACGACTTACACAGGTAAATTGGACTAGGTAGTAAACCAATTATTCTTACTTTAGTCTTTCACCCATTTTTGGTTTGGGAATTGAAATGAAATTATACAATGCATTACACAGCATCAAATGCCACGTTGTGTCATGAGTGATACAGTGCCTGTAAAGCACAAACATCACCACAACTCGACATGTCCTCATAGAACAAAAGTACTTGAACAAATGTAGTTAAATAAAGGTGGGGAGAGGGAAAGTAAGGTTGAGGAACAAAGTTGACATCCTCAGTTTGGGACCCAATTACTGACTCAAATACCTGGTGAGCCTCTATCAACCTTGCTGTTAGAGGAAAATCAGTCAATTCCTCTACTTGTGTCATGAGGCATTCATAAAATCCATACAGCAGGAAGTGGCAACACACCTCTACAAGTGAGCGAATTTCATTGTATTAAAAAAAAGTGTAAAAAGAGGGTCCTCAAAGACTTCTTACTCCTTATTTCCCTAGTCTCTATGAAATTCAAGAGGGTTTACTAATTACATACCTATTAATTCCTCACATCTACTTTAACAGTAACATTAGTAAACATACACAGTATTATTTAAGATCACCTTCTAGAACTTCAGGGAATGACAGTGGCTTATAGAGGAAAAAAAAAATTTAGCCAATATTGGACTAGCAATGCCTGCCACATGGTCCCATTTTTTATACCCATGGTGACTTTTGCATGACAAATCAATCCAGTTATTTAATAATCTAGTTCATCCTTTTGCCACAGTCCCAGATGGGGAAGTATGGAACCTACAGACAACTTCAATTTTTTTTCAGGTGAAAGCAGCAGCAGATGAAAACTGAAGACTGAGCTCTAGGTGACTTATGTTTCTCTTTAATCAACTCTTCGTCCATGGCAAGAATACAAGCACCTTGTTATCCATCTTGTTGACCTAAAGTCTGTAGCTCTGCTGTGTGTAAATTGTGGTGGAGGAAAACATTTTTTCTGCTGTACATGTGTAAAGAGATGGGTCCCCTTGGAGGCTGTCCGAGTCTCCCTGTGAAAGTGGTATACTGCCGAGGTACAGCAGTTTGGTCTTTTGTAGCTCCTGAGAACATTGGGTAGCTGTCTGCTTTGGATGCTGGCTTTGCTGTACTTGATGCTGTGGTGGCCAAACCGTTCTGGGTGACCTCTGAAGCAAGGGTTTCATAGGTGCCTTTAGTATGATTGAGGACTTCCACGATCTCCTTCTCTTTCAGGAGGTTGCTCAGACACAAATTAGACAGCTGACAGCTCTTGGTTTCATAGGCGGTTGCTTGGTTGCCTGATGAGTACCTAAAAGGGTCCTCGGTGGGAGTATGTGCTGACTTTCTGTCCCTTGTGCTGAGATTTTGGCTCGCCATTCTGTTTGGATATGTAGCCTGGGGAAAACAAAACAAAACAAAAATATTAGTAATAGAATGTAGTAGGAAAATTGCGTAGAGTATATTAAACACTCCTCACTATAGATGGACAGCACATGGGGCTGGCAGAATAAAATGAAAGATGAATCTCAAATGCCGGTAAAACTCCCAAAGCACTGCTAGCATAAAATAGTATTATTTTTCATTCATATTTAACAAAACTAATATTGAAGGATGCTTATTATAGGTAATGATTTAAGCATTTTCTTTAAAAAAATAGTTTAAATCAAAGGAGGAGAATTTTTTTCAGAATATAATAAATGGATAAAAAGGTTCCATGAATTGTAAACAGATTTTCAAAAGCATTTCACATGATGAAACAACAAGAATTTTGATTGCATAGAGTTCAACTCTTAATACTCTCAAATACTTACAAAATTTAAAGAACTTATTTTGTGAATATCTTCATGCCTCTGTTAAGCTCAGAACATGCTCAATTTTCATTGTCGCTTGAAACTACATGTTTTGTTGTGTACTCACAGTTAAATAACTGCCAAAATGCTCTGCCAGAGCAGAGCAATAATTTTATTTCAGCTGCCTGGAAAAAATACAATGTAAGAAGGATTCCAGCACGTTAGCAACTTTTGATGCTGTGTGAGCATGCATGCATTTGTAGTTGTCTAAATAAGGGGAATTTGTCTATACATGGCAAGCCAGATCACTGCAGATTTCCACTGTGCACTTGCTGTGATGCTTCATTTTGTCCTCCACAGAACACTTGGCTGGGGAGGATATGATGGGGATGTGGGACCTTCTCTCACACCTTTAAAAAAAAATACTCTCGGTGTATAAAGTGAAATAAAGCATTGAGCGGAAAATGCTAATACGGTCAAAGCAGGATTCTACCTGTTCCACTACCGACTGACTAGGTAGCTTCTAGAGTTGATGCCCAGGAACTCAGGGAGATGTGCTTGTGGCTGAGGAACAGCACTAGCCAAGCCATGAAGGTTCAGAAGTCTGATCTCCAGAGGAGCTTGAGCTTTGGGCCTATATACCTTTGTAAGAAGGCTTCATCTTTTCATATATTGTTACAAAACATATATGACACCATTTTGGCCAATAAGAATTAAATACCTGAAAGCTGTACGTGAGTTTCAAATGTTGTTGACTTAACCTACTTAAACTCTATTGTATGTGCAAAAAAAAAAAAAAAAAGAGGTGCATGGGTGTCTTTCGTTTAACTTACACTGCCATTAGTGCAACTCTGATTTTTTTTTTTTTTCTTTTTAACTAGTCAGGTTAGAGTAACTAAGCTGCAGTTTCGTAAGGCAATTCTAATAGCATCAATTGTACTTTATTTTAAAAGTTATTTTGGAATACATATTAGCCCCCATTTTATCCCTGTCACACTTTCCCAGGTAATGGTCAAAGCACCTAGTTCTGACATTCATTTGCAACAAAAGTCCAATTTTACTCCACATAGGTTTTCTGCAATGAACTCTGAAAGGACATAGTAGCAGCTTCTTGACATTTACATTGCTATATTGGCTCTGACGTCACAAAACAAGGCTGAGAAAAATCAAAAATACTCCCAAGCCTTACAACAATACTTTGCTAAAAATATTTCAGGATGTTTCCACGATTCCATAGGAAACTTGTATACATTGTTCCAGGACAATCTGTATCACTTTGCATGCATTTCTATTTTAAGCAGCTTACATCCTTTTTTTAGTGCAGGCGGGCTAATGGTCATGCTTCTACGCAAATTCATACGCAGGTTTGGATAGAAGTATTGCAGAGCATTTTAGGCATCAGAGATTGCATTTTCAGAAATTATTAGTACTGGCATAACATTTTTCCCAATTAATTCTGTGATGATTGCACCTAGGACACTTCTGGAAAACATCATTTAAGTTTTTCAGGCCTACAGCACATAGATGTTGAGATGAAATTCAATTTAATTCCATGGGGAATTCTTGGGAAGACGTGTCTTTAAGTTCCATTACTTCGTTAATTTATTTATTTATTTCTATGCCAGTAAATAAAATCTTGCTACCTGGACGAGAGTGAAATTCAATGCCCTTATACCCTTTGACATCCTAAAGATTTATATCACAGAACTGAGAGGAACTTCATGATGGAACATCTAGTCTATTCTCCACTTCCGGTTAGCATCAGCTTATCTTTATATTGTTCGTCACAGTATTTTTTTTTTTAACCAGCTGTTAAGGACCTTCATTGATGTAATCTGTACAGCCTCCTCAGCTAACCTTTTCCACTATGTTACCTTTAATTTTAGGAAAGATCTTCCTAATGTCTAAACTGAATCTTTCTGGCTGCAAGTCTATTCTTTCTCTCTCTCTACCATGGAATGAAGAAAAGAATTGCTGTTTGATCTTTGAATTCTTGTTTATGTCTTTGAAGAATGCTGTCAAGCTACCCCTTAATCTTCTCTGCTCTAGAATAAAAAATATCACATTGATCTTTTCTCACAGGACTCATCTTCTAGACTCTGAGTCATTCACACTTGTCTTCTCTATGGATTCTCTTCAGTAATTCCACATTTATTCTTGAAGTAGATGGCCCAAGAGTACAGTACTCAAAGTAATCCCCTACCACTACCAAGCAGAAGAAGCGCTATTAATCCTATGAAGGACTTCTTCACCTGCGTCTTTTTAATTCATTCCAGTATGAGGTTAATAATTTTATTTTCAACAGCATGAAATCGTTCCCTCATGTTCATCTGGTTGCCCACAACAGTTCCAAGACTTTTTTCTATAAAATTATTACTAAATTGTTCAGCTGATTATTGTCACATAGACCAAATTCCTCATTTGCCTCTGTTGAGTTTCATCGTGTTTCCTCTGATCTTTTACCTAATGTATCAAGATCATCCTGAATTCCAGTTTTATCCATTGTTTTCCATCCCACCCAACTTCCTGTAAGCTGTAAATTTAATAAGAATATTCCCTAGTCCATCATCCAAGTAGTAAATGAATAGTATCGAGTACTATAAACCCTACTTACTGTAGCCTCTGTTTTAACATTGTACCTTTGGTAAGTAATTTCCAAGGACAGTTTTCCAACTTACTTTATATTTGTTTCATTTAGTCTGCATAGTATGTTTATAAAACAGTATCAAAAGTCTTACTAAAAGCAAGAAATCTGACATCTACAGCTTTTCTTCTAGCCAAAAGGCCTGTTACTTTGCTCTTGAATGAAATTAGATTGGTTTGGCAATTGATTTGATTTGTAATCCATGTTGGCTCTTGTTCATCTCGTTTTCTTCTATGTGCTTATAAATAGTTTGTTTGATTATTTGACTCAACTTCTTGTCTGAGAATTGAAGTTAAACTAATGGAAAACATTACAATATATTTAAGATGAATCATAACCTCCCCCCAACACCGATAAAAATAGGCACTGATACTGCACTCTGATCAGCATATAATTGTTTTAATAAAAACGCCTCAGAGCTTTTCATGGTGCTATACACTGCTCACTAAAAAGTCTTCTTAGAGCTGCTATTGAAGTGCCAGCAAAAGCATATAATTTATCTGTTTAATCAGCAGCTACCCTTGTTCATGTCTTCATTCAGTGAGATCCCTCAGTCATAAGCAGCACGACGTGTGAATAATCAGAGTTTAAGCATGTCACTGCAGACGCTTGTAGCCTTGGATACAGAGGCCACTCCCAGTGAGAAGTATGACCATTGCTGGGCGTCTGAAATACCAGTTGTCTTATAGTCTTAAGAATGGCTTAGCAGTTATTTTTGTCTCTTGAAACAGAATAAAAAATAAAAACTTGTAAAGAAAAAAAATATTTGTATGAAACAAGTTATACCAACAAGGTAGGTTTTAAAGTAAGTGCCAAAGAATCAACTGGTTTTGAAATTGAGGAGTGCAGAAGCATCTCCAAAGCAAGGCATATCATTGAAACTGCATACCAGTAAAAGGTACAAGGCACGATTACATGGGTTTTTTTCTTCATTGCTATTTTAACTTGATCTTGATGAAATGCTCTGTTTTGAGTATCTGGCACTGTGGTATTTCTTTCTTCTTCCTTATCAAGGTCACATTTCACATGAAATATTTTCATTTTAGAAAATACATGCTAGGTTTGCAGGTCTGCAAACTTGCTTCTGGTTGTTGGCCAATGGGGGGAAACAGTGTGTGCGTATGTCTTAATAAATATTTAATAATCTATATGTGGTGAGGGAGGGTCTTACTCAGTTTTGTGAAGCTGTAACTTGCTGAAATTCCCCTCCTACTAAATAATTAAACAAACATCAGATGGTGTCAAATTAAGAGCTAATTTACCTAAATTTTAAAACATCAATAGAAATTTAGAATATGGCATCAGTATTCTAAGACACCGGCTTGACCCTATCTCCAGCAATAAGACACAGGTGGTTAACAAGGAAAGACAGACTCATTCTATCGGATGCATAGTTAGTCATGGAATGAACACAGATTTTAATAGAAACATTGCCAAAAAGCAACAGTGTCATTGTTATCTATGACAAATTACTGAAGAACAGTTTCTAATTGGGAAAAGAGAGAACAGTGGTCAGACGGGAGTCAAAATCAACAAGAAATCCTCTCCACCCCCCTCAAATGACATTACTCCTCCCCAAAAATACTGTCGATAAAACGTCCAATGTGGCTTTGAATTTCATGTAAATTATTCTTTGCTATAATTCAAACATTTTTATAAAAATCACAACATAACATGTTTGAAAAGAATTGTACGTTGTTGTTCATTTGCTGAATGCAGGTAGCTTCGCTTGAAAGAATCTAGTCCAACTGAGTTTTCTTGCTGGCCCATTTTACAGTTATTTAGACTCCTCATGATCTGGTCAGAATAAAAAAAAATATCCCAGAATGAAATCGAGAAAAGTAAAAACCACACATGCAGCACCAACAAGAAAAATACTTTGGAAAAACGTGAACTTTTTATTTTTAACCTGTTTCTTCTTCTCTTCCTGTAAAAGTTTCATGCAAAATTTTCTGCGGTGGACTTTGAGGTACCAACTGCATTCTATGAGCGTTAGCTGTGAGTGAGCAAAACCACAGTCCCAACGCATCTGTTTGCCAATTTGAAGGCTGAGTCTCCTCGTCCAAAGCTGAAGGTGGCTTCATGCCAGTCGTGTTCCAGTCTAGCCTAGAGCAGCTGCAGGGCTGCTGTAAACTGCTGCTTGGCAGCGCTCCAAGGAGCCGATCTGCCAGCTGGTGACTGCTGAAGCAAAAAATCCATTCATCTCTTCCCCTTTTATTTTTCAGTAGCTCAGCTAGAACCAACAACTTCTCTGCCCCAGAAATCCCCAAATGCCACTCTACAGTCTGCCTAAAGGTGGGCCTAGGAAAGGGGCTGGAATTAGGATGCAAATGTGGCTCTCAAATGTCTTTCAAAAGGAGCCCTTTTTAAATATAAGGAGGAGAAGAAAAAAAAATGCCTCCTTTGTTGTTTCAAATATGTGTCCTGGTTTGAGGTAAAACAGAACCAATTTTGTTCAGTAACTTCGCTTCTTAGCTGGGCCTCTTCTAACAACTGAAATTAACTGCATATTGTGCAGACAGTGTTCACTCTCTCAGAGTGATAAGGCCGATGTTTATAGCTGATGCCCAGGCATGGTATGCAGAGAGGACCTTGCTTATACTTATTGCCATAACACCCAAGGCCAACCAACTTTGTTATTTGCCACGTTGGAGGGTCGGAAGCGGAAAAGCATAGTGGGGTCCCACCTGCAGGGAGGAGCGGACAGGTGCCGGCCGGTGGCAGGGTAGCGCCTGCGCAAGGTGGCCCGGCCGCAGCTGCTTCCACCCCTTATTCCATACCATTTGCATCTTGCTCAGATTACTATTACTTTTATACATCAAATTTACACACACAGTTATATATGATATGGATATATGCAGGTCACTCATCTATGGTTTATGTTTATATACAGAATTTTAAGTCCATTTAGTTCATGATTGCAGGATCTCCTCTCAGGGCAGGAAAGATGGTACAAAATTCATTGTGGTTTATGCCCATGGGTAGCATGTTCATCTTGGAAGAGCTTGCTGGACGCCACTTGATGAAGTTAGCTCAGGTTTCATCACCACTGTGTTATTCTGAAAAACACTTATTGAACACTGTTAGTATTATGTAGTGATCAGCATCATACAGCTCAGGATTGAGTGTTCTCACCAAGGGTTAAATTCCCTTGAGGTACACATTGAACTTCTCCATCCTTCAGCATCACCCACCAAGTACATCCAGGTCCTTGGGCAAAAACAGTCCCACGAATGGGTTTGCTTTTGCCTGAAGCAGGAAAAACCCAAACAGTTTTCCCTAACAAATTCCTTTCATGCACCACAGGGACTTTATCCCCTTCCACAATATGTAAAAGGTCTGATTGAGCAGGACCAGCTCGATTGATGGATCCCCTGGTGTTAACTAACCAGGTAGCTTGTTGTAAATGCTTGTCCCAATTTTTAAAGGTTCCACCTCCTATAGCTTTTAGGGTAGTTTTTAACAGTCCATTGTATCGCTCAATCTTCCCAGAAGCTGGTGCGTGATAGGGGATATGATATATCCACTCAATACCATGTTCTTTTGCCCAATTACTTATCAGATTGTTTTTAAAATGAGTCCCATTGTCTGACTCAATTCTTTCTGGTGTGCCATGTCGCCACAAGACTTGCCTTTCAAGGCCCAGGATGGTATTCCGGGCAGTGGCATGAGGTACGGCATAGGTTTCCAACCATCCTGTGCTTGCTTCCACCATTGTAAGCACATAACGCTTACCCTGGCGAGTTTGAGGGAGTGTGATGTAATCAACTTGCCAAGCTTCCCCATATTTATATTTCAGCCATCGTCCCCCATACCACAAAGGTTTTAACCGTTTAGCTTGCTTGATTTCGGCGCATGTTTCACAGTCATGGATAACCTGCGCAATAGCGTCCATGGTTAAATCCACGCCTCGGTCACGTGCCCATTTATATGTTGCATCCCTTCCTTGATGACCTGAAGTGTCATGGGCCCACCGAGCTAAGAATAGTTCACCTTTATGTTCCCAGTCCAAGTCTGTCTGGAAAATTTTAGCAGCCTGATCCGCTTGCTGATTGTTTTGATGTTCCTCAGTGGCCCGACTCATGGGTACATGGGCATCTACGTGACGTACCTTTACGACTAGGTTTGCTAGCCGGTCGGCAATGTCTTGCCACAGCTCAGCAGCCCAGATGGGTTTACCCCTGCGCTGCCAGTTGCTCTGCTTCCACTGCTTTAGCCACCCCCACAGAGCATTTGCCACCATCCATGAGTCAGTATAAAGATAGAGTATTGGCCACTTTTCTCGTTCAGCAACGTCCAATGCCAGCTGGATGGCTTTTACCTCTGCAAATTGACTCGATTCACCTTGTCCTTCAGCAGCTTCCGCGACTCGTCGTGTAGGACTCCATACAGCAGCTTTCCACCTTCGATGTTTTCCTACAATACGACAAGACCCATCAGTAAACAAGGCATACTGTTTCTCATTATCTGAGAGTTCATTATATGGTGGAGCTTCCTCAGCACGTGTCACCACCTCCTCTGGTGGCATCCCAAAGTCTTTGCCTTCGGGCCGATTTGTGATCACTTCTACGATTCCTGGGCGATTTGGGTTTCCTATTCGAGCTCGCTGCGTGATTAAGGCAACCCACTTACTCCAGGTAGTATCGGTGGCATGATGAGTAGAAGGAACTTTACCCTTGAACATCCAGCCCAGTACTGGTAATCGGGGCGCCAGGAGGAGCTGTGCCTCAGTACCAATTACTTCTGAAGCAGCTCTAACTCCTTCGTATGCTGCCAAGATTTCTTTCTCAGTTGGAGTATAGTTGGCCTCGGAGCCTTTATATCCCCGACTCCAGAATCCCAGGGGTCGACCTCGAGTCTCCCCTGGTGCTTTCTGCCAAAGGCTCCAGGTAGGGCCATTGACCCCGGCTGCGGTGTAGAGCACGTTTTTAATGTTCCGTCCAGTTCGGACTGGTCCAAGGGCTACTGCATGCACAATCTCTTGTTTAATTTGCTCAAAGGCTTGTCGTTGCTCAGGGCCCCACATAAACTCATTTTTCTTTCGAGTCACTTCATAGAGAGGTTTCACAATCTGGCTATAACCTTTTTTTTAACCAAGTCCGCACCGGGGGTCGGCCCAACCCCTCCTTAGCACCCCGTGGCGCTCTCTCTACCCACCGAGAGGAGTCTCCTGCCACCCAGAGTGATGCCGGCTGGAGCGCGGACGCCTGCTTTATACGGCGTACCGCAGCCGCGAACCCGAGTCCCCATCAGACTTTCGCACTGGCCATATAGGGCTGTTAAAGGGTGAGCGAGTTTTGCTGATCACTCCTTGGCTCTCTAGCCGGCGAATCAGGTTATGGATGGGAATCAGGGAGTCTCGGTTGGTGCGATACTGTCGTCGATGCACCGTGGCAATAGCAATTGGCACCTGCTGATCTTCAACCTTCAGCAGTCCCACAACAGAAGGGTCATCTGAAAGACCGGGTAAGGTAGACAGCTGTGTAACATCCTTAGTCTCTACAGCTGCTATACCAAAAGCCCACCGATACCCTTTTGGGTCTTTAAAATACCCTCTCTTGAGATAGTCTATGCCAAGGATGCACGGAGCATCTGGACCAGTAACAATGGGGTGTTTCTCCCATTTATTCCCAGTTAGGCTCACTTCAGCCTCTAATACAGTCAGTTCTTGAGATCCGCCTGTCACTCCAGAAATGGTGACAGTTTCTGCCCCTTTATGATTCGATGGCAATAGGGTACACTGTGCACCAGTGTCCACTAGGGCTTTATACTTTTGTGGCTCTAATGTGCCAGGCCATCGAATCCACACAGTCCAATAAACTCGGTTGTCCCTCTCCTCCTCCTGGCTGGAGGCAGGGCACCTCTAATGTTGACCGTAGTACCTACGATTATCAGATCGGTTCCTACCTGGTCCGTAGGATCGCCTACCGTAGGTTGGAGCAGCCTTCTTCCTGTAAGAATCCTTTCTTCTGTCTGCTTCATTTTGCAGCTCAAGCACCCGTGCCTGTAGGGCTGAGGTAGGTTCTCCATCCCACTTCTTCATGTCTTCTCCATATTCACAGAGGCAAAACCACAGGATATCTCGCATCGGGTTTGATTTGTCTTGAGTCGGAGGGTGTTTTTTCTCTTGAGTAGGAGGGCGTTTCCTCTTAGCAGCTGCAACATGAGTCTGTACAGGGAAAGAATGGAGTTTTTCCTCCACCTTGGTTAGTTTATCAAACAGTTTATCGGTTTGCTCAACTAATTTCTGGGTCATTTGCTCTATTTTCTCAATCAGTTTCTCAGTCATTTTCTCGGTGGTCACAGTCAGCTTCTCAGTCATTTTCTCAGTCATTTTCTCGGTGGTTGCAGTCAGCTTCTCAGTCATTTTCTCGGTGGTCACAGTCAGCTTTTCTATGGCTGCCACAGAAAAGGGACGAGAGAGACTGTCTTCATACTGTCGTACCTTATTAACCACTTCATTTACAGTTGGGGTGTCAGTATCAGATCCTCCCCAGACCATTGTTGACAATGTGTGGGAATATGTTGATGGTGCACTTTGTACAAACTTTTTTAGCATAGATTGTTTGCATGGCATTTCATCAGGGTCTACAATCACTTGCCCATCACTATAAATCACCTCTCGCACAGCCATTTCTCTCAGGTACTTAATACCTTTTTCCATGTTGGTCCATTTACTTGGACGGCATTCGATATCGTCCTTAAAGGGATACCTGAGCTTTATGGCTGACACCAGTCGCCTCCAGAGACTGAGAGTGCTTGTCTTTCTCCCAATCTCTTTATCAATACCTCCATCCTTGGCCAGGTTTCCCAATTGCCTAGCTTCTCTGCCATCTAAATCTAGGGTATCTGCCCCATTATCCCAGCATCGGAGCAACCAGGAGACAAGTGTTTCACCTTCATGACGACTAAAGTCCTTCCTGATATTTCTCAGATCTTTCATAGAGAAGGATTTAACAACTACCTCTACATCTGAGTCCTCCTGTGGTGAGGCTGCCCTAGAAGGGGCCTCTCCAGCATCTGCTCTAGAAGGACTCTGGCCTCTGTCTGTTTTCAAAGGTCTCTTTCCCTTATCTGGCCTTGAAGGACCCTCCCCTGGATCTTCTTCAGAACCCTCCCCCAAGCTATCTGACTTGAGGTGGTCTTTGTCGTAAGGAGTAGGGGAAGGAGTTGACCTCTTCTTCTTCCTCCTGGTTACCGGGGCAGCTTGTACCGATTTTGATGGAGTTTGAGTAGGTTTGGTACTGGTTGTAGTGGCTGCAGTAGCTTGTGCCGGGACGGGCGGCGGAGGGGCCGGTGTTGTTGCGGTGGGGGGGGCGGCTGCCGGTGGTGCCGGTGCCGTTGCAGGCGGCGGCGGCGGCGGCGGAGGCGCCTGTGCCGTGGTGGTTGGGGGGGCGGCTGCCGGTGGTGCCGGTGCAGGCGGCGGCGGCGGTGGTGCCGGTGCCGTTGCAGGCGGCGGCGGCGGAGGAGGCGCCTGTGCCGTTGCGGTGGGGGGGGCGGCTGCCGGTGGTGCCGTTGCTCTGGGGGGGGCAGCTGCGGCCGGGCCGGGCGGGGCCGCGGTTTGTGCCGCTGCAGATCGCCGAGCGGCTGCGCGGGTCTGAGTGGCGGCAGCGCACGGTACCCTATAGCTACCCCTGCACAGATGTTTCACAAGAAACCACCCCTGCACCACATTCAGAAGCACCGACAACAAAATCACGATCTTAACAAGGTACCAGTCCTTATCCTCAGAGCCCAGAAGGTTTCCATGCCCCAGCTCTGAGGGTGTCACATTAGCATAAGTATCAAAGGGCGAAGTAAACATTCCCCAGGTAGAACCGACAGTATAATTAATAACAGAATCCATCACCTGATGCCCGAGATATACAGGTAGAGCCGTTACCCACCTCATCGTGTTATACATCTGAATTGCAAACCACACCAACATAGCACCTTTAAACCTTCCCATAACAAGACAAAGAATAAATAAAGTTTGCAATGCATTTGACAGGTTAGACCAAGCTGACTGCATTAAAGTCCAACAAAGCTGTTTAAAGGCATGATACATGATTTCGTCTAAGAACGACATAATGCAAGCTGTCTGTTCTAATCTCTGAGCAAGTTGGAATTCAAACTATTTGGACAATTTATCACAGCTCTGGTGGAGCACTGTTCGTGCCCCACGTTGGGCGCCAATTAATCTGTCGTGGTTTAGGCCAAATCCACCACTGGGGACCCGAGGGACCCCAGACGGGACCGACAGATGCTCCCCTCTACCCCTCTACAAAGAGAGAGGCAGAGGAGGAAAAAGAGACTTACGAGTTTAGAAGAAACTAAACTACTTTAATGAAATATTAATAATAAAATAAAAAGAAATAATGAAAAATATATACAAAACCGTATCAAGCTCCCGAGATGACAATCACGTCACCGGCTGGCACTGGGGCAGTCCCAGGCTGGACTCAGTGGCGGACGGGAACTGGATTCCGGATCTGGAGTCAGGATTGGGATGACAGGCAGACAGAGTCCTCCTCAGACGTCGGCCATTGAAGGAAGAGCCCCTGACCCTTTGGTCCCTCAGCTTTTATACTGAGCATGAGGCAGATGGGATGGAATACCCTGTTGGTCAGTTTTGGGTCACCTGTCCTGTCCGCTCCTCCCTGCAGGTGGGACCCCACTATGCTTTTCCGCTTCCGACCCTCCAACGTGGCAAATAACAAAGTTGGTTGGCCTTGGGTGTTATGGCAATAAGTATAAGCAAGGTCCTCTCTGCATACCATGCCTGGGCATCAGCTATAAACATCGGCCTTATCACTCTGAGAGAGTGAACACTGTCTGCACAATATGCAGTTAATTTCAGTTGTTAGAAGAGGCCCAGCTAAGAAGCGAAGTTACTGAACAAAATTGGTTCTGTTTTACCTCAAACCAGGACATTATGTCTTAAAGTTTAAGAAGACATCTGGATTTGAATTTCCTGATCAGATTAAACACACAAAAAAAGTGCAAGCTCTCTTGCTTGAGCCCATTTCTCAAAAAAAAAAAAAAAAAAATAAAAAAAAAGTTTTCTATTAAAATCTGATTGGATATAAAATTTTGACAAGTTTGTATCATGATCACCGGTGTTTTAAGGCACACAGATATGAGAAAGATCTAAATATTTTAAGTGTGATTATTCCATGCTGGTGCTAAATACATTAAGACTGAAGCAATAATGGAAGCTGAATATTCTTAAAATATTTTTTCCATAAATTTTTTGAGGGTTCCTCTTTGTGATTGTAATTCTGCTAACTTCCTCTTATATTAAGAAAAAAAAACCAAACCCCCTCAATGACACACTTTAAAGTGATGAAAACTGACTACTCTTATAGAAAGCTCCAGAATGGGAAATGTTATTAAAAAAACACTGCAGCCATTCATCGCTTTCCATTTTCAAACCCAATGAGTGAAATATGACAAGACTTAATGACAAGACAATACTGCTGCAGGACATTAAAAAAATGGATATTGTTGCTGACTGTCTTGTGATAAAGTACTGATATAAAATGACAGAAAAAGACATGAATTACAAAAACACTCAAAAAAGGGAGCAGATTTTTAAGACGCCTGTGCTCAGAGACATCTGGGAGTCTTAGATGCCTATAATGTCATTCTTCCAAGTAGAGCAACTTTCTTAAATACACCGTTCTGACAGAAGGCATAGAGAATAAAACCAAAGAAAGTAGTCTCTAACCAGTGTACCCAGTGCATCCTGACAACCAACCAACAACAGAGCATTTGAAGACCAAGGTTTTACCACCCCAAATGATTTTTGCTTTCAGAGGTGTTAACGGAAGCACACTCTAGAGAGAGTAATTATTCTGACAGAAACCTGAAGACTTCCCAGATTCCCTCAAGTTTTCTACTGCTTAATTATTTTGTGTTTGCAGGTAAATGAGGAATGTAAAATATGTTCTTCAATGTAATATTAACTATATAGCCCAGCATAGCTCACTTGGCCCTTGTCAGGTCTCAGCTGACAGCAGCACCTTCGGCAGAACTGCCTCCATTTGCAGCCTAGCCCAGAATTCATAAAATATAAAGCGACATAAAGACGTCCAGAAAGAAAACAAGGTGCTAAAGCTCTATATTTCTTCAAAGGATGGAAAGGATGAAGCCTCTCATCACGCTTTTGAATTTATATCCCTTCAGATGCCTTTCACAGTTCTGACAGTTTATATAAGTGCAGACCTAATTTACCAAAACACAGGTTAACTCAGTACCTTGGCATGCCACATCTGTCACTATGTCAGCTCTTTAATTTCTACTCCTCCTCACTTTTGTGCTTACCAGCTTCCAGCCTAGAGATGATGCAATACAAAATGTAATTTAGCTGCAGCAGGTAATTGTTTTTCGTTCAAGTCTCTTAAAAAGCACTCACTCCTATTGATTTCAGTAGCACCTGCACCATGAGAGTAGCTTTTACAACCCAGATCTGCACACATTGATCAACTGATGCTGCCTTCTGGCAACATGTGACACCTGAAAGAAAGACCCGCGTGTCAAAATAAGGCATGGACTAGTATCAACAGGTTATGGGCCAGAACCAGCTGCTGACCAACTTACAAGCTCTGCTGTCATCCGTTACAAATGCAGTCATCATAAATCAGAAATATTTCACTTTCTGCCTTTCAAACATCTTTATTTACTTACTGAAAGCAAATTTTATGACAGACTAAAATGCATGCTTCTTCCCCATAATTCCCTTTTACCCAACAGGTTGGTTGAATACAAGTGAACCATAGTGGTCAGCTAATATCTTAACAGGATTTTCTGGTAGTGGTTATACAGTGTGATAGGTAACCCACAGAGGGCTGAAATAAGATATTCATCTTCTCAGCACAGACTTATCCTTGAAAATTTTCATTTATGTAAGTAATAACACACAGTTAAGGCAACGGTGTAAAAAGATGTAACGCTGTTTTATAAAGGAGGAAGAAAACAGTGAAGAATTTTCCATAATCTCCAGTAACTTACAGAAAATCACTACTGTGCATTCTCAATACTGCATTTCTAGGGTTAACTGAAAGATTTTTGTCATTAGTAAAGCTAATAGAAAATTTTACATTTTACAGCTGTTTACCATGCCTTCCAAACTAAACATTTGGAACTTTGGAGCTGTTCAGCAGTGTTAATCATATTCTTCCAAAATGCTACAAAATTAATTTAGATGATAGCGAATACCCTTTTTTCATACCCTATAGCCTAAAATTCTAAATAACTATTAAAATACTAATGAAAATGAAAAGCTACTAAACAGCGTGGATCTTTCAATGATATGACTACAGAACAGTAGGACATAATATGTGAGATAACAAATCTTATTTTACGCAGTCCGTGTCCAAGACTTCCCCAAGATCGGGAAGTGAATCCAGAAAAGGTAGTTTTTACTAGATGGCCTTTTCTTATTTTAGACCTGGGGACAAAATGGTAAGAAAGATGCAATGGACTTTTACCCCTGTTTAAAAAATTTGTTAAATCCCTAATTTTGGAAACAACTTGTGTTTAGCAAAGACTATCTCCCCGAGCTTCAGCAATTCTCATAACACTTCTGGCTCTCTGGATGCCTTCAGCATCTCTTTTACTGCCCTCCTATTCCCTCAGCTTCTTTGAGCAGTCCACTGATGCAGCTAACGATGAAGAAAATATTTTCATTAAGTTCTTGTTAAACATAGGCTCTACCTTTGGTTCCAGACACCAGAGTCTAAAATAAGACCTTCTAGGCTCCAGTCAAGGGGACTGGGTAGGCCCATGTTCACCCAGCACTTTTGGTCTTCTTTCTCTATGCAACCCAAGAATTAAGGGCCACTTGTGCCATGATTTTAGTTACAGTCACATAGAAAGTCATACGTGTCTTGGACTTGAGGTCCTCTTTTGCATAACTGATGCAAAATGAACTGATAGAAAATGGAGAAGTGGATCCATGGGAACACCAAGGTCACTTCAAAAGACCACAGTTCATGCAGTGTGAGCCATAAAGTATGACACAAAGGTCCTGAGGAAACACTAAGGGAGCTCGCTCTGGAATTACGAGTAAGAAAACTGCACAAGTGCCAATTAGCCCTTCTGAAAGAGTGTGCTACTCAGCTGACATTTAGTGCTATGCTAACACAGGTGTTCCGGCTTTGCAAGCCAAACTAGTATTTCTGTACAGCATTTGATGTGCCATGTAGACATAATAAGTTGTTCAAAGATCTCCGCCTTGTGCCTTATCTATTTTTTTTTGATGACCAGCTGCCTGAAAGCTGTTAAGTCCATTTCTAGCCTCAGGTGTGACATGTGGTCATAAAAACCTGATTATCATACCTGTAGATCATCTGAATTAAAACTGACTTGTAGGTGGCAATTACCTATGACAAGTAATTTCTACTATATGGAATAATGCTTAGGTTTTACCAAGTTGCTATTTATAGTGTTATTTATTTCCTACTTTCATATCACCTAACATGATTTCCTACAGTACCAGAAAGCTGGTGCAGGACTTTTTACAAGGGTATATAGTGACAGGACGAGGGGGAACAGCTTCAGACTGGAAGAGGGGAGATTTAGATTAGATATTAGGAAGGAATTTTTCCACTTTGAGGGTGGCGAGGCACTGAAACAGGTTGCCCAGAGAAGTTGTGGAAGCTCCATCCCTGGAGGTGTTCAAGGCCAGGCTGGATGGGGCTTTGAGCAACCTGGCCTATCGGAGGTGTCCCTACCCATGGCAGGGGGGTTGGAACTAGAGGTTAAGGTCCCTTCCAACCTAAACCATTCTAGGATTCTATGATTCTATGCAATTCCATATGTAAAATGAAGTTCATATGACGACACATTCAGTGAGGTAAGATACCAGGATACAGTTGTCTTAGTAGCAGTAGTCTCAAAAAGATTTAAATATGAAATGTTCAATTGTCTATATACTATATAGCTCTATATCTGAGACATACTTTTAGGAAAAGAAAGAAATAATATACTGTCCACGTTAATTGCTAATAAATTCTCATTTAAAAAGTAGAAGAATGCATTAGACATTATGTTTACAGATGTATTCCTGCTATGTTCAGGATAAGAATCTTAAATACTTTGGCATATGAGGCTTTTGCTTTTATCAGCTGAACATATAGGAAGTCAAATCTCTATTGTGTCTCTGTATATTATTATTATCCAACCTTCTGTGAAAAAAAGAATCATATATATGTATCTAAGTTCAGGGCTTTCTTGTCCAACTTCCAATTAGTGAGTGTCACAAATCAGATTTCTAATGAATGTGTGCCTTCTGAAAAAGGCACTGCTTGCCCTTTCATAAAAAAAACACAAAAAAACCCCAAATGAATTGTACTTAGCCAATACTCGCCTTTTTACATTACTTTCTTTAATAACAATGAAAAACCCTTCCATTAAACTGAGTTTCATAAATTATCATCCTTACTTTTGAAAGCAATAGGGCCTGAACTTATAAGAACAGCAAGGGAAATTGCATACATTGCCCAATGATGTTCAGCTACTGTCATGCTAATCAGCAACACTATCCTTCAGCTCAATATATCGTCTGCAAAGCAGAAATCAAAGGACTAACAAAAAGGGCAAATTTTATCCTGATGACAAGAAAAGAAATCCTAATTGCCCTTTAACTGACTTGACTTTTTATTTTTATGACAAGATTACTGAGAACAAGACATCCCTGAAGAGAAAAAGAAAATATTATTTTTATTTTTATATATATATGAGGACACTTGTTTTAGGAATTAAATATCACAGAGTAGCCAGATTTTTTTCATCCCTAACGTAAACGTCCATAATTAAGCCTTTTTTGTGGTTAGACAAAAACATACCTACAATCAATCCCTAGCTTTAACTGGTCAGGTTCAGTGTGCTCAACAACATGCAGAAACAGCTTAGACTCCTATGCCAGGACCAAGCATTACTATTCCAGTAAGATACTAACTCCCTGCCTGTAGGATTCAGTCAGAAAAAAATACCTGTATGAACTTTGCATGATAGGACAGTGCATCAGATTTCATTCATAAAGAAAAAATGCTTTTAAAATATTTTCTTCAAAGAGCTTACTATCTATGATGGCTATAAATCTATGCTGAGTGAATCATTCCATGTCTAGGGTTTTTTTAGCTATTGACAATTTTAGAAATAGGGCAAGAACAAATAGGGTTCTCTTGGATAACAGAATAATTTGGTACAAGGAATTAAAACTCAGCGACCACAGCTAAAATTAACTCTCCTTTAAAAAAAAAATAATACATATTTTAAATCAACTGACCCAAGAATGTATTTGCTTCATCAGTATGGAATTGGTGCATACAAATTCTGTTCTCTGATCTCCATTTGTCAATATCAAATATATCTTATAGTAAGAAAATGTTGTCACGGAGAGGAAGGGTGTCACAGCCAAGAAATATAAAGAGTTGTAGAGCAAATGTGATCCCCATAAGGAATCCATATAACTGATTTACGTGAAAGATATATTGCTCTATCAAAACAGTTAGTGTTTGTAGTTGAATGACATAATTTCCCTCATGTTCTAAAAAATTCCAGAAACCTATCTCCTATCATTTCAAAATGGTGTATGATTGGCAATGACAGAAAATTTCCCTTATTGTGTAATTTCAAACAAACCAAGTTTCACACAGGTAAGGTAGCCCATCGGATAAACACATAAAATAAATAACCTCTTCCTGCCTACACCAATGGCTTACACAAAATAAGAATAATATTTTATAGCATCTTCACTGTACCTCTATAAGGGTCCATTCAGTTCACCTCTTTTAAAAAGAGCTAGTGTAGCATGGTGTTCATTACTAGATATACTACTTAGTATTTGGGAAAGTCAACTCTAACAAGGTAAAACCATTTCATATGTTTCATGTATTTTAAGGCCAGTAAAAAACATTACAATCATCTTGTCTGACCTTCTCTGCAGTAGAAGCCATAGATTTCTCTTGGTGAAACCATATAATCCAAAAAAAGGGGGTAGAATTAAAGCAGAACTTAAAAGGCTTAAAGTAACGGAGAATGTATTTTATTTCTTCATAATCCACTAAAATATTTTTAAACAATGCAATCCAGGTCCTCACTGGAAATTTTGCTATATTCCAGTACCAAATCCTAAAATAATATTTAAACAAAAGAAAATAAGCAATATCTGCTGACAAAACTGCTGCTAAAATATGCTAGGAGATAAAGCGTCTCTAAAGAGCAGAGGGGATTAGTGTCTAAGACACTTGCCTAGGAATCGGCTATTCTTGGAGCAAGCGCTGGTTGGGTTTGGAGTTACCCCTGACTGGCAAAAGTTTTGGTCATGTAAGTAGTGATATGTGTCATCTGAAGGTCCTATTCTCTTTTGTAAATGATTATACAGGACGCACGACTATGAGGAGCCTACTACAACCTGCAAAATGACAAAGAACCAACACTTCATGAAAACCTTGTAGTACCAAGATCATGTTACTAGGAAAAATAACCTTCCTTTCCATCTTACTTCCCTGGAAACATGCAAACAATGAATGCAGGTATTTCAAAATATTCAGCATATCAGCTCCTTATTTCCTTCAGAAAAACTATATTACACAAACAAAACAAAAGGAAAAGCGAACAAAAGGAAAGAAAAACATAAATAACCACCCACTGAAATGTCTTATTTTGTCTTTCCTTCTAGGAGAACCACCAACAAAAATTTTAACAAAAATGCTGAAACATCTTTACTGGTTTTTGCTTCTCTATTCATTTGCCCTAGCATAAGGAAAGTTAGCAAGATTATATTTCATATTCTATCACTACCTTTCTGTAATAATGCACATGAGGAGGCATTTACCTACTGTCTGTTGCAGCATACTCTTTCTCTGCAAACGTGAAAGTTTACATATTTTTTTCTTTACAGCTCATACTGTGGGTCTCTCACTTGAAAAAAGTAATAGAAAATTATTTGCTCACTTGGGTTTATAGGCTTTTCAGCTGTACATTAATGCAGTATTGCTGACCTACCACTTGCTGAATAATAACTGCTAAAGTGGTTGAGTTTCAGGCTTCTTGTGACATAAACATCAGCTCAACTCTTAACTTCTGCTGTTTGCCATCTTATTTCCTTAAGCACCATTTTAATGGAACTCCTAAATTCTGAAACGTTTAAGTGAAATCATGGTCCCATTGAATCCACTAGCAAAACTTCCACTGGCTTTATTGTGCTGTCTTGAGCAGGAATGAATTTAAGCATATCCTGAAGGCTATTTAATACTATATAAATTAGGGACCAGTGTGTTTTTGTCTTGTCGGAGCACCACATGCTGTTGTGGTGGCAGCCTTTTATCCCTCCCTGCCAAATTAAGGGTATAAGTTACTTTAAATAACTCAAACCCAATGTAATTTGTTCAAATACACTGTTTTGCAAAATGAAGGCTTTTTAATACATTTTTTAAAAAAAGAAGAAAAAAGAAAAAAAGGAATATTTCTTCTAATTAGCAGCCTTGAAAGATGAATATACATTTGATTAGAGCTGTATATCAAAGACACAGTTTAGAAATGCAAGGTATTCCCCAGGGATCAATCCTGGGTCCAGTCGCGTTTAACACCTTCATTAATGATCTGGATGATGGGGCAGAACGCACCCTCAGCAAGTCTGCAGATGACCACAAATCTGGGGGGAGTGGCTGATATGGCAGAGGGTTGTGCTGCCATCCAGAGGGACCTCGACAGGCTGGAGAAACGGGCCAACAGGAACCTTATGAAGTTCAACAAGGCGAAGTGCAAAGCCGTGCACCTGAGGAAGAACAATCATGCACCAGTACCTGCTGGGAGCCGACCGGATAGAAAGCAGTGTGGCAGAAAACGACCTGGCAGTCCTGGTGGACACCAGGTTGAACATGACCCAGCAATGTGCCCTTGGTGCAAAGAAGGTAAATGATATCCTCAGCTGCATTAGACAAAGTATTTCTGTCAGAATGAGGGAGGTGATCCTTCCTCTTTATTCAGCGCTGCGATGACACACTTGGCATACTGGCTCCAGTTCTGAGCTCCTCCATAAAATGAGATATGGACATACTGGAGAGAGTTCAATGAAGAGCCACACGGATGATTAAGGGAATGGAGCATCTCTCCTGTAAAGAGAGGCCGGAAGAGCTGGGACTGTTCAGCTCGGAAAAGAGAAGGCTCAGGGGGATCTTATCGACATGTATAAATACCAGAAGGGAGGGTACAAAGAGAACAGAACCAGGCTTTTTCAGCGGTGCCCAGTGACAGGACAGGAGGCAATGGGCGCAAACTGAAACACAGGAGGTTCCCTCTCAACACTAGGAAACACTTTTTCACTGTGAGGGTGACCAAGCACTGGCACAGGCTGCCCAGGGAGATTTCGGAGTCTCCATCCTTGGAAAAAGATGTCAAAAGCCATCTGGACATGGTCCTGGGCAACCGGTTCTAGGTGGCCCTGCTTGAGCATGGGGTTTGGACAAGATGACCTGCCAACCTCAACCACTCTGTGATTCTCTGAAGGTATTTGCTAGTCTGAGATCAGATTAAGACCACAGGTGAGAAGCAGAAGTCTGAACAGGATGGAGTTTAGGAAATTACATACACATAAAGCCTGCAGCTCACTTTCTCTTTTTATTTACACCCTATCGCCAGTGCTGAAGCTCTGAAGTCTGTTGAGCCAGTGCATTGGTCCTAAATAAGACCAGAAGAGCTTACAGCTAAATCTGGCAAGGAACGCAAATTTTTCCAGGAGGTGGGTCCTTTGACCAGCTTAAGCACTGGCTTGCAGCCATGCTGCTCCAGCAACAAGTAGCTCTCAAACCGCTCTCGGGGACAGATCTCTGTACTGACCATCAGACTTTCTGCTGTAAGCTCAGATCCTTAGAAGCTGAACTCCTCCATTTCGTAGCATTATTAGTGTTGCAAATGTTCTTAGCGTTTCCCCCCATCAGCAAAAATAGCACTGTTTTAAAGCCATGATTTATCTGTAAAGGATCCATTAAATGTGATCCACAGGCAAAGAACCTACCTATTGGTTGAGAGGCCCCAATGCTTAAACTGGCTGAAAATTTAGCCAATGTAGCTAAAAAGGCACCATGCTTAATACTCACGAAAGCCATAGAAGCAGTATAACAAAAATTTGCACATAGACAACAAAGCTGTCAAGGGAACATACCAGACATCTAATTCACTGTACACTGAAAGATAAAAGAGGCGCAATGTTTGAAATTCATGAAGGAGGACAATGTGCGCACACACGCTCACACGCATCCTGGGGATTGATAAAAGATAGCTTCACATTTGACTGACATCCACCAACTCATAAAAGACTATAAAGCACACACAAACAACTCCCCAGAGTATCCCAACAGCACATCCAAAGCAGTAGGCTATGCAGGTTACGCCTACGACGCATCTGAGGTGATCATTATTTAGGAGGGGGATATCTTACAAGCTGCTCGTCTCACCTCTGGATTTCTGCCTCTCAGTCATTGGCAAACTTCTCCTCTCACTTTCATAAACCAAAAAAAGGAAACATTTTGTTTCATAAACAAAAAAAAGGAAACAAGGAATACTGTTATAATTCAGGGCACATATCCACTCTGCTGCCTCCAGGCGTCCAGCTAGTGCATGTCACCTACCTTTCAGTCTCTCAAACACAATCTCTGTTGTGATCTGGTAGATGCTTAGGCACTAGTTTGGCAGTTCTTTGCTCTGGTCCCAAAGTAAAAGCCTCCCCCAGCTGCAGAAACACAGATTAAGCAGCGTGTCCTGGAGTAAAAACAAATATACTGATGCCATTCCTGTCTATACTGCTAGGTGTGCTGAAAACGCACCCTTGTCTCATCAGGAAGATCAAGCAGAAATTTTGAAAACCCCAATTCACAAACACTTCCATATAAAGCAGGAGTAAAAATGATGAATCAAGCGTTTCTTGGGCACTGGAGCACAACTGAGCATATTTGTCCTAACATACTGAATTTACTGATGCCAGTAAAAATCTCGGATAGTCCCAAGATTACATTTCCCTGCAACGGGCTGAGCAATTGCATGCAGAGCCACTAGTAACCTCAGGAAGACTGGCAAACAGTAGGACACCCACCAACTGCTACCTGCCACATGTAATAAGAAGCACAAAGCCACCCCGTCAGAGCAGTCTCAACAGTTCACCTCCTCAGGCCAAACAGGTTAACAGCTGACTCGTGGCTTTTCATGCAGGAATAATTACACACCTCTCAGCAGACAAACTCTCCTGCTGATATGCTGCCTGCGTAGCGCAGTAGGGAAGGAAACCAAATGCAGAAGGTTCTACACCAAACCTGATTACCCTGAATGGGCAACGCAGCCCTTTCCCTTTTTTTTTTTTTTTTTTTTTTTTTTTTTTTACCACAAGGGGTTGTTTCTTAGTGCACAGCATGTTACTGCTTTGAGAAAACTCAGGCTCAAGCAGCATCTCTGTTTCATGTTTCCCTTCCTTGTCCTTCTCTCTTTCCACTTGCTCATCTTCCTGGTGGTGCAGCTACAAGGAAGACAAACTTAACAGCAGTGGCTTCTATGCCCAAAATCAATTTGTCGAACAGTCACAGCAACAATAAGTCAAAGAAGGCCAACAGAAAGTGTTGAATATGGCTGACCGCCAGGTTGCAGCGCAGAGAACTGCTCTTGCCCTGAGCTCCAAAGAAATTGAATGCTGGTGCCAGAAGAGGAGGAGATTATCAAAGTGGGAGTCATACCCTTCCTGCAAGCTTGACCTGTGATGTGGCACTCTGTGATTCCCTTTCCATGAACTCTCCTGCCTTGGAAAGTGGGAAACACACAGCTGCTTGAAATCCTTTTACGAGATGCAGTGATATAGGGAGAGTAAATCGTGTTGCGAAAAAGCTCCGACTGACTCAATTTGAATTGAAATGGGGATCTTAACTTTTCAGACTGTTTCCCTTTAAATGAAGAAAAGCATATGTTAGAAAATAAATAGGAAGCAGCTGCTATGTGGAAAGAAAAGCTCTCTTCCTTTTAGCACCTGAAGAATGCTGAAAGTACCAAGCTTTATATGGGAACAAAAGAGTGTCACATGCCCATGCAAAAATGAAACTGCTTTTAAGTAGCAGAAATGTAGGTTCTCCTTTCTCTACAGAAATTATTTAATTGAAAAATAGGTCACATTTAACACTTTTCATTTCAAGATGGAGCAGCATTGCTTTGAAATCTTAATAGTGGATTTAACAAAATTTATGGTATAAGTTCAACACACATCGTTACCGGAATCTGTAACCAGAATGTCTCATTATAAGTTCTCATGAATATTAAACCACATCCTCCTGAAAACTCTGATAAGGCCATCTTTTTTTTTTTTTTTATTTTATTACCTTATAACAGTCACTAAGCCTTATTTTAATAGGATTTAAATCTCACAATATCGCCTTAAAATAAGATCAGGCAGACTTGTCCACATAAAGGAAAATAAAAATTAAAATTATACCTAAAGGAAAATAAAATTTAAAATTATACCTACAGCATTTGTACCTACAGTACAAACATAGGATTTTTTCTCTTTCTGTTTAGTATATATTTGCACAAGAAAATATTAATGATTGCTACTTAAGATCCCATTTAATGAAAACATTTCCACTTTCTTCCATAAAGCTTTTAATTAGATCATTTTCAAACAATGTTGCCTATAATAAATCTCACAAATGCAGAGAAGGGAAGAACTTGCATAGATATCAAAAAGTAGAAAGGAAAAAGAAAAAAAACCAAACCACTGAACCCCCCCCCCACATTCCTTACCCACAAAAACTGTAAGAACAGGTCAGGTCAGACTAAATCCACATGTATGCGTGCACATATTTGGGCTTGTGTCTATGGCCTCATCAAAATACAGACATCCCAATAAGAAACCTATAGATTGTGCAGGTAATATTCCCATAATGTTGCTAGAAACGTTGACATGTTATACTGGCTGAAGTTGACCATTCTTGATTCATATAGCCAGTGTATACATGAAGTGAAAAGCACACTAAATCTAACTAGTCCACAATGCCATAAACAATACCTATTATATTTTATTTCATTCTTTTGGGGAAAAAAATACATGGTAATTTGCTAAGCTATTTTCACTTCATTCTTAACATTTACGGCTATTACTAGTAGAAAGCTATAACAGCTTGACTTTTTAGCATGCAAAATGCTAGATCAGGAAGACATATAAAAGAAAAATATGTGCTACTCTCCATTTTTACTGTGTCAGCAAAGCCTTTAAAAAGGTATTCTTAGTGGAGTTTGCTAATTATAGGTGATTTCCAGTTCTTACAAATTGCCAGGGGAAGACAAGGAAATGAGGTATGAGAATAAGATAATTTATAGGGGTGTGGCATTAAAAAAACTAATGTCCCTATGAATTATAGCAAATGCACAGAATTCCAAAGCCTACTTCAGATATGCCCCATATTTAACAGCTGTGTCTCTATTCAGACTGCATACCGCTATGTTTAACTGTGGTTGCTATTGTTTCCTTCTCAAACATGAGGCAACAGGATGTCTACATTGTAGGGAATCACCTCAAGCTCATACTAAAAAGCAGACCATTATTTAAACTTCCACAGACCATTATTTAAACTTCTAGCCTGGGGGCTTGGGGTTCTCTGCAGCATACTCCTCTTGGAAAGCGCATTTTTTTGAAAATGTTATCAAATAAAATGGTCACTGCTATGGTAGCCGGTACGGGGCACAACCCCATGTGCGCAAAACTTACCCCACTATGTCAAGTTTTGCACCTTTGTTGCCTTTAGTGTTTAATTTCGAGTAACTTTCCTGCTGCTTCAGGACAGCGTGGCCTCACTCCCAGCCATCCCTGCCTGCTGATTCCCTTGTGCTGCTGGCAGCGTTTGAGTGGCTACGTAGTCAATTTGATAAGGAAGCTGGCGTGGCTGAAAACTACATCTTTCAAATCTCTCTATGTGGAATGTTATTTTTCAACCACAACAGTTCACCGATCAAGCTCAGCGAGCGGTTGTACAAATGCTTTTCATTCACACAAAGAAAGCAGCCGGAGTGATGATCACCCAAAGAGGAACAGGGAGACCAAGATCTGGTGGGGGTTTTTTTGGTTTGTTTGTTGGTTTTGTTTTGTTTTTTTTTCTAATAGAGGGCAGCAACGTGGCAAGTGAAAGTGGCTTATGCAGAAAAGTTTGGTGGGCATCCAACTCCTCCTCTGCCTGAGCTCTGCTGCCAGATGCACAGTATTTCTGCTTCTACTGGGCTGTGATGCTAGCAAATCCACCATCGGCACTTGGCCCTGGAGGGAAGACAGACTCCTGTAGGGGATTATAAAGCTCTGGTGGGAATGGATCCCACCCACCTCCAGTGCCAGAGTTGTCCCTGTGCATAACTATAACCTTCACGCTCCTAGTGCAACATCACTACCACCTCCACCCAGCCTGCCCGGCTTCTGGATTTGCCACGTTCACCCCCGAGACTTCTGTTCCTGGTTCTCGTTTGTCAAGGTATGGAAGCAGCTGCAAGTATCAGCTAAACTTTCTCTTATATGTGACATCATTGGGAGTTATCAACTTTGGAATTTCACAAGGTCACCATCCAACTATTAATTTTGCTGTTAAAGAACTTATTCACTGCTTCACTATGAAGAAGCCATAAATAACCAGCTATCTGAGGTCCTATTAGGCCATTAAATGAAATCCATCACCATGGCAAATTTTCTTGTGTTCAAGTAAATAATGACAAACCCCCCCCCAATCAAACCCTAAAATATATAAACAGTCCTTCATTATTCTTTCTAGCATGTAAACTAATAAATATATTGCATTGGAATAAACACTAAACACATTTGCATGGGGTTTGCACAGGTTCTACATCATATCAACACACTAACTGGTCAATTGACTTCCACTCAGATCAGATTTGTTCAAAAACAGACATAGGATATTGTTCTGTGGAGTGATTTTTTTAAAAAATTACCTGCAAAAGTGCAATGTTCTTATATTTTTCAGGATTTAAAAAGAAAATGTGAAGGTAAAATTTATAACTAGATCTGAGAGGTAAAATGACTCAGGAAATACTGCTATGAAAAGCTACTCATCATAGGAGGGTGTTAAACATTCTTATCTATATTATGAAAGTATCAGTTGCAAGGATGACATCAGGAATAAAGTACTGGAGTGTCTCATCTTTCGGCAGTTTGGCTTTGATCATTTTTCCCATTTGAATTTTCCCTTATTTTAACTTTTCCACTCATACAACCACTACCCCACGTTATATGATCACTTCACAAATATTAATACATTTATGTATTTATGGAAATCAAGGGAGAAAAGGAAGAATTACCAACTTATAGAGCAATATGACGGACAGAAGAGCGATGGTTTCCTAATTTTACATAAGGATCTTTCAACCCCAGGATTGACTCAGGTCCCTATAACAGATACCTGCTTTTACACAGAGCCAATAAAAGGTTCATCATTTGTTATTTCAAAAAAGATAATGAAATTATTAATGCACTCTCATACTGCGATACCTGAATTCCATCTGTTCTGGTTTGGCAGGCATTTGTTTATTTCTAAAATGTGACAGAGTTTTTATCAGATTATTATTCATCACCTTTAATGTTATTCTCAGACACACTATTCAATATAGGACAAATAAATCAGCATCACTTCCATGTCCTGTCACATATACTGAAAAATGCTTTTCCAAAAATTTTACAACTTTGAATTACTTCGATATTTCTATCTTGAGATTGAAGATACTAGGTTTTTTCCTTCTCCACATTGCTCACAATCAAGTGATGTAATGACCCAGACAAAGCCTTTTTCATAATTAAACCTTTCTTTTCTTTACAGATTTCTGGGAGGAGATCTTGAATTTAGACAAATGATCGCAGATGGTGATATAAAGCTGTACAGAAGATGAACAGTAGCTATGGCTTTCGGGTGAAACTCTCTATTTCATACAGAGCCCTTGTAAGGTGACCAGAACATTTTATCCCTGAAAATGGAGCTTAGCTAGGATTTAAGCCTTTTGTATGCACTTGTGCTAGCTGCTTACAAAGAGCAGTTGCTCAGTGGATCTATTTCTGTAGTCAAACATATACCTACACGACTCTTACTGAAGGTTTGGGGGTTTAAGAAATACACTTAAAAGGCTTTTTTGGTTGGGTGTTTTTATTTTTTTCCCCCTTTCTGTTATCTTTTGAGTAATGGGAAATATGAAAGCTGCCAACTCCCTGAAATATAAAGTGAGAATTTAGTGTCCCTGGCATTAGAGATAGCATGTCAGATAACTTAGAAAGAAGAAAATCTTTTTCCTCTTCATTATAAATAATGACATGTATATGTTTAGATTTTAGAGGCAGATATTTTTGCCAGAGTATATTTCAAGGCAGATCATTAAGTACACAATGAGAGTTTTTGAGCTTTTAAGCAAGGATGCGAAGCACAATTCCTTGTTCGTCTCCCACATTCTCCATTATGATGGAAGCTCAGACACTGCAATGGAGAAGTTGTCACAATACAAGAATCCGTTGCTCCTCATTTTTATTTCAAGTCTCTGAACTCTGCGCAAAAGGCAGCAGAATGGTTTCCGGAGGCTTTTAAGAACAATTACATAAGGCATATGTATTCCATACATATATTCCTACATCCATTGTACATACTGTTTTCAAAACAATCCTATGGGCTTATTTTAATGCCACATGTTAAAAGCACCTTTAATCCTACTTCAAATGTCTAGTCTTCTTTGTCTTTCCCCCCTTTTTTCCCCTTTCTTTTTTTGTTCCCCCTCCCCCCCACACCTTCTTTTAATGATTCATATAAATTCATAGCTACTTTCACTGTCTCCTCTTTCATTAAGGATTGCTTTCCTCTCTGAAATGGGTAACTTCTGCCCTTCCTCCCCAGGATTGCTAACTATCACATATATTAACTTTAAAAAATATGTAGAAAGAATCTAATTTATATTTCCAGGTGCAGTCACTTAAAATTCTTAAGCTGCTTTTTAGGCTTCAGTTCAGCCCTTAAGTGATATAACTCAGTAGTTTCTTACCAAGGAATTTACAAATTGACCTACTAACTTTAGAGAGCTCTGAATTAGGCCCTTGGTAATTGGGATTCATTTCTGAATTTTTTAGTGTGTAGGGAATTCCAGAGCACATTAGGTCCCTGCTGGAAAGAAGACTCCTTAATACTATATTAATATATTAGACATTTTAAAAAAGAAGTTCATATTGCTACTCTGATCCTGCAGTGACATATCCCAAGTAAGACCAAGTGCTTACCTGGAAATAACCAAAATATCACTCCTCCTTTCAAATTAAGCTCTAGTATTCTTGCCAAAAATGTACTATTACAATGCGGCAGGACAGCAGGCTGGATTTCAATGGAAATAATATCCCCACTAAAATTCATTACATAAAAGTAGAAAAACCTCAAAAGATTTCTCAAAAGATTGAGGTTTGAGCTTTGTTAAAGTTTTGTACTAATCCTTAAAAAATGTCTGGAAGAATTAAAAGGGACCTTTTGCAATTTCAGTAAGTCTGTGTAACTCCAGTTGACCCTTTTTGAAAGGGAGATCATGGTATTTAGTCTTTTGAAAAGTCCCAGTAAAATGCAATGATGTAGTTAAATTTATTTTGGAGACTAAGTCCTAGGGAGTCTTTAAGTAAACAGGGGTTTTCATGCTGTTATTTCCTGTTGGCATTTTAACATAAATAAAAAAAGAAGCTAATTAATTTCTAACAGAAAGCTATTTTATTTTTCTTAAATTTATTCATGCAGCTGAATGTCCACATTCAAGCTAATTCTGTCCTCATTGAAACAAATGGGAAAAACTTTAATTTGATTTCACTGGGCTTTGGGTCAGGACCCCAGTATGTTGCTCTAATTCTGTGCTCTTCGTTTCTTCCTTCTCCTTCATCACAGACTGCAACGGAACAGGAAAAGATTGTGTATAACATAGAGCACAATCATCTCTTGTACTCTAAATATAAATTTAGGATTGCCATTTCACTGAAACCTGTTGCAGTTCTCTAATTGTACAGCCCATGGCAGTCAGTCTGCCATGTTTTCTATGGAAAAAAATAGTTTCATAAAGAAGACGTGAAATCTTTAGGATGCAATGCAGGGGAGTTTGCCACATAAGTATGTCTTTAAAATTAGATATCTCTAGACATTTCAGATCTTAAAACTCTTGTTGTTGTTACCAAGGTAGGGATACCTGCCCACCTCAGAGGTTCTGTTAAAGCTAGAAAGAACCGTCCATCCTAGGGCTGCAAGTATATGATGTCTGAATAATGACAATCCTAGCCACTGAGATTCTTTGTCACCCACATTACAGGGGATGTGGTATTTTTTAGATTGCTGTGGTTTATGACCAGCTCCCTGCAGTCAACATTCTTACAGCCAAGAATCAAAATACACCCATTTCCCCTTGAAGTGAAATTCTTTAGCATTAAAATCGACAACTGATTTAAAGCAAGAAATTTGGCTCTCTGAAACTGCTCAGACTACAAAATGCTGGAACTAGTAACAAGACATTGGAAAAAGGAGAAATGTGGACTAACAACTCAAATGTGGTAGCAACCCCATGACAAACTGCAGAACCAAGTTATTTTTTGAAGTATATTAAATATGTCATCAAACTGTTTTATGAAATACTAATTTAGTTAGCATTATACTGTACATCATATTATAGATAATACTTTAAGCTTCATTTCTGAAACAGCTATAGAATATTTTCAGCCCATTTCTTTCTCAGCAAGTGCACAAAGTATCTTATTCTGTTGATAAGATTGTTGTACAGCAGCGTAGTCAACAGTCCTCAAAAGAAAACAACCCGGAATTTAATGGCAGAGTTTGTATAAAATTTTACTGTATTTTAAACAGTAAAGCTGCAAACTCCTTTATGGGAGTCAAAATTAAATCTGGATCCAAAGTTGCTCAAAGCTGAGAGCTTTGAGCCCATATATCACTCCTAATATTCATTATGAAAAGCAACATTCCAGTTTCCAGTTTAACGTTACAGTTCAAATTTGCCAGGGGAAAGATCGAAACGCAACCTTCGTATTTTCAAGGGAACACCAAGACAGATTATAACTTACAGCAACTTATTTTGCTATTTTCTTAATTTTGTTCAGTCAAGCTGTAATGAGAAACATATTGTAGTTTTTATGACTAATCAATATTCTGTAATGATCTTGTTCAGAAAACCTCGCAAGAAGAAACAGAAGTCCCAGTTAGCTTACGCTGTGTAATAAAATGGTCAATTTGAGCAATGCACGCTATATTCCATTTTCAGCCTTATAATAATGCATTACTAACAAAGCATTAGTAAAGATTACATTACATTGCATTCTGCAATTTAATTAGGGAACATTCATCTTTGAATCAGCAATCCCCAGGTTTTAGGCTTTTCACCAGCTAACAAATTTTATTCTAGCTAAGGAGGCTACACCAACACAAAGTCTAAAGGGGCTTGATGCCCCCATGCGTGGAGGGCTTCCCCCACGGGAGGAACCTACCTACCTCCTTCATGGGAGGAAGCAAAGAAGGCAATGAAGCTTAAATGGACCCTGTTTTGCATAATCTTTCTGCGTTCATGTATTGGGTGCAGGTGTTTGGGTTTTGGTAGTCGGGGCGGCCTCTGTGAGGAGGGTCTGGGTCTGCCCTGGGCTGGACACAGATGGTTCCAGCTGGCTCCAACCCACCCACCACAGGGCCTGGCTGAGGTCCACAGCCAAAATGGCGGCGCTGTGGGGAAAGTGTATTTAAGAAAGGGAGGAAAATGCTGGGCAGGAGAGGACGAGGTGAAAAACCCTACAGTATATGGTAAAAATACCCTTATTCGAGGGAGGGAGGAAGAGGGAGGCACATAAAGGACAAAATTTATTAAGTATTAATAATTCAGCAGGACTTTTTTCCATCTCTAAGTCTGTTCATAAAGCCATCAATGAATGTTTTGCATAGCTTTGCTATTTACATGATGCACAAAAATATGCTGAAAGCTGATGTTCACTGGGCATGTTGATCACTTGTAATGAATAATGAGATGTATTTTTTGGTGTGTCTATAAATTCTATTTCTTTTACTTGAACACAGTAATAACATTCAGAAAAGGAACTGACTCGTAGTACACTCTCTGAAATTAAAAAGGTCAGCAGATTATTAGCACGAAATAATTCCTTTAGAGCTATTTTCACACTATATTTCACTGAAGTCAATTACTTACAGCTTTATTACCAGAGCCCTTTGGTACAACCTGAAGTGTATTTTCAGCACCCCAACCAACAAACAGATGTCTTTTAGGTTTGATAGTAGCATTTCAAACCTCACAGTTTCCTTGCTTTATCAGTGTGAACAGTAAAAGAACAAATAAGTTTCTCATAAGCCTTCCATTCCTGACTTGGTGGGTTTTTCCCTCATACATCCAGAAGAAAATCTTGCAGCTCTGTAAGTACTGTGCATAGGCTTTTGTTTTCCAGATTTGTTGCCTTAAAAGTGTACTTTTTATTCTTAATCTGAAAAGCAGTTTCAGTGTTCAGTGGATATGAAAATGATTCATAATGGAGAGGAAAACACTCTTGGGATACAAACTGCTTCAGGGAAGAGATGTAATATACATACAAAAAGTAAATAAATTCCCTTTCACTACCCTCTGATGTGAATTTTTGTAAATATCTACAACTTGTTCTGTCAATAGTAATGTTCAGAACATGTATCAAGCATGTGACACAGAAAAGAATGAACCCAAGTAAAATTCATTTAGAAGTCTCTTTTTTAGTGTAGACGAAGGAAAATCAAGCAATGACTTTCTCATTAACCGAGAAAGTAATTCTCATGTTGCTCTGGTAGCTTCTCAATCCAGTGAGTGGTTTTCTGATCCTCTACAAAATATAACATTACTAAACAGACTCTAGTTATAGATTTTTTTTTTAACTCTATTTTTAAGACAAAGAAATAACAGGCGCATTTGCAGCATTGCAAATTATCTTTGCAGGTTCTAATATTCTCATAATAAGTCCCATCACAACATCCAATACATATTCCATCACAACATCTAATTATATTATGCTCCTGCAAAATAAAGCTAAAATTGATGCAAATACCGAACAATTAATTCACATTAGTTTGCCACATTTGATTTAAACAAAGAGTTTTTATATGATTTTATGGGGCTTAATAGTCACTTAAATGGCACATACTCCAGAAGTTTTGTTGAATAATGACGGGACTAGACAGATTCTTAAGGCAAGCTTTTGCTAAATTAATTCAGGATAACAGGACCATATGCAAATACAGATTACTTCTGATGTTATGAGGGTCTGATGCACTACGTAGTGATATGACACGACTTGACACTTAAAATCATATGCATGAATCTTAGGGCTTTCTCAAAGCTTCCAAATCCATGCTTACTATTAGGAAAGCATCCAAGAATCCATAAAGACTAACATTATAATATCATATGTGTTCTATGCATATAGGTACATATGTACTGCACACTAAAAATCAGTACATAACCAAATTTATTTGTTTCTTTATCCCCCCCTCCAGTTCTTCCTTTCTCTGCAGAACTCTTAGTGTCTTCTAATGAAACACACTAAAGGACATACAGTTGATAAGGTGACATAAAATTCCTTATTTATTTCCTACATGAGACCCACAATAGAATATATGTCCAAGTACTGTGGATCTGTCACTTTGGTGTTTCCCATCATGTCAGGCTACAAAACTCTGGCAGTACAGAAACATAATTTAAAATTCCACCAGTACTAATCTTAGCAATTCCCACAATATAAGAATTGAGCATAACAAATGCTTTACCTTATCCTTGTAATGTTATTTGCTGAAATCAGGGGTCCTATTTTTCATGGTATATGTCCACTTTTTGAAATGGCCTTCTATTAAGAATAAAGTTAGCCTGCCAAATTTTAATGAAGGCTATACCGTAGAGTGACAAATAGAGCTATAAGGGCTCCAAAGGATATATGAATTGGGTATGCTGGACTGTTGTCATAAGCAGACATTTTCTCATTCTTACTGAGTTAATTTGTTGGCAGTATCACAGCCATTAGACTATTTCATTAGAGCTAAAAACACTGATAAAATTAATGTATTCTACATTTAGAGCCTTTTTGCATTTTAGTACAATTTTGAAATTTCTCATATTCCTGTTGTAAGACTGATATTACCCTTTGCTGCACAAGCAAACCAAAACACATGAACTTTCAGTCTGTTGATTTAATGGACTCTAGGTAACACATTTTCATATTAGTGTTGCCGATATCATGGTTTTTTTTTTAAATATATTTTTATTCCAAGTCAATCATTAAACAGAAAAGCTATTTTACATTTGATAGCTACAAACCTATTTTGTACTCCTCCTCATTCCTCCCTTTACTCTGATAATCGTTTGAATGATACCTACACTTCTGTAAAGATCCTTCTTTAAAATCCCATATGCTATGCTCACATTTTCTATATTCTTCCTGTTGGATATTAACTAATCTAAAATCAGGAAAGAAATAATATTCCTTTTGGTCATCGCCTCTGCAGCTTTATACGTCATAAGACCTCTGAATCTTCAAACTTGGGTTCTGTTTTATATTGCCACACTGCAACGAGTAGACAACTAATCACTGCATTAAAGTAAACAAATCTGGTTCCTGAAAGCTCACATTGCAGCATCTGATTTGCATGTGCCTCTTAGCTATATAGTTGTAGGTAAGATGGGCAAGTTAATAGAGGTAGATAGGTGACTGATTTTGAAAACCCGACTTATTACAGAGGAAATACTTTGATGTCTACTAAAGACATGTCACACTGAGATTTTTTTTCCCCATGGTAGCTCTGCTAGAAGCCAAAACAAGAGTATAACACATCACACCTAAGAGCTACAGTTTATTTGGAATGCAATGAATGCTCCAATCTTTCAGCCCTGACTAAAGCCAAACTTCCATTTCTTTCAGTGAGTCATGAAAACAGAAGTGGATCAGGTAAAAGTAAAATTGCTTCTGATTAGAGAGACAAAAGCAAGTGCTCGTTACAACAAGTTCCATTTACGGGTTGTCAATATTGAGACGTCTTCTAAAAACACAAGCAACTGTTGAAGTGATAAGGAGAATTGTTTCAGTGTTTCAATTCTATAATAGATTAGACAGTTCATAAAGATCTGTGCCATAAATTATGAAAATCAAACAACACAATTTTGTAGAGCTGAATAAAAGGAGACAAAGAATAATATGAAGGTAATGAAATAGTAACACACAACAGTTTATAGGGGAAGAGCTTGTCTAGTTCCTGACTTTTTTGAAGATATATTTTTCTGAATTCTTTTGACTTTTTGAATATACAGCTTTGACAATAGCAATCTCCTGACAGAAGTGAGATCCATCATTTTTGCTGAAAACTTCTGCTTAGCAAAACTGAATTTTCACCTTCAAGGGCACTGTGAAATATTGCCATAGAGACCACCTATTTTTAGAAAGAACTATCAAACGTGCATCTAGAGCTCTGCACTTGCTTTTTCTTGATCTGCATAATGCGGAGAATGACATTTTTGAAGCCAGAAGGGAAGTATTGTTGATATTGAACATTGAGAGAAAAACAACAAAAAAAGTTCAAAGCAGGAATTGGGGGGTGGGGGGTGTAAAAAGTGAGGAAGAGTAGAATGGAAGAGAGATGTTCATTTCATTAGGGTTTCATTTTCATGGAAAGCTTTTGTCTTCTCCACAGTTTGGAAATGTTACTTTTCCTCACATATGGAATCCTGATGTGCTTAATCAAACTTCAGCTCATTCTAATCGCATAACTTGCAATCATTCCCTTGGAGGAGATAAACATAAATACTACGCCTTGTATGTCTGAATGGTAAACCAGTGGAATCTTTGCCATCATTTTTTGCTTTTCTTTACTTATTTATTTCTATTTTTGCATGCAATTCCTTGACTACAGACTTTTTCCATCAGCTTTTCTGGCATCCATTCCCCTGGAGCTTGGTGGAGGAAAGCCACAAAAGACTTAGCAAGTATTAATAAGCAAACCCAGAGTGTTTGCAACCCCTGCAGTTTGGAACTAGCACAGCATGATTAATTAGAAACAGCTGGGCATTGCAACGAGCCCCCATCTATATTGCCCTGGTTGGGTTAGCTCTCTGATAGGAGGGTTTTCTATAGCTGAAAATATCCTCTAAGCTGATTTGTGTAACTACTCTGGGTTGCTTTTGAAAGAAAAGTGATTTTCTACCACCTGTACCATAAAAGCCTAACTTCGTATACTTCCCCTTCTCCTGTAAACCAAGAACACCACCAATAATGGTGCACATGACAAAAACAAGAGTAAAAAACCATGCCATAAAGTAAGGAAAAAACTCAGAAATTTCTTTTTGCATTTTGTTCACCTAATAGAACTATGACTTGTACTAGATGCTAGCTATGCCTTATGATTGGTCTGAAGACTAAGAGCTTTTTAAAGATTCATGGAATAATGAATCAAATCCATCTGTTCTATCATAAAGGTCTATTAAAGAAAAAGCCAAACCTTCCTCTTCCAAATTTTATATTTTTATCACCTACATACGTGGCATATTAACATCTAGTTCTTGCTGGAGATAAATACATAAAAAGATAGACTTTTTTAGTGGCCCATAGCAGCAAAGACATGAATTACTACTGTGGTTTATTGTTCATGGTCCGAAATAAATTCTAAATCATTATATTCAAAGCTGTCTTCACTTTCTGTTGTTTTTAACCACCATTATATGAATTGCCTTTTATTGTTTGAGATCATTCATAGACCAGTAACAATTTTATTATACCTATCCTCCCTTATGTAAAATCCTTTTATAGTAAGTTTGAACTTCTTTACTGTCTCAATGACTGTCATTAAATTCAATGAGACCATATATTGAGTAGGGTGTTATTTGGTGTAAACAGAATATTAGGCTCCAGCTCCAGATTTTCCTTGTTTCTCTACACATACTGTGTTCATCAAGATCAGATTTTTATCTTTTTTTTTGCCCCTCCCCCGTTCTCACACATACTTGTCCTCTTTCGACTCCAAGAGAAACAGTTTCAAACCCAGAAGAATTACAGTGAAGTTTTATAACAATGAGCAATGTTGCTGGAACAATTTGTAAACTGATGAGGTAACAACGGGAATACTGATTTTTTCTTTTTTTTTTTCAGATGAAATTTAAATTGCAACAATTTATATGCTTTCCTCTTTTTTTTCTTTTCTTTGGTTTTTTTTTTTTTTCCCCGATAAGATTTGCTGTGCCATGCTAGGGACCTGTGAGCGCATCTCACACCTTGAACAGGCAGTGAACTTCACATCAGGTGCTGATTCTGGTTGGTGGTGCCCATACAGGGGAAAGAAGTTGCCCACAGACCCCATCTCCATATTGCAAATAGCTCTTGTGCACAAAATCTGACACAGTTACACCAGGAGGAAAGTCACCGTCAAACACACACCTCAAGACTCAGAGGTAAGATTCAGACACACAAGGCAAAACTGTCACTGCAGGATGAAACTCGTGGGAACACGAAGTTGCTTTGGGGTTACTTTAGCTTTGTACCAGAGTTATAACATAGCCTTGCTTAAAAAAATGTTAGAATTCTGCTTTTTAAATGACACAAATGGAGATGAGGCACCTGGAACAGTTTTTCCACTGTTTCTCAGAATTTTCTTCGCCAGTTTGTAATGCTGCATTGATTCATCCAATTCAGTTGTCAAAGTGTGTCAGCTACAAAATTTCCTTAACAAAAATCAAACCGCGTGTAGCCTTTGTTCCACTATCTATTTCTAGAGGAAAAAAAAAAAAAAAAGTCTCATGTTCAATAAAAAACGTCACAGGGAAGTTGGGAAGTAACTTTTTTTCTTTTGCCTTTCTTTTCCTTTTTTTTTTTTAAAAAAAAAATCATCACAGGCTTATGTCAGAACTTACTCTAGAAAATACATAGCACATCAAGAGATGTGGCAACGTCATTTATAAACCAGAGCACTAAAAGGGAAAACAGTATTGCATTATCACTAGTTATATAAAAAAATGCTTATTAATAAGAAACCATGAAATATGTTCTCTGGAAATTCAGCTGATGACATTTGCATTACAGAATGCGTGTTACAGGAATTCATACTACAAAAAGAGTAGCGACTACTACGCAACGACTAAACGGGTTGGCAAATTATTTTCAGTCTATGGATAAATCTGCTGATTGGTATTTTTTGGGAGGGTGAAAGACAACAGCATCTATCATACATCAAATTCTTCAGCTTTTCATCTGAAACACCGCATTATGTCCCCACACAAGAAAACTGAAAAAAGTACTCTGCAAATGCTGATAGCAATAAGTCACACAAATGTCAATGGTGTTTCTGCTCAGTGCTGCTCCGACTTGCATCCATGAGAAAAAGTTCCAATGGCACGGAGCTGTGAAACCTGAAACACTGGTTGTAATGCAGAGATAAAAAACTAGCAAGGTTTTCTGCAGGGTGACAGAAAGGTATAAACTCAGAATCTGCTGAAAGAGCTTCTCAAGTGATAACACATCATATTCATAACAATGCAATAACATTGCTCCAGATAAGAAAACCTGAAAGAAACAACTGTTTTCTATATAACACAAAGCTGCTGAACAAGAAACATTTAGTAAATTTATGCACTAAAAATAATTAGCTGTAAGGTCAATGTGACAGAGCAGTAAGATACTCAAAGTTCAGTGGATTCAGAAATACCCATTTAATGTATTTTAGTGTGTGGTTTTTTTGATATCCTAAATTCAGCATCTAATGTGGTGACTGCTGGTAGGTATACATGGGGTTTACTGGAGAGATTATTAAAATTGTGCATTTAAGTGCACCCTCTCCACTAGCGATATTGTGTGCAATGTAATGGTTACTTTGGGAGATTACGCCTTGAGTTTATATGGGGCTAGGCTGAAATATACGGGGATGGGCTCAGCAGGACCAACACTGCCAAATTCGTAACTCTTTATTTGGAAAATTAGACAATCCCAGTAGATTGGGTTTTTGCCTACAGAAAATAATCATTTATCATGAAGGAGTTCTGTAAAAAATGATCCTTCAACTTGCATTGGTGCATGTGAATATGGAGTACTTCACGCTTTCCAGCTGTTCTCTGTGTACCTCTAATGCTTACACCAAAATGATCACTTTTTTTCTCTTTCAGTTTAATTTCCACCTGCATTCATTATTCTGTGATTAGAGACAGGAACAAATACGATGTAAATCGTATCTATCCCACTACATTAAGCATACCGTACAATGAAAATAATAGTAAAAAGAGATAAAAGTTAACAGGAATAGCAAGACTTTGAGAAGTCACTTGATCCATGTGCCTAGGAATCACAGAATCATAGAATGGTTTAGGTTGGAAAGGACCTTGAAGATCATTGAGTTCCAACCCCCCTGCCATAGGCAGGGACACCTCCCACTAGACCACGTTGCCCAAGGCCACGTCCAGCCTGGCCTTGAACACCTCCAGGGATGGGGCCTCAACAACCTCTCTGGGCAACCTGTTCCAGTGCCTTACCACCCTCAAAGTGAAAAACTTCTTCCTAATGTTTAATCTGAACCTGCCCTCTTCCAGTTTAAAGCCATTCCCCGTCGTCCTATCACTACATACCCGAGTAAAAAGTCCTTCCCCAGCTCTCCTGTAGGCCCCCTTTAGGTACTGGAAGGCCGCAATAAGATCTCCCTGGAGCCTTCTCTTCTCCAGGCTGAACAGCCCCAACTCTCTCAGCCTCTCCTCATAGGAGAGGAGCTCCAGCTCTCGGATCATCCTCATGGCTCTCCTCTGGACACACTCCAACAGGTCCATGTCCTTCTTATGTTGGGGACTCCAGAGCTGGATGCAGTACTCCAGGTGGAGTCTCACGAGAGTGGAGGGGCAGAATCACCTCCTTTGACCTGCTGGCCATGCTTCTGATGCAGCCCAGGATACCGCTGGCCTTCTGAGCTGCGATCACACACTGCTGGCTCGTGTTGAGCTTCTTGTCAATCAGCACACCCAGGTCCTTCTCCTCAGGGCTGCTCTCCAGCCATTCCCCGCCGAGCCTGTATTTGAGCTTGGGATTGCCCCAGCCCAGATGTAAGATCTTGCACTTGGCCTTGTTGAACTTCATGAGGTTGGCTTGGGCCCACCTCTTCAGCCTGTCCAGGTCCCTCTGGATGGCATCCCTCCCCTCCAGCGTGTCTACCTCAACAAAAAGTTTGGCATCATCAGCAAACTTGCTGAGGGTGCACTTGACCCCACTGTCCGTGTCACCGACAAAGATGTTGAACCCTACAGATCCCAGTACCGACCCCTGAGGAACGCCACTCATCACTGCTCTCCACTTGGACATCGAGCCGTTGACCACAACTCTTTGAGTGCGACCATCCAGCCAGTTCTGCATCCACCGAGTGGTCCATTTGTCAAATCCATGTCTCTTCACTTTAGAGACCAGGATATCGTGTGGGACAGTGTCATATGCTTTGCACAAGTCCAGGTAGATGACATAAGATGATCTTCCCTTATCCACTGCTGCTGTAACCCCTTCATTAGGAGGCCACCAAATTTTTCAGGCATGACTTGCCCTCATTGAAGCCATGCTGGCTGTCACCAATCACCTCCTTGTTTTCTATGTGCCTTAGCAGAGTTTCCAGGAGGATCTGCTCCACAATCTTGCCAGGCACAGAGGTGAGACTGACTGGCCTGTAGTTCCCTGGGTCTTCCTTATTTGCCTTTGTGAAAATAGGGGATGTTTCCCCTTTTCCAATTGGCATGAACCTCGCCAGACCACCATGACTTCTCAAATATGATGGCTAGTGGATTAGCGAATTCATCTGCCAGTTCCCTCAGGACCCGGAGATGTATCTCATCAGGTCCCATGGACTTGTGCACCTTCAGGTTCCTCAGGTGGTCTCACACTTGATCTTCACCTACAGTGGGCGGTTCTTCATTTACCCAATCCTTGCCTTTGTATTCTGCGTCAAGGGCAGTGCGGCTGCAGTCCTTGCCAGTGAAGACTGAGGCAAAAAATTCATTGAGTACCTCAGCTCTTTCTCTGCCCCAGGTAACCAGTTCTTGAGTTTCCTTCCAGAGAGGGCCCACATTTGCTCTAATCTTTCTTTTCTCGCTGACATACTTAAAGAAGGATTTTTTGTTTGTCTTGATGTCCCTGGCCAGATTTAGTTCTATCTGGGCTTCAGCTTGTCTAACCCGATCCCTGGCTGCTCAAACGATTCCTCTGTATACCTCCAAGGCTACCTGCCCCTGTTTCCACTCCCTATAGGCCTCCTTTTTCCTTTGGTCATGTTCAGGAGCTCCTTATTCACCCATGCAGACCTCCTGGCTTTTCCGCCTGCCTTCCTCCTTGTAGGGATGCATTGCTCCTGAGCTTGGAGGAGGTGATCCTTGAATCCATAGGCTCTCAGTTGGCTCTTTATCCATCCCTAGGTTGAGCTCCATGCATTCCAGCTGCTCGTTAACATATAACGAAGGATCATCAGTGCTTAAATCATACTCAATATTGCTAATTTTTTACATGAAAACTCTCAGTAAAGCTCCACACTCTTTGAGTGACTCCTCCCACAACTGGATGGGAATTTGCCAGTGTTGTGAATATGTTTTCTTGTTTGCTGGGGTTATTCAGTATTTGGAAGTATCATTTTGTACTGAAAGCTTCTCTGGGTAAAGATTTTTTCCCTTACTTCCCAGAGTACCAACAAAGCTTTAACTTAAAACTTTTTACCTCAAAAAGAAGATGCTGTCACTACAGCTCCCCACCATCTGCAGTTCTTCTTGTGCCTGTTGTAGCCCATAGGTAATGGTAACAACTAAACTTTACAGTCTTTGGAAGTAATGCAAGAAGCAGCTGTTACCATCATTCCACACGATGTGCGCTTCTCCCCCAATACCTGAAGCCTTTATACAGTTTCCTTCGGCATATCATACAGGGACCATCTACTTCTCTCTTTAAATGGAAAACCAGAACAGCTTATTTCTTCCTCAACTACGGGCCGTTATGAAGGCACCAGAAAGCAAATTAGATAGTACACGTTTAGGCCTCATATATAAAATAGATCAAAGTAATTTAACCATTTCACATTAAAAAAAAAAAAAAAGCATTCAACTATTTGATGCTGATTTCATGACAAATCACTGGACTAGTAATATTTTCTGTTGAAATATTTATTTTCATTTCCTAATCTATTTAAAAGCCGCACAAGGAATAATATCATATAGCTCCAGTGAATTCATCATGCTCCATCAAACTTACACCGAAGAGAATGTATCTGGGTCACACTTTTGTGGTAATATTGCCTACAGTTTGAAGACCAAAGCTTCTGAAAATTTCTACTCATTCCAAAATTTTATCAGGCTTCACAAAGAATATTGAGTTAGGAGAGTGGTTGGCTTTTGACAAAGCATCAGCTGTCACATCAGAGGGTCTTGAATCTCAGTAGCCAGTAACAAGCAGTGTTTATAGGGCTATATGCATGTTTCTATTTTGCAGAAAAAATTACAGTCAGTCTTGTCTTACATTAGCCTATCTTAAGTTGATTGCCGACCACTACCTGCTCAAATACTAGGACACGCATCCACAGAATTTCTTTCATTTGTTTTGATGGAAGAAGGAATTGGCCTCCAAGATGAAAGAAAGATAAGGACGTTCAGGCAAATTCTGAAGAAAAAGAATTCCATACAAGAAGGTAGAAATTTGTCTCGATTTACTAACTAATCCTGTAATTCAGACCTTAAACATGAACCACCTAGAGCAAAGAGACACAGTTTTCTGCACCAGATTTCATTTCAGGTACATGGGACAAACGGAGGACTGCACGTTGACCTTAAGAAAAATTCATACTGTCAGCAGAATCAGGTGAAAACCAAAATGAGAGCAACAATTGTTTGACAATTGAAAGATGATGCCCTAGACATACTCGTTTGTCTCACATCTCTGGAAACCCCCCTGAATTTCCACCCCACACTCCACACCCAGCCACCTGTGACTGCCCAGAGCTGCAACTTAGTATGCCATTTTGAGAAATCAAACAAGAAACATGATGATAAATGCGATTAAGGCCATCTATAGACCACCATGCTACATATGAACTAGTGCAACTCACTGGTTTTATTACTCTAAATACTGCTTTAGTTCTCTTGATTTGTATAGAATTGTTGTCCACTTCTTCCTTTAATATCCTACCTCATACTGTCAATAAAGAAGTTAGTCACTGACATAGTGATTTGTACTGCATTATATAAATGAAGGTTTTCTCCTTCTCCCTCTTTTTTGGTTTGTGGTTGTTTTGGTTTTTTTTTTGTTTGTTTGTTTGTTTTGTTTTAATATTCCGTGTGAGATGTGTATTTATACAGAGGAATGTGTGTGTACTCCAGCAATATGCAGGGAGGGAAACAATCTTGCTAGCAGCTGATAAAGACCTAAAGGAGAAGATTCATCATACACACAGGCTCATCACCAAAGATCTGATACATTTTATGGGATGAAGACTGATTGGCAAGCTGCTAATATTACGTCAGCTCTTGAAACGTGATGAACATTTTTGTATTCCTACTGGCAAGATGGCTAACAATTCTCAGAGAATTCTATTTTTTTCATTCCAATAACAACCAGTGCTTTCTCTCTCCTCAGTGTTGTATGTTCAGTTGTTTATTTATTATTCTTGCTAAACGAACCAAAAAAGAGTGCCAACCGAAAAAAATATATACCTTTGATATTAAGTACTGCAAATAGGGAATTATCCCAGTAGGGTGGTTTGAAACAGCATGTTTCAGATGCAACTGTAAGAACAAGCTGACAAATTGCAGGAGTCCTACACATATGAGAACACAAATATGTAGTTAACAAAATGTTATTTTTAGATATGTATGCATGTGTACATGGCTATATATATGCACGAGAGAGATCATATTTACAATAATTATCACAGATCTGGAAATAATTTTATGAAGCTATACTAGTGGCTGAAAGAAATGCTAGTTTTCTTCCTGTGTATTCTTATAAAGAAAATTGTTATTTAAAAATCTTAGGGCTTTACCAGGCAGACTGCACATTAGTCACTCGTATTTTCATGTACATTGCAGCTTCCCATGCTAGAAGCCTTTGGTAAAAATGCTTTTTTCTATAGGCATGCCGTGATTTTTGAATCCTCATACGATCTGTCAAAGTGAATCACTTTCCATAAGAACAACCAGTGGCGACTGTCTTCTGGCAAGCGGAATCTGTGACCTCTGACTACCAAACAACTTCAGTGACATACTGCCCTGACTGGGGCTCTGCTTCACAGCAAGCTGCAGCACGCTACTTCCAGGCAGTTTGATGCTAAAGCTGTCTGCAGAAGTGTTTTTTTTTTTTTTCTTTTTTTTTTGAAAATACGAAAAGATTTTTACTTTCACCTCTCTTGAAAGTGGATGACACAAATTTGGCCAACCACCTTGTAAAAAGTTGAAATAGTAGATTCACACATTACAGAAATCAGAAGAAACAAAATGGAAGACAAGATAGTTTAATTTTGAATTAATTTTCAGAAGGGTGGCATCAATAGGAAGATTAAATTGAGGATGTGATTTCATATATTGAGTGTGATGAGTGGAAATTAAAAGCAACAGGAACATATTTAAGAAGATGAGACACACAGAAAGTAAGGAATTGTCCATAAGAGTGGAAAGCAAGCGGGTGTTTTAGATTGGCATTTGTCTAGTGGATATATAATGTAGGAAAGTGCATAAGTACTGCTAAGGCAGCAGTCACAGAGGATAAGACAAGAGCTCACAAAGAAACACTTGGGGACATCATAATGGACTTAAGCTAGGAGGAGGTGAACTCACATTGTCAATCATGGAAAAGTGAATGAATGGAAAACAGGAACAAAAGCATGACAAGACAGTAATCACAGCATCAAGATAAAGAGACGAGCTTTTACTATCATAAATGTACATTTGGGGGGAAATTTTCAAACTATGTCAGTCCATAGGCATCTCCTATCTAGAATCAAGTACTACGAATAATGCACTGGTGCAGAGAAGGTGTTCAGAAACTGTATGTGGTTTTAGATTAAAAATCTTCCGTACTGTAAAAAAGGGCTTGCACCTGCGTGGTGGACCAGAAGCTGCAATTATGCAGATAGCACAATTCAATCCATTACCCTTAGAGGTCTTCATATAGACTTTGGAATATAGAGTTTCTCTGTGAAGATCAATGTGACAGCAAGTTACCACCAGATATACTGCATGGAACATCAAACCGTACATTACATATACTGTGTTTTTCATATGGTGGTAGCTGCACTTTGTTCTTAAAATATTCCGTAAAATGCACACTGCTGTTGCACAGTGCTGCTCAGAAATTCACAGATATGCTTTTTCCTGGACTGTCCTTTAAAATTTGTAAATTTAGGGTAAGCGTCAACAGATGCTGTGCCTCCGGTAAAGCTAATCTGTAGGATTACCAGATGTTGCTTATTTCAAAGGGACTCTCTGATTCAGACAAGACACAAGCAGAATGTTAAGAAAATGAGTTATTAAGAAAATGGACACTAAAAAGAATGAAATGAATGCAGGAAAAAAACCCACATTTTACGGGGGGTAATTCTAGGCTTGCACTGCATCTGGGATTAAAGATGAGACTGCTTAAATAACAGATTTTTTAGTGAAAAATCTCATTCTAGGTTAGGGGTTTTTAAATCCTCATCTCACCTCAAAAACTGAGCTCAAGAGTTCAGCTGAAATCTAGTCTTGCTCTCCAAACAGTATGCGTTAAAAGATAGCCACTGGATTCAGCAGTTCAAAGGCAAGTGTTTTGATGCAGAGGCATGGCTGTTGGGGAATGGGTTTTCAGAAGAAAAACAATGGACTGGAAGGAAAGCCCTAACACACTGCCCTGGCAGCTTGATTAGCCCTGAGATCTTGAGCAGTAATCAATCGCAGCTTTGTAATGACTCTTATTAGTACCCTATTCAGGTTCCAGCCTCACTCAAAACAAATAGGATGCAAATTTACCTGTTACCTTGTATATGCAACTATAATTGTGAGAAACACTGTTTCCCTTTACCTTGTTTAATTATATTAGAAGATTAAAGTTATACGCTATTTTCAATTCTGTGTAGCTTTATGCATCAGCGGAAATGTATCAATCTGTGATTTAAGCAAATGCTTGACCATCTAATTGAATAATTTAGGGGGAAAAAAAGAGCCAGGACAGAGAAAGAGGAGTTCTATCATTAACCGTGTTCTCATAGTTAGAGAATTGATATCTTCTAAATGAATTAAGAGCTAAGTTCATACAACCAGGCTAGTCTTGCTCCAAAATAAAGGAGGTAAATTATTAGGAAAACAAGATCAGGAGTACTGCAGCTTAAGTTTGGCAATTGGAAGTAAGTATCACCTAAGCGGGTGGTGAAACAAAGAGCTTGATTTGCAAATTTGATTTAGTCTGCGATTGAGGAGAAAGACATTTCTGGGGCATTAGAAACAGCCAAAACGTGGCTTGGGGAAAGTGAAGACTGACTGTTTCCTAGAAAGATGGAAGCCTTTTGCGCAGAAGAAAAATTTCCAGCAAATAATGTTTTTTCCTGTTTCTTTGTCCAAATGTTTGGCAGGCCATACTGACTGCTGTTGTCCAAAATTCTTCATCTCTTTCTGCTTTCTCCTTCTCCAGAAAAGTATTCACCTTCTGAACTTAGAGATTCAAGTGTATTTAGGGATGCTCCAGATTTTTAGCATCTCTGCACTAAAGAGAGCTACAATTCTTATTTCCCAATTTCCCCACCTCAGTTCTCCTTTAATTCCTAAGGGGTATAAACATTTTTAAATGCAAAGTCAAACCGTTGACTGCTTACCATCATTGCTAATGTATCTTCCCTGTTAGAACTTACTCAAAATAATGCCTATACAGAAAAAGGAAAACACACATTTATGATTTCAAAACACCAGGTCAGTGCTGCTTCTGAATGTCATCTGGAAAATGTGAAGGGCATATTTTCAGTTCCTCATCTCTTTGCAGCAATCTTTGTTCAGCCCTTCACATTTGCACTAGGGACATGATGTTGGACAAAGATTACTGCAAACAGGTGAGGAAGTGAAAAAGAGCAGACGACTGAGTTGGAGATAAAGTAGGTGCACTAGCATCTGCTAACCTCGTGAGCTAAAGCACCAACAGAGTATTTCTAAAGAAAATTAGCATGACATAATAAACCATCTGCTTAATGGGAAGACTAAATGCAGTCTTTCACCATTTAAAACAAAAGCATTATAAGCAAGGTGAAAGAGCAGGCAAGCTGCTGGCAGCAAATCTAAATCTGTAAGATGGGCAAATACACAATTTATTAAACACAATTTATAACTAGGTAGAAGAAGCCAATGAATTCCACAGATTTTATGGAGATCCATATACATAACTTTAACGTTCATATTTACAATAATCTCAGGCATCTGCTAGAAAATTATCTTTTCAAAGGCAACGAACACTGAAAACATGAAAAAGAGGGAGTTATTTTCTTGTAAGAAATAAACAGGCCATTAAGTAATTAACTATAGACACTGGTTTGACTGTGAGGTTTTATAAACTACTCTGTGATCATCCAATTCTGGTACGGAAAGCAGCATTTCGGGAAGCAGAGAAGAAAATACATCTGCAGACTACTTAATAGAGAAGACCACAATACTTATAAAAATAATCCATCTCCTTAGCTAAGAAAAAAAAAAAAAAGAAAAAAAAAGAAAAAGCCAAAATACTAAGCATATAGAAAGACAATGTATACATGGTGTTGGGCATAGAGCATCGTTCCACAAGGGGACCGTGAGCATGCAAAGCACATCCACAGGTGAAGTACATAAAGGTTTTCAGTTCAACCTACCATTGCATTACATCTCTTTACAGAGAGAAGGGGACAAGCAGAGGAGGATGGAGTTTAAATTAAAAGTGTGATATAATTTTGGTCCAGGTTTCAATATGTGAGGTTTAACATCTATAAGACATTCTGCCTCAGAGAATACTTATGCATCTATGAGAAAAAAAGCTTTCTGTTTGCTTTTAATTTATGATTTATTACTGTCTTTTATAACACATTTGTTAGATCTGTCCTAAGCCATTTATTTCTCATGTGCAAAGGGCAGTAAAAGACAGAAAAAATAACTGAAAGACTAAACAGCCTCACTGCTGGGGCAGCATCATGAGATATACTGTACTGAAGTGCCACACTATGGATATTAAAAACTGGCTGATGGATAGAAATACAGTATCCAGTGAGAAAGACTGGGTCTAGTACACACACTATCATCAATAATCCACTGCTTTGGCACAATCAGAGAATTTCATGCACCTCCTCAACAGAATCATGAGATATCTCTAAGCATAGAAGAGTCTTCTTTCTAGAAATTAAGTCGAACATAGGGATTCAAAGCAGAGGTTAGGACATTACCCACATAAAGAAACAAAACAAAAAAATGTTGCTTTCTGCTTATATTTTTAAATAAAATATCAAGTAGAATATTTGTATTCAAATAAATTATTTGTATTTAAATATATTTAAATAAAAATATTTAAATATTTGTATTTAAATAAAATATCAAGTAGAATACAATGTTGACTTCTCTCTTTGATCTGAAAGTTTTCAATGAATTTGATCTAACTTCATGAACTGAATATTTGCTGAACTTGTTCACTGACATTTTGTCAAGATCTATGTCTTATAGGGCTTTTATATTACGCTGGATCATTTGCTGAGAAAATAAAACCCTTCTTGTAGCATTTTCAAATTCTTCCTCCCCCAGCCAAATCCCCACTTCTGTCAAGATCCTGAGTTGCACCCCGTTAGCTGCTATTACGTAGCCTTTTTGTAGGTAATTTTTATAATGACTTTTATAAAATTAGCCCCTTTTTCCTGAGCTGCTGTGCATTAGAGGTTACACGTGCCTCATTTACTTTCATTCTTCTGAAAACATGTTTAACCAGCATTAGTTCTTTTCTGATACACGATTAATTCTTAAAATTAAATACATATACACATATTTGTCCGTAAGCATTTACTTATGCTCATAACTAATACATAAGTAAATAAATACATAAGTATTTACTACTGCAAATAAGAAACTTTTCAAGTAAAAGCAGTGAAAAATAAAGATTATTTGTTATCACCGCATGTCTATCTGCAGATAGCTGAATTATTTGAATGAAATTAAATAGAAGTTTACACAAAAGTATTTTAATTATCAGTTGCTTATTTGTTTTTAATGGTCTTTTATTTCAGGTGTCCCTTGGCATAAAAATAATGAAGACTGTTTGTTTGACAGATACGATGTAATGCAATTTAGTAATGACTTGTTCTCATCCAGAAAGGCACTTAAACAACAGCCTTAATTTGAAGCATTTTAGCAACTGTTATTGACTTCAGTGAGACTACTCGTATGTTTAAGATTACAGCGGTGTTAAGAATGGTTGAACTGGGAACTTTTGCTGTTTTTTTTCTTCACAAAGAACCACACCAAATGTTCTTTCTAAAACTCTATGAACTGGTTTTAAAATTGCTTCTAATCGATGGAGAAAAAGATCAGAAAAAGATACAGAAAACCTACAGCTTGCCTAAGAGTTAGCACTGTGCTGAACCACTGTTATGCCATATGATAGAGTTCAGTTCTTCCTAAATTAAACTTCTGTCAGTGACAGCTCATAAAGAAGGCAAAATCCTTTGATTCCTCTGTAATACAGGAAAAGAAACCTGCAATTCCCTATCCTTCATATTGATAATTCTTTAAGCTGTTTGTATAAATTGACATTTGACTGAATTCCACATTAGATAAGTTAGCTGAAAAACGGCCCAATCACAAGCACTAAAACTCTCTTTGTTAACATTTACTTGTATAATAAACCAGTTAGTTGTCATGCCGGAACAGCTCGCCTGTGGTTTTTCCCATTCCCTGTATATTTATTGGTCTGCATGTAGATTATGTAGGAACATTTTCACGTCCTGTTCACAAGAGAAGAATATACTGTAGCAATTTCTGTACCTAATGATTGCAGTAGGTGTACCATTATTATGCCCTTGGTTCCCAAGCTTCCCTCTGGCATTTTTAAAAGCTGCTGTTGCTAGTAACCAAAGCTCTCTTATGCATTAGCGGAAAGGAACTACGAGAAGTCAAGGCAGATTTTTTTTTTTTTTAATGCTGCTACAAAGTGAAAGAAAGCTCAAAGGAAAACAGTGAAAGATGAGAATCCAAGCCCTATTAATAGCCAAATAATTTTTGTCATAAAGATAGTGGAAGTCTGCAAAAACAATGGGGTCCCTTGTTCAAAGAGCTATTTTTAAGGGAGTTTAATTAAAAGCTACCTGGTGCACTCTGCTTTGAGCACAGCTTTGACTTGTTTCAACTTCAGTGGCACAGCATTCATTTATGGCACAACTTTTTAGAGCAGATTAGCTCCAAATGACATGGCAAAACCCATTATTCTAGCGCTCTTGCAGAGAAACACAGAATTTTCAGACCAAAGCTCCTTCCACGGTGATCTTGTTACCCTTTCAGAGTCCAGGAGCACTAGCTCAAGCTCATAGCTAAGCTACCTGCTTAAAACTGGTGGGGGAACTGAAAACTATTCTCCGCAGTTGAAACTCTCATTATTGTACACAAAAAAAGCCTTACCTCACATTTTGTTCAGTATGCCCACTACCATCTGTTTGGACTACGGCTTGCAGATTTATATGTTAAAGAGCTCTTGCCAATCTCCCTCGTTTCTTTGCTGAACACAACCCTGGCCATTATTTAAAGAGGCACCAAATAAATAAATAAATAAAAGTTAGAACAATAAAAGAACACAAAAATTAACTTCCCAGTGAATTATATTTGGGGAAAGGTAGAACATACATTTGCAGTAAAAGAAAATTATTTAATGCATTAATTGTGATATAGGCTTGAGTGGAATGGGTCCACTGATGGGGACCGTTGTGGCAAATAAAACTGCATCCAAAACACCAAAGAAAAGGCAAACATTGCACTGCTAAAGAGTCACTGGAGCATATGAATCTGTAGAGTAACAGCTAAAGTGTAGCACACTATCATGCTCAGTGCGTCATATTTTCTCCTTCCTCATACATTAAAAATATATTTGTCAGAGTTGCCCATGACTTCATGAAAATATAGTTTCACTTTTCCCTATCATTTTGTAACAAAGATGCAAGCAAAAAGGCGGGAAATTTATTAGTTAATATACAGAAATATTTAAACGATAAATCTGTCATGATTCAGATATGTAGATTCACTTCTTCCCATATTCTCCCATTCCCTCCACAATCCATAGCTTTTCTGAGCTTGTCAAATCATCCTTTTGTCCTCTGAAGTATTCTGGAACAATATCTTCTGATGACAGTGACATTTAGTGATGACAGTAAAGCTGATAAACTGATTATTGGGTTGCTATCATTTCCTATTCTCCTCCCCCACTTCTATAAAGCTGGCATAAAGAAAGTCTAGTACCTGCGCTGCATTAAGTAGTCCTTTTAGCCTTCCCTGTAATATTAGCCTCAGTAAAACTGAGCCATCTGCAGACTGCAGAAAAATGACGCTACCGTGAACTGTTGTTTCTTGTCCATATAAAAGTACACTCATGTCTACATTATATCAAGGAAAACATGGTGCTGCTAATATTGTAATTCACGAGCAAGAGATTCAAAGCTGATTCTGCTATTTATAATGTACACGGTTATCTTGGTTCTCAGGGAAGAGATCCTTTTAATGCTGGAATCTCACTTGAAATGGAACGGAACAGAACAGAATAGAACAGAATAGTTCAGTTGGAAGGGACCTACAACGATCACCCAGCCCAACTGCCTGACCAATTCAGGGCTGACCAAAAGTTAAAGCCTGTTATTAAGGGCATTTTCCAAATGTCTCTTAAACACCGATAGGCTTGGGACATCGACCAGCTATCTAGGAAGTCTGTTCCAGTGTCTGACCACCCTCTCGGTAAAGAAATGCTTCCTAATGTCCAGTCTGCACCTCCCCTGGAGCAGCTTTGAGCTATTCCCACATGTCCTGTCACCAGATCCCAGGCAAAAGAGATCAGCACCTCCCGCTCCAATTCCCCTCCTTGGGAAGCTGTAGAGAGCAAAGAGGTCACGCCTCAGCCTCCTTTTCTCCAAACTAGACAAGCCTAAAGTCCCTAGACAGTCCTCATAGGACATCCCTTCCAGCCTTTTCACCAGCTTTGTTGCCCTCCTCTGGATGCATTCAAGGACCTTAACACCCTTCCTATATTGTGGGGCCCAGAACTGCACACAATGCTCAAGGTGAGGCCACACCAACGCTGAATACAGTGGGATAATCACCTCTTTTGACCGGCTGGTGATGCTGTGTTTGATGCACCCCAGGATGCGGTTTGCCCTCTCGGCTGCCCGGGCACACTGCTGACTCATATTGAGCCTGCTGTCGATCCGTGCCCCCAGATCCTTTTTTTTTTGCAGGGCTGCTCTCCAGCCCCTCCTCTCCCAACTTACAATTGTGTCTGGCATACTTTCCACCGGCTTGTCTTTCCTCCAAAATCCTTTTGTGTACCAGTGAAGACTGAAATCTCTTGCACCTTTCTTCCAACTGCTTATCTTAATATCTCTGACAAGTATTCTTAAAACAAATAAAGCAATACGCAAGCCAGCTACTCTTGACTTCAGCCTGAAGCCTGCTAGTTCCATATTTGCAAATGTTACCTTTGTTGTTCTACTAAGCTTAAGTTTCGTTTTCTTCACAGTGAATTAAGTATAGTAAGTTGCAATCTAAGATTTAATGTCAAGTTAAAATGTCATCAAAAGAACTGTGAGAGATGAACTCAGGGATTGGTTTGCTTCAGCCATTTTGTACGTCCATGACACGAGCAGGACTATGTAACTTAGAAAAACAACTCCTTAAAAGGAGAAAAGTGTGAATCGAGTCTGTGATAGGCTAACCGGTTGTGAAAGAATGTGTGCCCTAAAGTACCAAACCAATGGGAAAGGGAAAGGAATTTGGGCAATCGGGGAGGGTATAAATACCTGAAGTTTTGTAACTAAGTGTACTCTTTTTGAGACACACCTGACTCGTTTATTTTGTTCTTGAATAAATTTTTATCTTTGCTTCAAAGATGTTGTCCTCTCTACATTTTTTTATCCGTGAGCGAGTGTTTCTCACAGAACTCTTTGAGAAGACATACCTTACCGTGTTTCTAATAATTGGGTAAATATTACTTACTCTTCATTAGGGAAATGCAGACAGAAGGAGAATCTGACTCACCCAGAGTAGTCTGCAAGTCACTAGATCATCTAGGAACAGAACAAATTAATCCTAACTCCTTGTTGTTTCCATTCTACTATATAATGCGCTGGTTAAGCTAAGCTGTACTTTCAAAGTGCGTGATGAATGACTGCATAGGCAGGAAGACTTAATCAAATCTTCCCTTTGCTCCATCTGGGTGAAGCCACTTACGCTTTGGCTAAGTGAACCTTCTTCCTCTGTGGAATATGGGGGAGGAGGGTGAGAAAAAAGCTGCAGCAATATTTGGCATTGTCTTCTCACGCATCACAAGACATTGTTTCTCATGAGCAATTCCGGAAGCCTGACTCCATGGTCTTCTCGGTCACTGCATATATACGCTTTCTAATGAAAGTACATCAATTTCTATCAGCTACTAGTCCAGTCCATGAGTTAGGAAAAAATATTAATTTAATAATAAATAAATTATTATTTATTTCTAAACATTTAGAAATAATTAGTATGAGATCTCTGTGTAATGGGATGTCAGTTATGGACTTGTGAAAGTTAAGAGTACATTTGTTGTCTTCTGAGGAAGCAGATCAAGACCTTCATTAGAAAAGATCCTATTTAACACTTCAACACCCTTACCTCTTGTTTCTGTGGCACTATCAACTTCAGTGGAATAAGATACAGCTAAATATAAGTCAGGATATTAAATCTGGTTCTTACTTAATATGTCTCAGAGATGTTCTAGCTATACACTTTAGCAGTTCCTCTATTTCAGAAATGCTATAAAACTTTATGATGTCGTTTTGATCAATTTTGCACTTAGGAAATGATGGTAGATGTTCTACTTTTTTCTCAGTAGAACACAACCAGAAAAGTAACATGTAGTTCCCCTGGCAAAGGCTAATCATCAGGATGTGTCCGTCTGAGCGAGCATTGAAGAGTCAAAACTGCAAATAGCTTTTAACATATACTTCAGGCTTTGCATAAAACACAGACAATATTCCATTCCTGTAGTCTTTCCTGCGTTCACTGTGTCCCACCATCTCACTTCAGCTTTCTGGAATTTGTTTCACTTTATATTTCCAACTTGCAAGTTTCCCTTTTTCTAATAAAAGTATCAATGCTGATAACTTTTTTTCTCCAAGACTCTGTTCTTTTTACAAATAATATAAAAGGAACGTATTCTGTTTCTCAAAATTTGGATCTGTGTGTCAGAAAAAACCCACATCTTTAGGCTCTATTTCCCTGTTTATACAAAACATAATTGATCCTGTCATGAAAGACGACACACACAAACATGAGTGAAACCCTAAATGAGTTTTTACCACTGCTTTTACTGACCCATGAAAATGCAAAAATCTTGCTCCTTTTTTTGTTTATTATACCTCACTTTTCAAGTCCTTTCTTCCCTTCCCCTGCATCTGCACAATTTTCAGCAGTTTTTAGCGTTCCATATTTCATAACCAATAGAGAATTTTGCTTTCTGGGAATTGTGCTGTTCCTCGAGTGAATCACACTGCTTTTCTAATGATCCTCCGTTAATTCTTGTAAACATGATGTTTTCTACCTACTTTATATCCTCCAACCAAAGCAAATTAACTCTGGATGAGAGTTGTCCTGTTTCCTTCCCTCTCTTTAATAGATTGAGACATATAAATGACAACTGGTGTGATATGCCTATAACTGTGCAAAATAACATTCTCAGATGTACCGCCAGACATATTACTTGACTGTAAAAAAAAAAAAAAAAAAGCTGTAATCTTGCAACTACTTTGTGAAAAGTGACTAAAATCAAAACAAAGCTGTTATGGTGGTATTTGCACCCCTTTTCCATTTAATTCTTTACAGCATTCATTCATAGCATCAGACACTAGAGTAAGACCTCAAAATTTGTCTCTGGACAATCCAATCCATCTTATCTTTAACAGCACTTCAATAAAATAAAATTAAAAACTGACATAGCACACAGACTAAGGGGGTCTAAGAACTCAACTAAATTATAATCCGATAACATTTTTTTACCACAACTAATAGGCAGCTCTTCAAAAATGTGTGAAGATGTGGAAGCATCCTGAAAAGGGTAAAAAGAACAGATAGAGAAGCTGAACATAAAAGAAAATCAGATTCTCCATCCAGCTGCCATTTGCTATGTGACCTTGCCAACTGAATGCTGTACAAAGTGCCAAGGGACCGAATATCCAGACTTTCTGAAGCTGAAGCACCAGAAATTGACATGGGAATGGCTGGGGAAGAAAAGATAGATGAATCTTTTTCCTACCTATGCATACAACCATGTACCTGCTCTCCAATGGATCACAGTATGTGGATCACTATTTTAGTAGTCCGAGATGACTACTTAGCTCCTTTCATAGCTAAGGAAGCAAGTAGCCTTCTCCATGCCCACGTCAATCCAGTATTATTCAGTACCGCTCATTCTGAAGCTCTTCCACTAAGTCTTGCAGAAAAGGCTTTATACTGGTAACCTAAGTGTTGAATAATTATGCTTCCATAGAAAACATGAGTGCATTAATCTAAATGACTGGAAACACCCCCCACCCCCCCAAACAAACAAACAAAAAAACCCACCACAAACCAGAGAATTGCAAGTAAAAGAATACTATAGAGAGGGCCATGTACCGAGCGTCTTTTGTGACTATTTAAGTAGCACTTTTCTCAAGCACACTAAGGGAGTGGGTGCTTCAGAAGGCCTGGTGTAGTAGGTTTTCTACACACAGGTAAATTTGCACATCAGAAAGAACAGCAACAAACATTAAAAACAAATGTTTCAACGATGTAAAATATTCCCCTGAATGCAGTGTAGTGTTTTATTTCTGATTTACAAATTTTACTCCTGTCTCAAAGTATAATCTAAGATCTTGACAGAGCTACCACAAAGACGACCAGGTAACCATACTGACTAAGAAGGACATCTCCCTGACCAGGAGCCCTAAGACATCTCTGATAAGCTCTGCTGAAACCTTCTTGATGGGGAGTAATTGGCAGGACAAAGAAACCTTGATGGGTGCAGGACAAAGAAAAAGTGATAAGGAACTGACTGTCCAGGAAAACAGAAGTCAGCAACAGTTATTCTGGGAACTGATGTCCTACACCCTGTTACACCAAAAGGGATAAAAAATAAATTGCTGCCTGCCCTAAACGAGCTTCTCTGCACAAGATCTCCCAGACAGCCTGGACGCTGGCTGGGGACACCTGGTTGACTCTGAACTCCATGATATGGGTCATCTTTGAAGTGAGAGTTTTGTGTTGCTGATGAGCCCCACATCACTGCTGGGAGCAGTTTGGTGAATGCCATACAGGTAACACCTCACATAATATATTCACAGGCGCACACACAGATAAAGTTTCATAAGTATATACTTGCTGCAATAGTTGGAATTCTGTAATAACATTTAATATACATATATTTGCTTTTCTAGCCGTAATTTTGTAGTGACTTGTAATGTGTGTATATATATTTGCTAATAGTAGTTTTGTAGTAATTTGTAATAAGGAAATCCTCTGAAACCCAGAGCCCTGTGTCCTTGCATGTCGCAGAATCCTGAGACGCCCACCGTCACGATCTTTACACACCAGTGGGTTGGGTAACCCTCACAGGCCATCTGTGACCACTACAGTACTGAGAAATTATCCATCAAACATTTCATATACATTTACCTCTTGATACTCAGGGCCAACATTTGAAGGTTATACTGACTATCAGTGACCTCTCCTGGAAACAGCAGCAGCAGGTCCGGACTAAGCATTTCACTTCCACCCAGGGGATCTTCTATTAACTTCACTGTCAATCCTTTAGCAGACATTTTACTGCATCTTTGAAAATTTGTAGTATCGTAGCCCTACAAAAAGTCCAATTATCATAATTTGCCTCAAGATAGACTGTGAGAAACTCTGAAGTTAAAAATACACAAGTTGGTAAAGTCAAAAATTGTCCAAATATTATGAAAAAGAAAATTAGCTAAGTGAATAAATACATCTTCTAAAAAAGCAGAATATCTAAATACAGATAGTCATTACTGTAAATCCTGAAAAAGTATTTGTGTGAAGATGATTATAAAATACGCCACTCACTCTTTTATTACTCAATATTAAACCAGACATGGCATAATAATTACCATTACTGCTGACTGTTTGAACTGCCTTTACTCTATGCTGACTGCATTTAAAATAATCCTGCCTCCAAGAACCTCTTCCCTCAGAAGTGAAAATAAATGTTACTTCCGTGTACAATTACTTAGCCTCTCCAATATTTTCATTCGCTTACTGCCTTACATCAAGGTCCCGAGGTCCCGAACCTTCCAGGAGGTTCTGTAGTCCCGTCATCTCCAACACAATGATGGCTCTCTCCCTCAGGCAAGCGCCCTTTCTTGCATCCTTCCTTTTAAAATACTCTTTATCCATATTAACTTTTAAGCCTGGAGCTTCCTGGTATATTTTACCCTTCCTTAAATTTCTCCCTTTTGAGGCTTCCCTCGCTGAGTCTTTATTCTAAGGGGCAGCAGAAAATCCATTACAGCTTCCGAGTTCCCTCGGCACCCCAAGCTGCTGCTCTCTGCAAGTTTGTGTTGCGGGCACTGGGAAGGCTCCTGCCTGCCTAACAAAACAACACTCCTTCGCCAAGACTTCTGCCGTATAAGCACGCACTCTGTGCGTTTGACACTGCAATATCTCCCCTATTAAATCAGGCTGGAGGAAGGCTTTGCGGGGCCGAGCCCAGGGACCGCACGTTGGATTTAGGGCAACGATCGGCACGTGTTTATTTTTTTCTGTGTGTTCATCATTGCCTTCTGATAAGTTTGATACAAGGCACAAATAGAAGCCGCGTTATGAAATGAGAGATAAAAGAGCACAGGAAACAGAAAAGTTTCATTCCCTGAACCACACTGAATGCTTCACCTATTTTTGTAAAAAATGCTAGTTTCTGACATGGAGATTCTCCCTTAGGCTTGATGCTGTTACCTGGGTAAGACAGGTAACTTGCCAGAAGATCTCTGATCATATTTATCACGTCAGCCTGCTTCAGCCAAGGCAGAAACTTGCCAGAAGATCTCTGATCTTATTTATCATGTCAGTCTGCTTCAGCCAAGATGTTAGCCTGCACTTTTCTCACTGGTACCTCCACCTTTCTTCAGGGAGACGTGTTCCTTAATTCGAGATGGATTCAGGACACTCCTTCCCTCGTTTTTGTCAGTGGTTAGCGGATTAGCTTTCACTCAGCCTCCCACCACACTTCTCCAATCTTATAAGAATATTATTTCTTCTTACCAAGCCAGAGAGTGCCTTCTGTATTTCAGGGATAAAAATCTGATACACAAGCCCAAAGTAATCATGCTGCACGTATTTAAACCCACAACTAACAGAAACACAGTATTTCTAGTACCGGTGAAAAAAAGGCACTGCAAGAGAGATATCAGAAAAAGTAACACCCCTTGAAAATAAAGACATTTGCATTATTTTATGAAGGATAGACTGTAAATAACAAATCCCCTACTATCCACCCCAGACTTTCTGCTATTCATTTGATCAGCTTAGAATTCGGGCGCTTTCTTCTCCCTTGGAACTGATGTAAGATCCTCTGGTAAGTGACCACACACCCCAGCACAGGGCGTGCCAGCCCTGTGGGAGATCACCACGGAGTAAATCCATTTAACTCTGCCTGGTTTTTATTTCCCCAAACACTTCGGAAAAAAAATATCTACTTGCCAATGGAAGGACAGTATATTGATCATTTCTTGGGAAAGTGGTTACGGGAATAATGATGGTTACTGTAACTGACTACAGTTTTTTATTCTCTGGGAAGGCAAGGCAGAATTTCGTTGGATGAACTGCCATAATGCCGTGTTTCAGGTGAATTAGAAGTCTTCATATGTACGCAAACAATCTTTTTTTTCCAAAGCACATAAGATATAGTAACACTTGCGTACCCCAAAATGCTCTGCAGAGTTGAGCAAAGAGGGGTCGGGGCGCAGGGAGAGGTAGAGAAGAAACGATTTATACAATGCTGATTAAGAAAAAGAGGAATTTGCATCTTGCCCAAAGACTCTATGCTGACAGGAAAAGACCTCAATCAACTTTGACAAGAGCTTTTGGCTTCTACAGATAAAAGAAGGGGAAAAAGTTGTTGCGAGATAAGCAGTGATGCAGTGTATAGAAAGGAAAGATCTAAAACACAGAGAAATACCGTGATGGTTGGGAAAACTATGTTTTTACCAACATCTGTCTGAGGTCTTTTTTTAGCTCCATACAGTTATTTCTATTGTCGTTTCTGTATTCACGCCAGTTACAGTCAAGTATTTACCACAATTTCTTTCAGTGCTGATAACATGCTAAAGACTAACTTTTGAAGTTAATGAAAGTCTTGCTGTTAAAAATATAATTTCTGTAATTACTTGCAACTATTAGTAATAATTGCCTTTATGCTGATTTGAGATGTATATCTGACAGGTTTTCAAAGGCAAACTTGAATTCAAATTTGACACAAAATAGAGATATTATAGAAAAGAATGTTTTTTATAATCCAAGACTAAGAAATATTTTATTATGTTTTCAATCGGTTTCAAAAGAGAACGATTTTTCAACAAAACGTTAAGTAATTTATCTAATTAACAATCTTCTTTTTCTTTATTTTGAAAAGAATTGAATGCTTTTGAATGATTTTGATGTGTGAAGATTGTTCCCAAACAGGGTAATCATAAATTTTATTTTTTAATTATTTTTGTGCATTCTTATTGGTCAGAAGTCAGCTTTGTCCACAAATCATGGACGAAATGGTTTAAGTTGTATGCATGAAGAAACAGCAGTTTTTTAAACAATTATACATAATACTTTTTTTTGAATGTTGGGCTTCTTCAAATGAACAAAAAAATCCTATTTGTTACCTGCAATCTGATATTGTCACATGGACAATTTGAAAATGAATCTGTTGATAAACAAGAATTGATGGTTGATTATCGTCATTCTGTTTCTAAAGAAAAGACTTGCAAAAATAAAACAAATATGCATTAAATCCAGCCTAAACAGTAAGTACCCTCAAATGCAGAAAGCTAGTCTATTTTAATATTGCTGATGTGATGTGCGTGCAAAATTAACTCTGAACTGCCAGGTTTTCCTCAAACCGAACCCTTTTGTGGGCAGCTTTCCCTAAATGAATAATCTATGAAATGTTAAATAATTTATTTGACAAAGCAAAACATAAAAAAAATAATTCTAGTCTTCTAACTTCTGATACTTGACCTGATCTTTTACACTTCCTGAAACCAATGTTACAGCTACTATCCTTAATAAGAGGCATCAGAATGTGATTCTTAACCATTTTTAGTCCAGATGTTATCTGACATACATACACTTGTGTTTATTCCTACCAATATTGGTCGAGACATTGAAAAAATGATTTAGTGTCTTGGTAAGAGCTTCCTTAGGGTGTTATTTTACCAAACCACACGTGAGACAGAAACAAATGTTCAAGTTTGCCTTCCAGCTGCAAGTAAATTCCTACCGAGTCAGTTTTTTGTTATATAAATGAGGCAGGTAGGTGTTAAGTACAAAGAACAGCACAGATGAACAATTTCATTCTGTGGAAAGTTAAATTAATTGCAATACAGCAAATTTATTATGCCTATAACAAAGGTAGGGCTATTTCAGCTGACTGGGAAATACTGTACGTGAAACATCATTTCCTTCCACGACTGCTTTAAAATTATATAAAACACACATGCCAAATTCATTTATTCTAAATGATGACTCACTGCAACCTGATAATGCTTCTGCCCTGTCATTTAGGCAATATCTTTCTTTACTCCCAGCAATCTCTCAAAGGCGTGCTGCGCAATGGCCTATATGCAATAACACTTCATCTTAAACACACGTTGAATTTCAATGTGTTTCAACTCTTTGGTACAAACGAAGCTGAAAACTTTATTTCCGTATGCAGCGCTACTTTCGTTGCACATCTGGAGAGAAGAAGACAACTCTTAATTCTCATGCTACCACAACACAAAGCTTAGGCTCGCCCTTCTCTCTGCCCAAAAAAGTTTTTCTTTGATGCAGTGTGTTAATGTGGTCCATTAAAGCATAAGAGTTCTGGCTTTACCTATATAGCTTAATATCATCTGAAAAAAGAACATATATCAAGGTTGGGCAAATTGATTCAGTCTCAAATGGAAATCAATCCAGTGGATAGATTTAATGCTGCTCATGCAAAACCAGTAGTTGTGTGCGTCAGTGCTGAGTTTACTTCAGTCCACGTTCCCTGCACTGATATGAAAAATTCCTAGGAGCCTACATACCACTAACATAGCACTGAAGGATATAGTAGGCTACATTTTTAACAGTCAGAGAGCAATTTTGGCAGAAAATACGGAGAAAAAATTTAGAAACTTTGAAACAGTCTTTCCTTTTTTCCCCCTTAAACAAAACAATTTTTTTTTAGCTTTTTGTTACAATGAACAAAAATTTAAGCATCATTTTGATAAAAACATTCCCTGTGCTTTTCCTATCCACGAGACTGTATATGTTTCACCTATAAAGTTTGGATGGAAACTGGAGCTGGTTTCCATTTTTTAAAGAACTGAACAAAAAAGATCCATATTTACTGGGTTTTCTAAATCAGAACAATGATACTCGGCATCATTTTGATAAAAACATTCCCTGTGCTTTTCCTATCCACGAGACTGTATATGTTTCACCTATAAAGTTTGGATGGAAACTGGAGCTGGTTTCCAGTTTTTAAAGAACTGAACAAAAAAGATCCATATTTACTGGGTTTTCTAAATCAGAACAATGATACTCGAGTAGTGCACTTAGCTTCCCAGAAAAGTATAGAAGTTGCAACTTGAAGAGAGAGGTGAAAAAAGAAGAGACTGGGGGTGACGCTGCATCATAGATACACCAAACTGGAAACGATACAAATAGGTTTTGACACTAGAAAAAACTTCAGTCACCGTTTTTTTAAAGCTTACATCCCTTACACCCTTGCTGCCACCAAACTAAGTGTAGACCCCGTTGGGCTGCTCCGTTAGTGCTAAGCACACAGATCTTAAGCAATGCCAGCAGGGAAAGGCACGCAGGTAAATGCGGTGCAAGTCATCCATTGAGTATTGCCAGTGAGTTGCGGGGGAATAGACAGGAGGTAGCAAATCTGTAAACGTAATTAATGAAATAAAACATGAAAAAAAGCGTGTACTTTTTGTTCTTTAAACCTCCCATCTGAGTTATACAAAAGAAAAGGGCTATTCTGAAGTCACAAGCAAACCTATTTAGACGGAGGTGTTTCCATTCAGCTTGTGCACAAGCATATCCTTGGGTCAGCACGAAACATTTGTGAAATACAGCTATAATAAACAATAAGCCCATTCTGAGTCTTGCCAAACATATATTCTCCTCATAGGACTTAACATTATCCCTGCTGGTGTACCCATACTTAGAAAAAGTGCTAATACTCAGTAAATATGATGTCTCAATTCTACTTAAAATTATGCTTTATAAGTAAACAAATCAAAAGTCGGTTCAAGTACATTATTACATTTATTTTATAATGGAAGCATCTGAGGCTACATCTTTGCTAGAGATGATGTTTATCTTTGAGCTCCAGAACTTTGTCTGTTCAACTAGTCTCTTTTATTGCCATTGTGAGTCAGTGCAAAGCCTTTTACAGACTACAGCATGCAACGTATTCTTAACGGGTCACAGCTCTGGAGCAAGGACCACAAAAATCACCACAATTATCTTCCTTGTTTGTACTGGTTTTGGCTGGGATAGAGTTAAATTTCTTCATAGTACCTTGTATGGTGCTATGTTTTGGATTTGTGACCAAAACAGTGTTGATAACGCAGAGATGTTTTAGCCGTTGCTGAGCAGTGCTTGCACAGCATCAAGACCTTTTCTGCTTCTCACACTACCTCACCAGTGAGCAGGCTGGGGGTGGGCAAGAAGCTGGGAGGGGACACTGCCGGGACAGCTGACCCCAGCTTACCAAAAGGGATATCCCAGACCATATGATGTCGTGCTCAGCAATAAAAGCTCTGGGGAAGGAGGAGGAAGGGGGGATGTTTGCACAGTTATGGTGTTGGTCTTCCCAAGGACCTGTTACATGTGATGAAGCCCTGCTTTCCTGGAGATGGCTGAACACCCACCTGATGACAGGAAGTAGTGAATCAATTCCTTATTTAGCTTTGCTTGCAGGTGCAGCTTCTGCTTTACCTATTAAGCTGTCTTTATTTCAGCCTATGAGTTTTCTCACTTTTACCTTTCCAATTCTCTCTCCCAACCCACTGCATGGAGAGCAAGCAAGCAGCTGCGTGGGGCTGAGCTGCCCACTGGGGTTACACGGCGACACCAGTGCTACTGGTACCAGGCTGCAGTCAATCAGCATAACAGCACTTGTTACGCCAATTTGTACTATTTATAATACTGGCTATAGGTGGATCAGAGTTTTGTTATAGAGTCTGAGTTTGTTGTAATTGCACCAGATAGTTCAAATCAGTATCCTGAAGCACTTAAACTTTATTGTGACAGTGGAAAATGGTTTATGCCTTAAAGACCTCATAAATTTGGATGTTAAAAAAAGAGCAACAGGACAGACCTGCAAATTGGAGGACAGCCGCGTTAAGTACTGACACCCCAGCAACCCTGTGTCAGATGGCAATCTGACAGTAGAACAGGAACAGAATTGAGGTACGATATGAAGGATGTGAAGCTTGGTGATTTCTGATGTAGAGAGAAAGACAGGAGAAAGCGCTCCTTGTGAAGCTAAACAAAGGGAGAAGTCGAGTTCTGTTTGGTTTTGCAGCACTGCTGCAGCAACACAAGTAGCTGATATAGCTTTCAAAATTGTTTAAAGTTCATCAATAATTGCCCATATTGCTGAGCTGTGGGTGATTATAGTGTGTGGGCCTTGATTCACTGAAGTCCAAGCACTGAGGTGCTTGGAAGATGTCCTAAATAGGTATCACGGAGGGAAAGATTTGAATGGGTGGCTATGCGTAGCATTACATTTTCTATGTGAAAAGGAGTTGTTGGACCAGTTGTTCTGGTTTACCCTAGAATGCATGATGATCTGTGTTTCTACTTATGTACCCGTAGTCTAGGTCTTCTGAAGAACAGCTGATATTTTGATTCCCATTCCATTCAGGTATGGTGACTTCCCAGTTAAAAACTGCAAGGAGTTCTCTTTATTATACGATGAAAAAAACCGTCTGGAAGATATTCAGGATTATATACCAGAAAATCAGATTATGGGAATATGCTACACAGCTAACAACAAAGGGAAAGAGAGTCTGGTTTATCAAGGAGGACTTAGAAGTCCTTGAGAAAGGAACGGGAGAGAAACGAGGGCAGAAAAGAACTAGTATGATAGCTGAATATTCTTCAGACAGCGAGTTAGTTATAGGGATAGATTGTTGGCCTTATTCTCAGCAGAAAGAACAACTGGACTATGAAATGACTGCACTAATAAAATAGCATTTTAAAAGGTTGAAATGATAGCAGTGTAAAATTTAAATTATCTAGAGAAATAGAGCCTAGATTGCATCTATTTAAAGTAATAAGACCAGGGGGCACGATACGCTAGACTGTCTGGAATGTGACTAAATTCAACATATACATCAAATTGCAAGGGAATAGAAAGAAAGTGACAGAATAGGTGGGATTTAAGGCAGAGAATAATCTCAGCAATGCAAATTTGATTAAAAGAAGAAGTTAAGTTAGGAAGAAGACCTATACTGTCAAGGCTGGGTACAGTTAAAACCATATGGAAGTAAAGAGAATGAGGTAGAAAAGTAAGACTAAATGAAATTGGAGGAATTGAGAATGATTAACTGAACATACAGATAGTATTGACACTGATTACAGGAGCTCTAAAGTAAATAATACATTGCTGCAATGCCACAGCTCTGTGACATTTGTCTGGAAAGGTAGATTGACAAAAGGACTGAGAAAACGTCTTACTGGAACTTAGAAATATCAGTGAAGGAGGCTGAGTGAAAGATATACAAACAGAAATTAAATTAGAATCTCAGCGTGGATGAGGAGGAATAAAAGCAGCCAGTCAAATAAAAATAGCACAGAAAATAGAGATGAATTGCAGGCAGGTCTTTAAAATACACAGGATACCAGCAGCTTGATGAAGAGACAGTGGGACCATTATGGGACAAGCATGACATCATGGTGACAGATGAAATCAAGTTGCTGAGATGTTGCATGAATTCTCTGCCTACTTTTTAAACACCGAAAGCTGAAGGTGATCCCTGAGAGAGAGAGATCATTCTGATAGAGAAGTACTTTACTTACTATTTTCATTACCACAGGGTAAAAGAACACTTGATAATGGGGCATGACTTCAGGCATGGAGTAAATATTTAATACCCTGGAATCAATTAAATAGTTCAGCGTGCTGGTAGCCAGGACCTGAAAGACGCACTGAAACAATTAGAAGGGCACAGGCCCAGAAATTAATGAGGGAAGACAGGTAAACCTTTGGCGGATGGTTTTGTCATTCACACACCGCTGAATGAGGTCTAGGAGGTAGCCAATATGTGCAGATGTCCCCGCAGGTAAGAAAAACCCCCAGAAGATCAAGGTATGAGTCTGTCTTCAGCCGCGAGGACACACTAATAAGAGAAAAGGATTGTATACAACATGCAGTGAAGCGAGGGCCAGCCAGCCCAGATCCACGAAAAGAGGATCGCACCTGTCAGACATGCTTGAGTTCCTCCAAGCACATTATTGAACTGGAAGGAAAAAATGTGAAGTAATGGACACGATTTGTCTGAAGTGAAAAACCGTCTCACAGTGTAGAATTCATGTCTGCAGTGAGCTTTGATTGCTCGTGTCAGAGTGCCACAGCAGAAAAGAATTATTAAACTGAATTAAAGCCTACGTACAGACAAAAGAAAAGGTCTTAGCAAGAAGTAATTACTAGAAATGGAGGAAGACAAAAGGTGAACCTACCTGTGCCACAAAGCTGAGTCTTGGGTTTGGGGTTTTAATCCTTACATAGGAGCATCCAGGGTGATGACATAATTTCCAAGTACAATGGAACAAAGGAAATGCTTTCAAGAAGCAGATGCAATATCTTCATTGACTAGGCAGGGTTAAGAGGTGAACTGAAAGTGTCTCTTTAACTGTCATAATATGCAGATGATAGGTCTCACAAGAAAATGTGCAGTAAATTGAAAATTATACCTCCTGTAAGAAAAGAGAAAGTGCCTTACGTAGGAACAACGAAAGCCCTCTTCAAAAGAAAACAGAGGTGGTACTGCAAATGAGATCATCTTATTTCTGCCAGCTACAAAACAGCAGACAAACATACGTACCCCTCCAGCCCTCAAACTCTGATAATTACTTCCAGCCCACGCAAGTGTTACTGAAAGAATGTGGTCCTTCCTATGCAATTCTTATGGAATAGTTCGTAGGGAAAAGCTGTGCTGAGCGTAGCTTGTTTTAACATATCCTACATATCTTTAAATTAATTAGAACAAGTATCAGTATTCACATAGCCACTATTTTCCTTAATCACAATTTGAGCTGCTCCCAACCCCGCTGATCCATACTACAGTTACGAACATGGCAATTAAAGCTGTGTTCGTATCTTGGAGACATGCACAGCCAAAGGCTATCAAGACTCTCAAGTCTACTTTTTAATCTGGTCCATAAGTTTTAAATCACATTGTAATTCAACTTCATTTCAACCACAGCAAAATTTTCAGTGCTTTATAGACAGAAGAGGGAAAAAAAAAAGTAACAAAAGAAACAACCAAGAGAAAACATCAGCTGAAGAAGGTTCTTGACTTCTCCTTCTCATCCTTCAATGTTCTGTGCAGAGGTTAAGGAAAGACTGACTAAACTGTTTGCATCTAACTCTTGCTGACTGCTGTAAGAAAATAAGATCAATTTTTAAGAACAGAGTAAAGCCTCAGATAATACAGTTAAAAAAATGATCCTGCCCTGACAGCTGGGAGGCTCATAAGACCAGATAAGCTACATCTTTTATTTCTGTATTACTGTGCTAAATTTATCCAAAGCACCTTTGAGAAGGGTGGATCTCTCAAGCAAACTGGCAAGTATAGTAGGTACGGTTTTAGTTCTCCATCCTTTACAACCAGTTATAATTCTTGTAACAGAGAAGTCAGTGGTAAGAAAATTAAATGCAGCTCCACCCAAATAAAATGTTTTTAGGACAATATATTGATTACATTAAATTATCATTGGAAAAAGTAAAAATAAATCGACTTCCTCTTTCTGACAATGTATTTTTTTTCTGACAACGTAAACCATCATTTAGCCATCGTTTTTTTGATTGCTGTAAAATATATTTAAGTGGAACACTACGATGATTTTAGCATAATATAAATGTGAAAAAAGCATTAAAAATCAAACATTTTTGCTTTATGACTAAAAACATTCAGAAATTTTATTCTGTAGAAAATGTAATCTTGTTCTTCCAGCTAGGAATGAAAATTAAAGTTTTCTGCATTTGATATTCCAGGCATATAAAAAGCACCACTTCTTCCTTGCAAAGAATGCAAATGCTTATGTAAATAGGTGCAAGGAAAAGTAAAAAATATAGGCAACAGGAGTGAGGGAAAATACATAAAAAGGGAGCACAGGAAGAAGTTGAAGTGAAACCAGGTTTCAGTTCATGAGAAACAAAGGGGAAAGAGAGAAAGAAAGGTCAAATGTGAAGAGAGAGAAAAACAAGTACAAAAATGCATATACCCAGTAGCGACAAAAAACCTTCCCACCTTCATCACTCATTAAAAATCTGAGGCCTAAATCGTTTATCAAAAACTGTGTGAGCATCTGTTTCGTGATATAGAGGTGGAGTAACCGCTTTTGTTTCTCTTCTTTATGTTAGCATAAGTAAGAAAAGAATTTTAAATGAGATTATATTACTGAAATCTCAGTGCAGAACTGTAAAAATATAATACACAGGTCTCTGTTTATTAATAGGAAGTTGTATTTTATTTCTCTAGATCATCTCTCCACCTTGATTTTAAACCCTGTATGTGAAGTTTGACATATTTTTGGTCTCACAACCCCAGTGAACACAAGTGTGCTGATTTTAAAGAGATACATAGGTAAAAGTGGCCTAATTTGACATTTTCCTGCATATCCCTTAAGGCAAAAGACACTGCAGAACTTGGATGCCACACTTGCAAAGCGCCTAGTTCCTGAAAAGAGAAATTAAATCCTAGTAGCACTATTACATTAAGTAGATAATTTTGCTATGAACTAGATTTCTGTGTGAGCTGTACACCCATTATAAGGTCAAAAGAAGTGACTGTCACTTATATGCAGAATACTTCACATTTAGCAAATAATGGCCATTCTGCACCTGAGCTGTTCAACAGGGCATTAGATAACAGAGATTTAACTTTGGCTTCTAAATCACAGTATCCAAACTATCTGAGCCAGCACAGATTGTTTAGTATTGCTGCTGCTGCTATATGCTGGCTCCAAAACCCAGTTTACCAAAACCAAGTGAGATTGGGAAAGGATGTAAAACACAAATTCCTGGGAATACTCCTAAAGACTACCAATTTAGCAAAATCTGATATTATGCTCTTGTATAAAAAGGTTGTTCATATCTGCGAACATTGACTGGCCTAATATGCTCAAGCTGTCCGGAATTAAACTATAAATCTAGGCCCGTTAACACTCAGTAGCAAACCTCTCCCTACACGTCACTGGCTTTCATGAAACCGCGATGACACCGAATCAGCCAAGGTACCTTTTCATGTCATCATGCTGGAAAACATTTAATGTTCAGAGCAGCATGAATGCTAAAATACTACTACTGAAAACACACCGTATGACAAACAAATCAGGAACCCACTGGTGTTTTCCACTTTGTGTGGTACAGTCAACTAAATATAATAAGCCTTTGTATATTAATTTCCATTCACTTCTGAACATGCTACCTGAAAAGAAGAATTCAATTGTTTCAAGAATATCATCAGCTTGAGAGGAAGTAAAGCTACGTTAACGGCTGACATTCCTTTTAAGAGAAAACCAGCTTGTGTCTGTATTGTTCATCACTCCTCATCTGCACAAGCCTGGAGAGAAGTATCATTTTCCAGATTATCACCCTGTTAGCACAAGGAAGGAGAAAGTATAATGCATCATAGATTATAAAATATAATTAAAGCTGGCACAGAAGAAACATCATTAAAATTATGTCAGCCTGCTGTAAAAAAAAAGCCCATTAATTATAATGGGGCGGAGGGATAAGAAGAAAGTGGCAAGTAACAAACTTATCTTTAGATGCTCCGATTAATTTCACCCATAAAACTGTCAGTACACCATGGCACATATAAATTCCATAAATACAATCTGGATGACTTTGCAATGATGGCAGTCCTGAATAATGTGAACACTAAATATCCTAGGACTGCATATGAAGATTAAAGCCTAAGGTCACAAGTTATGATCGCAGAGCAAGTACTGACTGTGGTATTTGCATAACTGCTAGGATCAATTTTGAGCCACTGGTGAAGAGACTGTAAGAATGGAGAAGCAGTTACAGAAGAATGCCTGGAATAGATAAAAATCTCTTTTCTGGCATAAAAGGAGTTTATGCAGACCATCATATATGTTATATTACATTATAGTACATTTTCTATTACATATAATCTACTCCTGTATGCAGCTGGAATCTTTATGCATTTGAACTTGCAGCAGAGCACTAAAAATGTACACAAGTATGTTACGTACGGATGAATGCATATAGCCAACTTCCTTTTTTCCAGGGAGGAGGTCGAACGTAATGGCAGAATTTCTTTTGAAATAGCTAGGAAAAAATGCTGCATAGTTTTACAAATAACAAATAACAAATAACTATGATGAGCACAAGGAACACTAAGGTTCAGGAAAATAAAACATTCTCATATGAGTGAAAGCATTTCTGAGACGAAAAGCTTCAAATATTTCTTTTAAATGCTGTACCACAAAATCTGTCAAAACCTTGTCACCCTTCACTTTGATTTCACTTTTTCTACCTAGTTAAACTTATGTTAGGAAGTCTTAACTTCTCCGGTTCTCCATTATAATTGCAAAACACATCAAGAATTTGGCCATATACTCTGGTGAAATAAGACATAAATACCACAGAAAATTTTGAACACTGTATGTAAAATATTTGTCTTTATAGTAGCCTTATTTATCTGAGAAAGTGCAGCCATGAGGGTCCCTATCAGAGACAATACTCATCCTTCAACCTCGGAGAAAGGGAAAAAAGTGTTTTAAATTTAAAACCAAAGAAAACAACCCTACATATCACTTCAGGAGAAGATAACTTTCAGACACTTCTTTTGTTCGGCACAAAGTATTTGTTCTAAGAATAGTGGAGAGTATCAAATAGCTCCAGCCTGAGATAAAACAGATTTGAATCTTTATATTAAAAAGAATGAATGTGAAGTCCCATATCTGAGCAAGGGTCATAACCGCAGGGCTACACAATATTCGAGATAAGACCCATCATTTTTTCCTGTTGGTATTTCTTCATTGAAAAAACTTGAAAATGTGCTAAAATAGGGACTGAAACACAGGCTTTATTTTCCGAAGTGTTCACAGCCACCTATATACCCTTTTTTTCCTTCCTCAATGCCAAAAAACCCCCACAACGTATTTGAAATATACCACAGAAAAGAATTAAAAGAAAAGCCCCATTAAGTCACCCCATAATATATTACGACTCTATGGCTAGGATGAGAGATGGAAACTGTGATTTGAAGTTCTTTAGTCAAGGAAAAAATTCAATCCAGGTGCCCATTGCCTAGGCTACACATTACCTAAACTGAGAGTATGATGTCCTCTTGCTTTCTGGCACTGTGACTGGCTTTAAAGGTTAGCCCTACATTTCTGTTGCTTTATTTTTATTTAAAAAATAAATAAATCCTAAAATGAAACAAACAAACAAACAAACAAACAAACAATTCTGTTTTAAATATAATTAACATTGGTTTTGACTTAAAAAGAACTTAATTTCAAGGGGTTTATTTCAAGAAAGAATTCGGAAAATATTCATTTGGAATGGATTGGAAAAAAGTCAGGTTTTCCCCCAGAGAAGGCCAAAAGAGTACACCTTAGCTTACAAAGACAACTGAGAAGGCAATGAAACAATTTCTGGAGTAACTGTAAGGATGTGTTTTTACAGCATAAAAAGGCATATCATTACGTAGGTGTATTGGACAAAACAATAAGTGTGCACACACAAAGCATACAGAAATACGAGATTTTAAATAAACTTTCAGAGTAAGGAAAAATACAGCAAAGTTGTATCCAATCCTTATTTTGTAAAGGAATGAACAATTTAGTATTCCACTTTCATGTGATTCTTCATGTCCTAAAACACCGATCTCTCCGATGCAAACTTTTCTCTCAAATCAAAATATAATTTATCAAACATATTTCTACAACCAGCTTAAATAGAGCTTAAATTGTGATACACAGTGGACTCTTCTGTTCCCAATTTCCTAATCCCAGAAACTCAAAATGATTTTCAGAAAATCTGCTATTTATTTATATTTAACGAAGAATATGAAAGCGCTAACATATGCTCCTTTAAAAGAGTTCAGTAACTGAGGGATCTGCAGGGAGGGAATTAAAATTCTCTGCTCTGGGGTAATACTCAAGATAATATAATCACTGATAACATAATATAATACTCTAGATAATACAATCGCTAGAGAATAATCACTGCTAGAAGTGCGTGCCGTGTAGTTTTATGCTGAGAAAGACCTGTCCACATGGGGCCACCTGCAGCACATTGGTACCCTACACATCATAATCTTCCCCAGAGAAACATGAGGCAACACATCGTACCAGCACCACATACCTTCAGCCTCCTACATGCCTCCATAACCTGGAGGTACCCAGTGTTAAGAATCGAGGAAGACGCCAACGAGGAAAAATGCCACATTATGCATTTCCGAATGCAGTGCATACTGAGTATTGCTCTATGACGTCACATTTCCCACCTCAGAATTTGTCTAAACTTAAGTAAACTCTGTATAAAATGCTTGAATCTGACCATAGTGACATCTCTATCTCCTCTGACCTGAGGTTACACTGTGCATAAAATCTTCAAAGGCTCATACAATTTAGTGCAGCAAAATTACGAAAGTTTGGAGTTAATATTTTAATTCCAGCGTGAAAGAAAGCAATCCAGATAATTAAGGAAGTGATTTTAGCTCTTCAGTTATGCCTTGCACACAGAAGCCCCATAATTTTTAGAGTGCATTGTCTTTATAAAATTCAAGGTGCCGTAAGCAGGGGTGTTGGAGCGAGGCAGACACTTCCATTCTGGTCACTGTGCCTTGTTTTGAGTCTCTGTGATGGTACCACACACTCACTGACCTTCATATGACCTCAGGAATGATGCTCATACAACCAATCACTTGCCCAGCAAATACAACTTGTTATTGTTATATCAAAACACATGGCGGCCAAAAGCTTTGCTCGTTTTGCGCTTCGCCCAAGGTTAGCGTCGTGTGCCAGTGAGATAAGCTGCATAAAATTGGGCTAGATACACTACGTAACCACTCCGAGAGAGAGCTGAGTTCATCTGGGACAACTTCCTAAATGTAGGTAATTTCAAATCCCCGAAGAGGATTTGAACGAGCACCAGAGAGTATTTCTCCCTTCCCTTTCTCTTCATTGACATGCCTCCGTACAATCTCCTTTCTCTTTTTTTTTTTCAGTCTATCAATAGCTTGTCATCAAGATTTCTTTCTGCTAACAAACATCAGAAAAAAACAAAAGAAAATAAAAGGGATGCAGCTGTATCTGAGGACGACAGGTATAACAAAGAGTCCCAGAGCAACTATAACCGGCATCTTCATTTAAAAAGGGACCTCGCTGAGTCGGGAACCAGTCATAAGTAATGAAACATGAAAATTAAAAAGTGTCCCCAACTGCTGTTATCTCTTAATTTACATTTTAACATTGAGTACAAAATATAGAGGTTTATGAGTAAAAGAAAAGTAATCAAAATCTTAACTCTTTCCTTTTTAGCGGGCTCTATGCATTAGATTTCAGTTTGCCCTGCAGGAGTAGACTTTCATCGTGTTATGTGTACTTTTATAATGCTCTCATCACAGCCATATCCATCCATATTTACATTCTGTTTCAGCCACACCTGCGCTCCTGGAAAAAATAAGTCATCCCTTTATTCTCTGCAGTGCTTCATAAGGTTAGGTTTCAAGTACTTTAGGCAGGGACAGAAGAGAAGCTCTCATGACTTTAAGATTTCTCCAAGATATAATACAAACTGGAAACAGCATAGCAAACAAAATCTGAAGTTCAATAACAGCGCATCAGTGTAGGGATGCAGCCACGTGAAGTTCCTTTGCTTCAACAGAAGGAAATAGCAATACTTCAACATCTGACAGCGCCTTTTTTTCTTGAAGCTCTTATGTGGTCTTCATGGCACTGAGATTTGAGTGGCTAACATATGTTGCACAATTGTGCCTGTCAAAGGATAATTTTTGACTCAAGAATTGATGTATTTATTCTCATATTAAAAAAAAAAAAAAAAAAAAAAGAAGTTGAGCTAGAGAAACAGCATCCTCCTAAGGAGCTGGGAACTGACAATGAACGGCTGTCCCACTCCACGTCTCCACTCCACTCCACTGCATAACCAAGTAGAAGACTGGACTTCTCTAATGCGTACCTGTATTTCTGACATTAGATCAGGGGGCGCTAGCAACACCATGCACAGATACCCCTCCAAATGACAACGCATCCGCCAAGGGCTTCTCAGTACCTGCCTGCTTATGGCTTGATAATAAAAGAGCTTCAGCCATGTCAGATGGACTGCATGACACACAATTTCATACAAACTACTCCAAAGACTTCTGCAAGAGCTATTAACAAAAGTTCAAAGCAAATCTGTGTTGTGCTTGTATGCAGCCTTCTATTCATGTCATAGAATGAAAATGTTAGGGAAGATCATCTCCGCTAAGGATGCAAATAATAGTTTTGCAGCTAGTGATCCCATCTTTGAGTTGAGGACATCTTATAGTCAAACATCTAACAAATCATAATGTTTTGCTCCTATCATCTCTAACTCCTCAAATAATTCTCAAAAATGGAAGGGATTTTCTAGCAGACTTCTGCCTAACTAAAAGACTTTTCCTTAAAGCACAAGTTTCCGTGATGTACTCTGAAAGTATTTTTTCCCAAATAATGCTATAAACTAAACCTTCATTTTATTGCTGTGCTTGTACAGCTTTGTAGCTAGGCTATAGTTAAAAAATTGAGGAGAACACTTGATTAAGATCTTTTTACCTTTCTACAGGGCTAGAAGGCATCTTTACTAGAAGCCCTAGCTATGACGAAGTTTTTACTATTTTTTTCTTTAATAAACGTGAGATGAACACTGCATACAAAAACGCTTAAATTCACTGTGAAACAGTATGTTGAACCCAATTTTGACTGTTTTCAGCATAATCTTATCGGCATTTGGCGATCATCAATACCACATTTAGTGGAAGACTGTTAAAAGAATAGTTGAACCGTATATCAAGGAAGTTCTGAAACACCTCAACATTAAATGCCAACTTTACAGCAACTTATCAAGTAGACCCTTTTGTTTAGTTAGAAAAATACATTCAAATCAATTCTTGTCAAAGTTTTCCACCTTCCAATAGAATCAAAGTGCCTATTAAAAATGTGGTTTGGCAAATGGGTGTTTTGCTTAATTTCTTTTTGTATTTTTTCCATGGTTTGTTCAGCTGCACAAACTTCCATTTGTCTGCCCTGTTATTACTTATGCTGGTAACACAGACATCTTTTTCTAATATGTCTGATACTTCTTTGCTAACGCTAATTGACAAAAAAAAAAAAGAAAAGCACTAGCTTAATGTACCTGTTACAAATCCTTGGTAAGGTGCATCACATTCTCGTAACCTCAAATATTTCTTTAAGGATAAAGCATAAAAAATAATGCTTACCTCAAATACTTGATTTACACCTATTGGCTTTACATTATGTAGTATCAAGAACAACAGGGAGCACCAAATGAAATAAAATATGTTAAAGTTTAAATGAGTTTGCCACTTTTTCTGGTGTTTTTTTGGAAGACAACAAGAAGATCACCTAAGGGGCTGGTCAGGCTGGGTTTTTGCTGGCTTTATTACCCGGCAGATGGAATGGCAAATGTGTGACATACGGAGAAAGCTATCTTATATGCCAGTTTGTTAAACAGATTGTCTTCATCATCTGACCACTGTTAGAAAGGCAATTGAAAACCACAGGCTTCTAAGCTTCTCCATAATGAATGTTAAAAATGCAAATATGGAGCCATTTCTCACCCTTCAAAATGACTGTCAAAACCACACACACACACAGTGAAAAACTCTACACAAGCCAAGGTGAGACAGTATCGGCAACAATCCCCATCCTGAAATCCCTTCATGGGACGCAGTGAGAGTTTACATCTTAAGGACTGATCCTTGGTTCTCTTCTCATGGGTATTCAGTGGGAAAAGACTTCAGAAGTCAGTACATACCAACAATAAATACTGCCTTCAAGTTAAAAAAAAAAAAAAAAAAAAAACACAACAAAAAAAAAAACAGGAAAGGAAAGGAAAAAAGTGCTCTTGGTCTGCACACAAGATATCCATGTTAGAAAATCAGGGAGATAATTTCTGTTGCATTTTATCGTAGAATGGTTTGGGTTGGAATGGACCTTAAAGAACAGCTAGTTCCAAACCCCCTGTCATGGGCAGGGACACCTCCCACTAGACCAGGTTGCTCAAAGCCCCATCCAACCTGGCCTAGAACACCACGTCCAGGGATGGGGCATCCACAACTTCCCTGGGCAGTCTGTTCCAGTGCCTCACCACCCTCACGGTAAAGAATTTCCACCTAATATCTAATCTAAATCTGTACTCTTTTAGTTTAAAACTGTTACACCTTGTCCTATCGCTACAGTCCCTGATAGAGTCCCTCCCCATCTTTCTTTTAGGCCCCCTTTGGGTACTGGAAGGCTGCTGTAAGATGTCCCCAGAGTCTTGTCTTCTCCAGGCTGAACAACTCCAACTCCCTCAACCTGTCTTCATAGGAGAGGTGTTCCAGCCCTCTGATCGTCTTCACAGCCCTCCTCTGGGCTCGCTCCAACAGGTCCAGGTCCTTCTTATGTTGAGGGCTCCAGAGCTGGATGCAGTACTCCAGGTGGGATATGGCAAGAGCAGAGCAGAAGGGCAGGATCATCTCCCTCAACCTGCTGGCCATGCTTCTTTCGAGGCAGCCCAGGATGTGGTTGGCTTTCTGGGCTGTGACTGCACATTGCTGGTTCACGTTGAGTTTCTCATCTGCCACCACTCCCAAGTCCTTCTCTTCAGGGCTGCTCTCAAGCCATTCTCCAGCCTGTATTTGTGCTTGGGATTGCCCCAACCCACATGCAGGACCTTGCTTTTGGCCCTGTTGAACTTCAGGAGGTTTGCACAGGCCCACTTTTTGAGCTTGTCCAGGTCCCTCTGTATGGCATCCCTTCCCTGCAATGCCTCAACTGCACCACACAGCTTGGTGCTATTGGCAAACTTACTGAGGGTGCACTCAATCCCACTGTCCATGTCGCCAACAAAGATGTTAAACAGCACCGGTCCCAGTACCGACCCCTGAAGAATGCGACTCATCAATGGTTGCCACTTGGACATCGAGCTGTTGACTGCAAGTCTTTGAGTGCGACCATCCAGCCAATTCCTTATCCACCGAGTGGTCCATCTGTCAAATCTGTGTCTCTCCAATTTAGAGACAAGGATGTGGTGCAGGACAGTGTCAAATGCTTTGCACGAGTCCAGGTAGATGATGTCAGTTGCTCTCCGCTTATCCAGCAACACTGTAACCCCATTGCAGAAGGCCACCAAATTTGTCAGGCACAATTTACTGAAGCCATGTTGGATGCGTTGATAATGTACTAGTGTACCTCACTGTCAAGTTCTGTGCATTAAATTGGTTGCACTACTATTAGCATTATTATTTATAATATAGCTATATATTATCATATACATATATATTCCCTTTTAGTGTATGCAGTTGGTATGATCAGTTGATAACTGCAAGTAATATGTCCATGTACAAGCGGTCAAATACTTTGATGCACTACATTGATACACAGTCTGATTTTCAGTGTATTTCTAGACCAGTTAGTCTTGCAATATATTTAGATTAGAAAACAGGAGAAAGGAGTTTTGGAACTGTCCTCCAAACAGCGCAGCAGGCCAGGATAATTAATTGTTTTGAGCTGGAAATTGAGAAACTTATGGGAAGGACAGTGGAAGTCGGTATGACATTTTTATTGTGGGATTTGCATGCATCTTTATTTCTGCTGGTTTGCACAGGGAAAATTGTTGACACGGGGATTGAATACCTTTTCCCTTTTTGATGCATAGCCTACCTTCGATTGTGACAACTGCTACAATTGCAAATGGGACGTAAAGGAAGATAAACTGGTATGAGTTAGTGGTACTAACATTTCTGAGGTACCTGATAATTATTTGCGCTCACGCTTAAGCCTCAAACCAATTGCTACTCTTGGGGACAGCAGGGACTCCTTTGCTCCTATTAGGTTGGCAACGTCACTGGGGCTTTGGTACAGTCCATGGGATTATATATGGCAGTTTTACTTACTGCAGACACCGACTTTGCAGAGTCCTGGGACATTAGCAACATTCTTGTCCTCTTGCCAAGGGGCATGTGAAAGGTTCTGCTTTGAGTCTGTGTTTGAGACTGCCAGAGACAGTTGCACCTGTCCTGTGCACAGGGTTGGGACTTTGTGGGCATTACTAGCCTTTTCCAGGACACTGTGTTCAATAACGGATATACTCATTTTCCATCCCGTGTTCCTATATAATGTAATTACATTTGTGTCATTGCAGAAATTAGTATTTATATCCTTAAAAAAAAAAAAAAAAGAAATTTGAAACAGAAATCCATATCCTAATTAGCAAATTTCATCTTTAAAGCTTCCTTCTTCCCAACAAGAGCAAATCCTGCGAGAAGGACAAAATGCACAGCTATGCTCAGAAAGGTACTTGGAAACATTAATGTGTAAGAAACACAACTTTCCTGTGAGCCTACAGCAATCTCTGCAATGCCTATGTTGCTTAGCATGTGAACAGTTGTAATACATTTTAAATCAAGAGAATAACACTTCCTTTCCCTCAGGAATCTCAAAGGTTAGCATCGCTTCAAACACTTGCAAAGCAAGCTACGTACAGCTCACAGTCACTTGGTTCAGAGCCGAACGTCAAATGTCAGTTAGATGTGTTTTACTGAGAAATGTACCATTCCTTTCTAGCATCATTAAGCCACGAAAGCAAACAATTAGCAGAACTACAACTGCTAGAATCATGCTGTTTTACCATTTATATTTATACAGCCCGATGCCATGACACAGTTACAGCCTGTGCCACTGGAAGGAGTTCATTATTTTCCACATGTATCCGTTCACTCTACTCGCTCTCCTCGACAATGTAATGATTTGTTTGTTTGTTTGTTTTATTTCAATACCATTCCCACACTACCTTCTTTGGTACATGCTTTAACAGAGCTTATGCCTTCAGAAAAAAAAGAACTAAACAATTTAATTTATCACTTTGAAACCCGAGCTTTTTTACTTTACAAAGACATTTAAAAACAAGCCATACTACTTACTGCTTTTAAAGATCCTTCCTTTCAACTGTTTTCTGATTGCTTGCAAAACTGTGATGCAATTAAATCTTACTACTCCGCTTTTAGAAAAGGGGAAAAAAGACAAAGAGATTAACTGAGTCTCTCAAGGCACTGTCAGTGGGAAAGAATGAATAAGAATGAAGGCTAATGAATATCTTGGAAGCTTTTTTTTAAAGGAAAACTTGGGGTTTATTTTCTTTTTAACAAAAGTATTTGCTTCCTTTGCATTTTTCTAAGACGACTGAAAACAGGAGGTTTCTTCTGAAAACATTATGTGCCTTTTGTTTCCAACTGAATTCTTTCTTTTTTTAATGAGGTGGCATAACTTTCTGCTGTGTAATGAACATGGCGATATTTTCTGTTCAGCTATGTTTAGATTTGTACTTCAATACTCCAGCTTCAGCTTCACGTTCACAAGGTTTGAATTAGAGATGCTCCAGTAAAATGCACAAACACACCCAATGCCCAAATACCTTCTTTTTCAAATACTGACTGGTGCTGTATTTTCACCTATTTCCATGCATGAATGGAAACACTCTCTTTCAAAAGCAACCCATAATAAGCTTGAGAGCTCAGAAAATGTGACAGGTGAATGAAAAAGCCTGCTGCACCCAACAGCAGACTGCCAGGCTTGATGCTCGCACTATGGGAATCTCCCGTACGCTCTTGGAAATCACAGCGCAGAAATTTAACCTATATGAAATCAAAGAAAGGTGGACATCTTCTCTTAACATAAAGCAGAAAGAAAAATAAATATTGTGTGCGCAAGTTTGGAACCTAACAGCCCAATCTGAAGAACTACGGAGAAACAGGCAATTAAATGCCATTTCTCTTCTTGAATCCTTAGGTTGAATGGCTTTTCAATGCTTCTACAGTGTATACAACTTTTATAGTCCCATATCGGACTCAAATCAGAAATGCTTACTGCAGTTACGGCAGAGATTATGTCTCATGTTAATTTTTTCATGTTTAATTTATTAGGATTGTTTTGAAGCAAGTTATTATGCACCATAAATAAAGATATCAGAATCTAAAATATTATAAACTTCATTAAGAATTACTCATTCCATTCTCTTAAGTAGTGTGTGTTCGTAAGCAACAAGGTCCAGCAGAGATCCCCAGGATTTGCATGATCAATTTAAAGCATCTCAGAGACAGGAGAAGAAACACAGAAGTATCATATCAAGTCTAACCTTTAATCCTAAATAGAGGTGAATTTTCAAAGTCACTTACATGCCTCAAAGCTTATATTTTTCTTCCATTTCACCCCTTCATATGTACTTTGTTGTCCATGAGTTATAACAGAAATACTGCTTCCAGGTCACTTAATTGATTTTGTAAACCCTTTCTAAAGGCTAGATTTTCAAAGAAGCCTGGCGATCAAATCTCACTGAAATAAATACACACTACACCAAACTTCCACGGCTTCCTTCAAAAATCCTGTCAGAAAACTGGAACAGTAAGTGTCCGAGGACACAACTTATAAAACTTCTTTTTTTTCTAATGCATTTCAGTGACCCACAATAATGAATTCTCCTCAAGAGTGGAGTAGTAGTAGAGTTCACTATCACTTGGAAAACCAGAAGTTGAGTCAACTGCTATTTGCAGTAAGAGACCAGGTTAATCATGAGGGGGACAGAAATAAATACCTGTTGCTTCTAGTACACTAACTTAGTAGGACCCCAGCAGGGAATATTTGTTATTCCAAATGCATATAACTTTTCTAGAAGGAAATGAGGACACGCTGTGTAACTTAGATGGCAGACTGTGAAATACATCAATATTTGCCTCTCGTGTAAGCGGGCTTTAATGTCTCCAACACTTTCTGTACCAGTATTACTGTTAGTTTTAACTGTAAGTGAAATGCTTCCATCATAAATGATGACCCCTGAAAATTGATGCGGTCGCAAGTAAACATCTCGTCTTGCTTTGAAGCTGTTAACATGTGCTATGACAGAAGGATTTATGCTAAGATGCTGATAAGAATGCACTCTCTTTCTAACTGGAATTTTAATTGTCTTTTGCCTCTTTAAAAAGACATTCTACATATTTTCCAATGGTTTAAACTAACTTGAGGTGCTAAAAAAATAATAAAGATCACTCAATACACTCATGGACACATACCCCACTTCCACCCCAAACTATACGTATAGGACTAAGCAGAGCCACCTTTTTCTTAAAATGTGGTTAGATTTCACTGTGATTTTAGTAGGAGCTGATTTAGGTCAATGCTGAACAAATCCGGACATCTGACCTCAATTATTCATCATGCGACTCAGTACAAATTGTAACACAGAAGAAAAAATAAGAAAAATAAATTCTCCCTGATTTTTTTTTTTTAATCCCATTGCACCTGCCAATGAATCTTCCTAATTAATAAATATTCGCTTCTCCAAATACTGTATCTTGGTCAAAGCTGTCATCAAAACTGCATGCAGAAGCTGTTAACCTTTAAAGTCTGCCCATCAGTGTATCTTAAATTACTTTGTTCATTGTTAATCCAAGGTGCTAAATATCACAAGCACTTAAATCACTTAAATTAAAATTGACAACTATGAGAAGACAAAAAAAGGCCTTTCTGATTTTAGGTTCTCTTACATGTATTGTTTATGGACAGATCAACACATCGCATGAGAGTCTTTTCTTCATTGTATCTTCTATTGCAGTAGTAGTCGGCCAGAGTATATAACAGATCTGAGAGAGGTAGGTAGAAAAAGGTACTTACTAAATTATGTTCTATGCTACATTGGGTCCAGTGAGAAAAACCATTTCTGAAGTGAATGATACAAAACAGCAAGTTTCAAAATTACTATCATTACTGTAACGCTGTTCCTATGGACAGCACGGATTACTAAGTCACAGTAACAGCTTCATTCCAAACTAAACTCAATCCAGCAGCAGCTCAAAATAGCCTCAAATATTTGAAAGTGTGTATTAGCTAACAAACTGGTACATCTGTGCCCATTGCAATGCGTTCTTTTTGGCCCTCATACCAGTCTTCCATGGGGTTTCATTGTTCTTAAGTAAAGGCATCAACTGAGTCAGTAAAGCACCTCTTACTGAATCTGCAGCAAATTTTCAAGTACTTGTCAGAGTTCTATTAAATCAGGAGATTGTCTTTAAATTTGTACAGTTCCCCACAGGAAAACACATACAATAAATTTTAGGCTTATTCAATGACTTACTGTAACAAGTGAGCAGCTTGTGAGTGGGATGGAGGGTATGAATCTGATAAATTAATGAGAAATCTCTTTCTCGCAGAGCACAGGAGCCAAATAGGACTCTGCCATTAGATCGTTTATTTGTGCGTTGCTTTATATTAAATAGCTCCTTCTAGAAGGAAGGATACTGAAAAGCATGTATTGGTGTGCAAACACTAGCGGTAGGCAGCTTGTTAGGAGCAGATGCTACCAGGTAACCCATATGAGCACCGAGGATCAAATCTGTACACCTGACTGGTACGGAGTGAAATCCTTCACACCAGCTGATGAAAGCTGTAAGGACTTGGTCCAACAGGAGCAGATATCAAACCCGAATAAGAGTCCTGCATTCCAGAGTAGGAACTGGGGACCACATCTTAGACTCTTTTATTGAGTTTGAACACAATCCTTGCAACTATCTTTGACTGCACGAAAGCTACCAACGGAAATCAGGATATAGCCACCTGAATGGGTACCTGTTGGTGCCAGAGACTTCCCCTCCCGTAATTAAGAGAATCAACAAATTCTGAAGATCTATGAAAAAGTATTGAAACTTAAATAGTTCTATTTTTGTACAGAAATGGTAAGCCTTAAAAAATAGTATGTACTGACTACTGCCTTCATCATATACCTGAAAAACTCTTTCAGATTCTTAAATCAGGAAGAAAATAGTATGTTCAATGTTCATTTGCTTATGCAAAATTGCTCATTGCTGTCAACAGTGAATGTGCCACAGGTCTCCTGGCTACTAGCAAAAAGGACACCTGCGTGTGCTTCCGTGAGCAGAGTAGAAGCTATGACACTGCTCTTGGCACTCGGTGGAAGCGTGCCCACCGTTACAGGGATGCCACATTGCTACGTTACTAAAAAATGCACGTCCTACAGTGGCAGCGTTTTGCAATAAGCACAAGTATGGCTATCCACAACCACAGCAACGGGTAACAGAGCAGAGAGTTAATGCCTATGAGAAAAGCCAGCTGAGTCAAAGCATGTAAGCGTAATTGAATTATTGAAAGTTACACTTATAAATGTATACAAAGTTTTAGAGAGAAAAACATTTAGATGAGGCTAAAAACATGAACACAAATGAAATTCATGCACTCAAAGAGAATGACTTCTGACTGTCGCCACAGCCATACGTTTGCCTTTTTTATTGCAGGCACTTGGTTCCCATTGATCCATGCACAGCATGGGCATTAAGGTCAATAACATGACACAAATCACAAGAAGCGAGGAGATCATTGTGCCAATGTTCTCCAAAAAGCTAGTCTTATTTGGAGGACAATAATTTTAAACAACTCTTTGCAGAGATTGTACTGTGCTTCCCCTGGTATCATTACACAAAAAATGGCTACAAATATCAATCACACAAAAAACAATAGTAACAGCCAGTGCAAAAACCTTGCAAATTTCTTTTTACTACTATATCAATTTGCTTCCTTTTATTTCCACTACCTCTGGAGGAATAAAGAATGACAGTAAATTAACTATTTATAGTTATAAAAATAGTGACTTCCATCTGCTAGAACTTGGAAGTGCTGTCCCAACAACTCGTATGCTTGATGAGATATGAACAGCAGAATATTATTAGGTAATGTGACTGATGTATAAAGTCACTTTTCACTAAAATACTCTTTAAAAAATTGGCATACTAATATGCCAGCCCGACAGTACATGCTAAGTATACCCAGATAATCAGAAGATTTGAAAATTTTCAGAACATTGTCTGGAATATTTTTTCCACTTTGGAGAGCTCTAGAGGACTAATATCTCAGCATTGCCATCCACAAATGAGTACATTATTGAGACGAGTAGCAAGGAAGCTTTAATAATAGGTAATATTTAGACAATGATACTAAAAGTCTGGGAAAAAAAAAAAACAACAAAATACAAAATGAGATTAGAGCTGTTCCCATTTTTAGCCTAAAGTACCTGAGCAAAAATGAAAATATTTACAAGTTCTTATGTGACACTGCTTATAACCATGTACCTATTTTTTATGTAACCATGATTTTTTTTAATCTAAGCATCAATTCAATTATCCAGTGCAATATACAGTAGAGGTACTGTTGTCTAATGAAGGTCTCGCTGAAAATAACAACTAGCAAACTGAAGCATTGAATCATCTTCAGGAATATTAAATACACTTTATTCCTAAATGAGGACGTCTAAACTTTGTGAAATAATACACTAAATAAATAAGCTTCACGCTTTATCCTCCCTGCCTGAGTCTTTCCATTTAGGAAAACCCTAAAATAATTATATCTCTTGTGGCACATGGGGAGAAGTTGCACTGTTAGTATCCAAATTGTTACTGTGCTTTAGAAAAGATTTTTCTTGGCAACTTTTGTCAACAGTATTTTTTCACATGGAAGAGGAGGAACAGAACCATATATTGAAATATACCTTGAGGTCTAGCAAATAATTTAGCAGCCCAGGCCTCGTAGTAGTACTGAGAAAAAAAACAGAACTTCTCACAAATCTGCAGACATTACGGGTAGCTCATTTGTAGCCAGAGGTTTTGTTTATTTAGGAGAATCAAATCCCTTTGGTTTCCTCACAGGGGGAAAAACTATGATTTTAAGGTATACTTTGAGTACTTTATTATATTTTCTCTTCAATCAGTGTTACAATTTATTTTTCACAGATAAACAGCACTTTTGAAAGGGACATTCTCTTTCTCCCCTGAACAACTCCAACTGTAAAATGTTTGTCTGACAAGTTGATGACTGAGCAAAAAGCAGAAATTTTAGTTTAAATGCCAACAGATCTTCAGCTTCAGAAGAGTCCAAATGATTACTCCACTGAAACAAATTAATCGCAAGGAAGCCCACTGGAAATAAGTTTTTAAATAATCTATTCCGGTATAGGAGTATATTTCTCTTTTATTCAGTCATTGCAGGCAATCAATCTTAATAAACACTCATTAATTAAGGCAAGGTTAAGAAGCATGATGATAAACACCTTTTATTATTCACTGAGGACAACAAACCTTTCCATTTGCAATTGTTTCAAATGGTTGCGGTTAATCCTATCATCCACCTTTCTACAAGAACAAAACCTGGGCTTATAACAGACTCTAGATCCCTAAATCCCACTGACTGCAAGGGTATTCAGGTTTCCAAATGCTTCTGGCATCCAAGAAGAAATCTCTGCCTTCTGATGTAAGACTAGATACGACTATCTCGACTACACTGAGGAAGGAACTACTTTTCACATTACGCTTCCTAAAAAAGTCCTCACTTTTCCAATGTGGACAACTCCTCTGCACAGATGGATAAAATCCTTTGTTTCTCCTGCTGGCCCTTCAGCGCATAATTAGCTTTCAGTGAACTAAAGAGGATGTGAATTAACAAGTTGCAAAAGCTGTTGACAATTAAAGGTAAGGTAAGTCGGTTCATATTTTGTCACAACGTAAAAGCTAGAGGCACGTACGGATGATCTACCTGCCTGCAATCATCGCATGCAGAAATTAAACCTCCAAAACGCGGGACTCAATAGTTCCATTTCTCACCATAACATACACTTTATTTACACAGTGACATGCTCATCGCCTTTAAACATAGCACCCACAGGGTTCTGCAACTTCATTACACTTTTGCACTCTCACCCACACATCAGCAGACGTAGTTGCAACACTACAGGGTTTGCCTGATCAAAAAAATCAGACTCCTTTAACAATCCGTTTTAATTTAGCAGGTATGGGAAGAGCTTATTACACGCACACGCGGTTTGCTAAAACAATTTGTACAGATATTTTCTTTCTTTCAGTTATTTATTTTTGCTTGTATATATCTTAGGAAAGGCCAAGCATGAAATTGGAGCTGTAGAGCAAGTCAGAATTTATTGATATGACTCTGCTCTGAGAGCTCAATAGGTGTATGGCAAAGCAAGAGGGGTAAAGGGGCTGAATTATTCATTGAACCTTTAAGCATCAACAAATATCACTTACAGCGAAGAATGCCTGTTTTGCAACGGTAGGTGTGAGGAGTACACATAAAAGAAAACAGACGTTCCAAACCCCATCTTACAAGACCATCATAGATTTTTTTCTTATTAGTAATGCTGAGGGAAAAGAACAGTAGCAAGTTATTACAGGAGGTGCATAGCACAAATGGTTTTTTTATTTTATTTAGCATAACGTCTTGAACAGTGCACCTACTGTATCAGCCTAAAGGGAAAAGAAAAACTGATGAAGAATTGATAAAAGAAAAAGCCTTTCTTATCAAACAATTACAGTGCTGGAATAAAGCAGCTGTTATTAGCATAAACTTAGGATAAGAAACGAAAATATGTGAACTACACCTGACAAACTATATACATATATAAAAATATATAACAGTTTTCATAACACAAGCAAGTTGTTACTTTTAAGTTTCAGCTTCCATTCCCAGTTCCACTTCTGTGATAACTTTGCCAGACAAATCCTTTCAGCCAGAAATTCTCTTTGAACTAAAATTGAATTATTTTCTTATTTTCTTATTCTTCTTCTAGTCAAAATTTAAAAGCATACTTTTTTCCCACATGCCCACATCTGTAACCAGATTCATTTCATGGTGGCAGTCACTCAACTGATGGATAAATCTGACACACCCTGTTGGTAAAGTCAAGTGGCTGCAAAACTCTCTTAACACTGCAAATGGAAAGCTGCTATGACACAAGAAGATGGAATATTAATTAACATTTGTCAAAAGGTATTTATGTTACAGTTTAGAAATATGCGTTTTTATTATTTGCTATTTTTCGACAAAACCAGAAACAGTAATATTTCTCATCTTCAACTAGCTTTCAATGTCCATAGTTCTGGTACTTTGATTTGTTTTGATTTCACCTGCTGCAGGCCTAATTCTAACTTTTTATCACCAACCTATTGCTATGTCTTCTGCAGGGTCACTGGCAGTATCATTTGGGAAAAAGAAAAAATAAATAAAAATGGTACGATCACTTCTGTTTTCATTTTGTACCTCAGTGAATTCAAATCTTTTGCTCCTCCTTTAATTTCCATTGTGGTTTGCTTCCGTCGTACAGACTTCCCAAGTTTTCTGCCTGCTGCTTATGAACAAGAGAACACAGAAGGAAATAGGCAAAATTGTGGCAATCCAGCATCCTACCTTTGACTGCGGTCAAGACCAAATGCCTAGGGGAGGGTATAAAGACCCTGGGCAATCATAGAGGCTTATTTCCCAAATATGTTCCACCAGCCTCCAGACTTTTAAAAGAGAGCATGTAGATTTCTACCTCTGCTTTTCTTTGTCATTCTTTATGAACGTCATATACGAATGAGTCAGGAACCGCTCTTCTTAACAAGAGCAAGAAAGCAAGGCATGGGAATTTCATCCCCTGCATGCCACGTGAAAAAGCCACAAAAATGCCTCCCCTGAGTGCGCTGCCCCTGCTTGCTGCTGCTATCACAAAGGACCGCACCTCCAGCAGCGGCAGCAGGAACAAACGCGTGCCCCGGGCTCAGTGGCTGCAGCTCACCACCGGAGCACAAAAATGACTGCTGGAGGGGGAATGGCAGTCTAGACATGCATTTCTATCCACTCGCTCCTGCTGTGGCATTACTAGCCCTTCCACAGAGGGCGGGTAAAAAGTGTCGGGAATGTCTTAAAACTGCAGCAACCACAGCCAAAGGAATAATGTTGAAATTTGACATCGCAGTAAGACTATTGCATCACTGAAGGTGGCTTTGGGCAGAAGCGGCTTTGAGCCCTATTCTGGTACAGGCAGACAGATCCAGCCAGGCTGAAACTCAAGGCCAATACTCATGGAGTGGCATTTCTCACATCTCCCGTGTTAGACCACGTGTTGGAAAGACATTTAAGACACACACTGCTTTCTGTTTTCAACAAAAGCTTCATAAAAAACATTTCCAAACCCATCACCTGTATTACAGCACGGCACAGCTTCCCTCATGTGACAAAAGTAATTTCCTTCCCGAGTTATAATCTGTAAATACCCACTTGCTCTTTTCCTATGCCAGGCCCACATACCACCAAAAAGTACAAGAGCCTTGTACAAGCTTGTTTTCAAAACAAGAGTTTGAAGCTCTCAAAGAGGAAAACAAGGTTGTGATGAATTCTCCTGTCATTCCCTAATAACTTATTTACACCTTTATATAAAAGAAATTATCTCTCTCGTTTTGAAGTTTCTACAAAATAAATAGCATTTCCAGAGAATGGAATAATTCAATTGTACTTCCACTTTTAATTAACTGCAGCAATTATTTATTATTTTGCCATATCATAAAGGATGAGAGCTACGTATGACATGAAAGCCAGGTAAAATAAAGCTTTAGATTTAATTCAGTGTTATTCCTTCAGCACAAATTCTATAAACTCCTTGATACCATTGTGAAAAGATACAGCTGTCTTTTACGCAAAGATTCTGTAAATGAAAGTAGTGCGTACGCACCCTGAGCAAGACCGGAGTCCTATTGTCAGAGGACTTGTGAGAGTCATGGCAAGGAGCTGTCTTTATCTGAGTAACCTTCAGTTCGGTAGCCAAGATGATGCAGAGATACAAAAGTGCAAAGCAAAGTCGCAAAGCAAAGTCGCAAAACAAAGTCACAAAGCAAATCAGGGGCAAAATAGTCACGGACAGCTGACTTACCATTGCACCCACTGAAGTGCTCTGCCCTCCTGCTTCTAGCCCTCACTGATAAGCCCAGGATTGCTTTTAAAAGGACCGGCTCTGCCCTAGACTGAGCTTCCTAGACTTGAGCCTGCTGCTCAAGAGGATGTTTCAGAACTGTACTGCCTAAAGAAAGTTTATTACAACAACGAAGAGATCTGGAACAGAAACTCCCAGGGAGCCAATTCTACTTTTGCTGAAAGGTGTGAACGACTTACCGCCTAGCCACACAGTGAGGTGGCCACCACGTGGACCCTGCTATGCCCCAGGAGCCCTTTCAGAATAAACTGAGCTGGAACTAAACTGCGGGAAAAGGTCATGTGAAATTACTTCATGAAGAAGTATCAGGCTTTCCCTCTTACTTTTCTATAGCATTTTTACATTCTGTGTAACGCTTCAAACACGGGTCTGCTCTGCTAGGAAGAAGTCGATCCACAAACGATCTGTATTAGATATTATTTCGAGGCAGCAGTTAGACCCACAAGAAGGCAGCCTCAGTACTTTGCTCTCTAGCACAGGGATTTTACAATTTCTTCTACTCCTATCTGAACATTGACATCCTGCCCAATATTTATTAACTTCTGGCTAGTGAGTGCATGTTCCCCTTTTATGTCCTTTATCCCATGTTATTGTTATTCTATATTTCTTTATGTGGAACTGGAAACCCATCTATCCAACTTGAAGCCAAGCCTGTCTAAATCATTCCCAAGTTCATTGCTTTCTTTGGCAGTTCCAGCTCAACAGAGGATTTCAGCAGGTTTCAAGTTCTTTCTCTTAAGTCTTTAAACACATACCAAACAAAATCATTCTTAATAGCTCCCTATCCAGAACACAGTCAGTTCACCTCCCTTGTATCAAACTGTGTCCTCTCATGTACTTTCTGGCTGCTAGTCTCTGACATGACCCTCAGTCCTCTGCCACAATTTCTAACTTTGAACTTTAGTTATTTAAGGCTGAACCCCAAACAATTAATCAGATAACTTCCCCCTCTGTCAACCCAGAGAGAAGAGAAAGCTTTTAACACCTCTCCACAAAGTTTACGGTATAAAATCCTCCAAAAATTCAGGGAAGAAAAAAAAAAAAAGGAAAAGAGGAAAAATTACATGCGGCAAATCGTTCACTGCCAGAGACATCTATCAAAGGGATCACTCTCTAAGCTCCAGATGGCAGGTCTCCTACAGGAAGCAGCTGGTCCTTTGGCAGCACGTCCTCGAAAAGTGCCAATGGCTAAGTCCGTCTGTGGTAATTCAGGGCCACCACAGGAATTTTCTGCTGAAATTATTTCAGCTGTACAAGCTAAGCCTTTGCTCTTCAGCAGACCAGAGACAGTAGCCAGACCCACTGCTTTATCACATACCACCCACCACGCCAGAGATGCTCTCTTCTCTGTGAGGGGAGGGGGCACGTGGGTGTACCATGTGCTTTGAACTGCTTTTAACATAACCACAAAAGTTGGTAAACTTGATTTATTAGTTGGGCCACTGTCTGCAATTTCTTCAAGCAGAAACATATATTACTGTGTGTGTAAAATAGCTAGCAAACCTATAGTGTTAAAAAAAAAGAAGAGTACGCCATCTTTTACACATAGTGGACAATACCCTGAATTCCTTACTCAATTTTATTCATCCCATAAGCCGAAGAATTCTTATATTTTAAGTTCAATACTACTTGATTTATTACCATTTCTAAACTTAATACATTCTATACCTAATATGCTAACCCTACATTGCTTTTGTTTTCAGATTTCTTCTCTTTCTGATCAGCATATCAGTGCACAAGTTCAGCTTCTTTCCTCCTTTCTTTCACTCTCCCGGTCCTCTAGAATCTCCTTAGGTCAGGAGACAGGTAACGCGCTTTCAATCACACTTTTAAAGCCAGACAACATGTAGCTCCTCTCCCTTCTACATAAAACTCTCAGCATTTTTAAGGTGCTGATCACCCCATTACAGTGATTGTAATATGACCACGTAACTTCTCCAAAGAGCAATTAAACTCAGTGAGCGTTCAGCAGACATGTTCTGCACTGGTGTGCAATATGCTCACCACTCATAGCATTGATCTTCCTACACCAGCCATATCAGTCAACAGAGAATGCAAACCCCCGCAAATCAGAACACCTTCTAACTTATGTAGGTACAGTAATAGCTTAGGAAACAGCCAATGACACACAATGTCAAGATTTCCAGTCAGACTGCAAAGCCCTGCTCGCTCCACACGTCAGTGGCACCAGCTGCAGCCCAATTAAACTCCACAGTGCACAGGTGTTCCCAGAAATGAGTAACAAAAGCAAACTTCCCTTTAGGGTTCTGAAAAAAATTAGAGTTCTTTAACTTCAGGTCTCCAAACATCAGACAGACTGAGGAAACAGGAAAGAGAGAGAAAACGACGTACAGAAAAATAACAATGAACTGAATTATAACTCAAATTAAATTTAACATATATTTGTCCTAGGAAATGTATATGCTCATGGTTTACCTGTACAAACCAAGACTCATGAAACATTTTACGACTTTGACATGAAAATCCACTTTTGTTTTAACTCCTTGTTAAAGGAGTTCTTCTAACCTGGGAAAATAGCATGTATCGTCCAAAAGACAACATGTAATATTTCTAAATAATATTCTAAAGCTTCACCTTTCACTGACATTTAAAAGCTATCTGCAGCAAAGACGATTTGGGGTAAAAGGACCTCAACTAACTGTCTACAATTTTTGGCAACATTTCAGTATGTCTGTGAGCAGAGTGGAATCAAGTCACAGAAAATATTAATAGAAAATGTGACCACCTCATTTAAAAAACTTGAAAAAGCTTACAACTGCAATATTCCAAAGAGCTATTTGCAAGTTGAACACAAGGAAAATAATTATGTGGAAATGTGTTAATGGAAAAGACAAAACACATTAAATTCACCTTAGAATAACCTGTTTGATAAAAGAAATCCACTTCATTTTCATGCTAAGAAATTAATCAAGCTGAAGATTCGGAGAGTTTCATTCATCAGTAAAACATTATTTCATTATACCAATAAACTTGCTCTGGCAAAATGAGCAAATGTCTGTTTATTAATTAAACTACTGGAGAGCCAAGATACTGCAGTACAGTTGTCAGCATGTAAGATTCATAGATTAACATTCTCTTATTAAAAATAAGAGCACTTATACTGAGTAATTGATCTTATTTTCTTAATAGAAGCTCTAAGAGAAGCTGTGGGGCTGTACAAAGAGCACAAACAATAAAAATTTAATTACACTGTGAATGACAGCCATTTCAACTGGAGGCAATATTTACCGTTATTGATATGACCAGCCAACATCATAGAATATCACTGGCAGATGGTCAATTGTCTTATAAATTATTCTAATATACTAACTGGCAACACAGCAGATTTTCAGCTTATTAAAATATATTCATTAGTAATACTATTAATATTTACTCACCGAACAAAGAATTTGTTTGTAATTTTATGAGGTAACAATGGTCCTACAAAATGAATAGGTCAATAAAGGAAAAGCAGGTGTTCAAAAACTCAAGACACTTAAAATAATTGAAGCCCACAATGCAGTTGCATTTGTTTGACCATGGGACAACATTAGCTCCTAAAATAGTTATTTCAACTGCAGCATGATAATGTGGAATATGTTTGGTCCTGCAGCTTCTAGATGGGTAGATATAACCAACTTATTCACAGATGTCATCTTTAATAGCTTTTCTAACCTGACATTTTATCAGTTGAGAAAGGTAAAGACTACACAAGCACATTGCTCTTTAATTAATTAACGTAGGAGTGGGAGAAGGGAGCTAGCCCAAAAAGAGATTTTACAAGCCCTCACAAGTAGTTCAGAAAAGTTCTTATTCTGGCTAATAGATCTGATGTGTTCAGCCAAACTCTGTGATGTATTACAGGTTTATTTTAAGTTGAAATTTAAGAATGAAATAAAGCAGGAGAAACAATACCTTGTGAACTGAAGCTGGAAAATGGATCACTGAGTCTCTGGGACCAGAAACCTGAATCTTACACTGTGCTTTTGTTATGCCAGTGTGTATGACTGTTTACTGCCCTACGCCTACTGCATCAAATCAAAGCACTTCCAAGGAGACAAAAAAGGACATAAAGTTCCATATACTCCCTGAAAAATCTATTCATATAAATTCTTTTTATTTACTTTGGAGGGAAAGACTTGGAGGGTTGAAGCTTTCTGTGCTGAGCTCAGATCACATCTCTCCTTTGTAAACAACTGATTCGAATCGCAATCCCTACATAGGAAAAGTTTTTCAAAGCAATAGCCATTCATATTTTTTCCAAACAGCATGCAAAAATAACGATCCCTATCTCTCATTCTTAATAGGATTGCAGATGCTGCTTGATGACAACTGCACTCATGAACAACACTTTTTTTTTTTAAATTAGGGTTGCACGGAAATAAAAACCTGAATGCAAAAATCTGCACAGTTTGTCTGCATGTTTTGCAAGACTTTGTCCATTGTATTGCTGATACAGTCTGAAGGTGAGTCAGGGAGCTGCTGGCTTTTCAAGAAGCATTTCATAGGCTTGGCCCTGTTCCAAGCCAAATGCCAAACTGCAATTTCACAAACTACACAAAACCAGTGCTGTAAACACCTCAGCACTTCTGCCTAGGTCCAGTTCAAAAAAGAGACTCTTATTTTTTTGAGAGTAGAATTTCTGCCTTCCAGGACCACTGTGCTTTCACTAAGACTCAAATGGTCATGGTAAATCAATCAGAAAGGTGAAGGCCAAGAGATGGCTCCAAGATGCCACAACAATTGTCATAAGTAGTGACAGTTTCGCTATTCATAGTTTGGAAAGACTGGTACACTGCTAAAGAGATGCAGCATTTTATGTCTGCTTTCTGAAGCCACTCTGAATTAACAGTTGTAGGACAGCTCTTTTCTTAAAGCATGCTTAATATTGGGGAATAACTGCCTGAAAAGCGACCAGGAAAGTAATTAATTTTTTCAACATTTGTACTCTTTTTTTTTTTTTTCTTGGTACCCTGTAAACCTAATTAATGCTTTCTGGATGATGCACGGAGCTGACATTTTCAGAGAAGAAAATGCAGGGACTTTGTTTTCCCTCTTTGCTAGTTCATCAGATTTTGATAAGATGGCTGTAACCGAGCCTAGACATGGTAGACCTCAGATTGGAAAACTCTGGGTGCAGATGTGCCCTTTGACATGTTCACCAAAAATATTTTTTAATAACACTGGTGAAAATTCTGGAGAGGTTACATTAGGGTGAGAAAGTATTTTCCAAAACATTACAATAGGAAAACACACAATAAAGAAAAGCCACAGGTAGCCTTAAGTATGTCACACTTGTCGCCTGACAAGTATTATACTTGCTGTGATATAAGTATACAACCTGTATAAAAGTTGTATTATACTTTCACAATATAACTTACAGCAGCAGCTGTCACATAAACAGAAATTGTTTTGTGGTTGCTGTTGTTTTGTCACAATCCTTGAGCAAGGGGCTGAGGGCAGCCAGGAAAATGTGGCTCAAAATAGTTTAGTCATGATGCTCCCAGGCCCGAGAGATGAAGTGATTAGTATTAGCCTTACTGTGCTACAAAGCCTTCTCAATAAGAGGGGAAACAGAAGCAAGTTCCACCATTAAATGTAAATATCGGGGAACAAGGGAGCTTTAACAGACTCTTAGTTCCTTGTAGAGACACATAGTTGCATGACAATTTGGTCCTTAATTTCAGGAACAACCTACTGGTTTCTCCAGTTTCATTCCACTGGTCCGGAGGGCTTTTCTACAAAGGTTGGAGATGAGACAGAAATAAGATAAAAATACAAAAATCATTCTGACTGCAAGTATAACCAAGGGAGAACTTAATTTCAGAAAGCCTTGAAAGGCATTAAAATGTTATAATGAGATTTTTTTTCCCCCTCCTTATACAACAGTGGATAATTCTCTGAATTACAAGTCTCTTTTTACATATAGTCATAAATTATGTTGTTAAAATATTGATAGAGTCAGACCCGGTTAATTCAAGTCAGTTTTGCTGCTCATTAAGATTTAACAGAGGCTGAAGCATTTGTGGAATAATGTCATGCAAACTTTGGGACACAGGGAATACAGCAAGCATGAATTAGGTGGGAATACAACGGCAACTGAATTGCGTTAGAAATAATGGAGAGAAATTGGGGAGAAAACAATTTTCTCTTGGGGTAATATGGTAAGGGACGGAGACATGGCCAGCCAACCTCCCCAGAGAGTTTACATGTAAACCTTTGGTGGCCCCTTCTTGTCTGCCACCTCCTTTGCCTAGTGGGTGCCACCAGAACACCTCCCTGCACACCACGCGTGCCTCATGGGGCAAATATGATCTGCCGGGCTGCCTGTTTCAACTGCATCCATCCATCACGGCTGTGTGATGGGGCTTGGGCTTTAGGTCACTCAAACAGACAACGTGGTAAATCTATTGTGAAATAAAGGAGTAGTTCAAAGTAACTGCATTAAAAAACACTTTACAAAGTCATCACTTTGCAGACTGGCAGTACATGCACTGTAGCTTTAGATCAATATGAGATCCAACTTTATTTAATCCAGGAGAAACACCAGCATGCATTGTGACAACGATAACAAATGTGTTCTTGAGAAGTGTTGAAAAGAAGTGACTGTTTCCAGGCAATTGTAAGTTGTCTGTGCTATCGGAGACTGCAGACCAGCCAACAGCAGCAAAACATCTTTTGAGTAAGGAGTTCAATGAGGAAAAATAAGCAAAAACATTCAAGAGCTCAGATCTAGTCCCAAGATATTCAGCTGAAGCATTCCTATGATGATGGCTGTTACTTACTATCAGAAAATTGCCTAATGTGAGACTAACAAAATACAAATTTAGGCCAAAAAATATCAAGTTTTGCTTTCATATAGAATCCAAGTTCCCAATGATGAATGAAGACGTTCACAAGAAAATTCTTTGTTACAAAATATCTAGGTTGGAAAATCCAAACAATTGCAGACAAAAAAAAAACCCTCCAACCACTTTCCTACAACATTACATCTCTCAACAGAAAAAAAAAAATAATAAAAAAGAATTCATAAATATAAACCAAGTATTAAAAACGGTGGATAAGAGAACCTTCTGGTTTACTTTGTGACCATGCATTATTACACCAAAGTAGTTGCAAAAGCATAGGAATATCAAGAAGGGGAAGATAAACTTTCTTACTAATGTTATGATTATAGTAAAACAATGATTAAATCCCAGAGGGAAATGACAGATACTATCTTTACCAACAGGCAAGTGGAAAACAGAGAAACGTTTATTTGGAATTAACTGACTGCATTTATTTAAAAAGAAAATTAGGTAGAATAACTTTTCTTAGCATTTCTGAGTTCTTGGAAAAGATGCTTCCTTCTGGGTTCCAGCAACGTGTGTCGAATGTGCAGAAAGTCTTACACACAGTGTTTCAAAATTAGAAAATCTGTGATCACACCCAAATTGGCCTGTTAGGGCCAGTTACAGAGCTGTGGTAAGGACCATGTATATACACTGGGAGTTTCAGGGGATTGCTTAAATGAAATGACAACAGCTCCAGGAAGACAGAGGCTTTCTCTCCAGCAGAAGAGAAGTCTGCTCCCTCTCTGAAATGACAAAACCAGAATTTCCCTGATCATACATTTATCCTTCAACTATTCTGTTGCCTTTTTACCAGCAGAGAAGATGAACACACCCTCCCATAACAGCAGACTACACTATCCATCTGACTAATAATTAAAGAGCAGATAAATGGTTCTTTTTTTACTGTACATCAGAACCAGAGTTCTTAAAAATGTAAAAATCAAAGAATATAACTCATATTGGGCATACTAAGTCCCATTACATTTAAAGGCATTTCCGGACCTTACGGCAGAATATAAAACATAACTCTTCAATCTGTTTCAAAAAAGGGCTTGATAATATATCTCCATCATTTCTCAGTGTGGCAGCACTGCACAGCTCGACAGAGGTTAAGATAACTAGAGACTAAAATTTTGCAAGCCCTCCTTAAGCAAAAAGCTACACTGCTGCTACAGTTTAACTGTGATGAGGTAAGGAAATTTGTATGGTGACACAGGACTTTTCACTTGCGCTCTTACTTCTGACAAACACAGAGTGTATAATAGCAAATAAATCACAGGTCTCCATTATTTATCATGCAGCAACCTGGAATTTCCTTCTCTGACGTAACTGAAATGTTCACAAGCGTCCCAGTTTACAATATTCACTACAACTGTAGTGTGTAACTACAACTACAACTGCTGGTATTGCATAGAAGGTGCAAGTCTTGGCTTGAGGAAGCCTGATAGATGGTCCCCTCAGAGAGGAACAAGGCAAAATCAGAGGAAGAGTGTTCTCTATGAAGGCACTACTGCCCAACAGCTTTGCAGTTCTTCCGGTTTCACTGGGTAGTACAACGCTGTCATGGGCCTGAGCTTTCTGCAAACCCTCCACCTGGTATTTTGGACATCGAAATGAAACAGAGCAGTTTCACTACCCTGACAATTTGCATTTCTATTAAATGTAAACGGTAACATGTTTGGAAGCAGAGGTCTAGCCTCATCAAGATATGTGCAAACGTATGCTAAGCAGTATGTATGCATGCACGCAGTAAAGGAAGAGATGTCTAAACCTTAGTTAGAATACATTCCTTATTTATGTCTAAAACTGTGGCTGTGTGGTGGGATGGAAAGTCCAGTGGAGATTCTGAAGTAGATACAGGTCTATACATGAATAAAATATTCCCCAAAGTTAAGGCATTATTCAGAATTACGTTTTCTGTTTGAGGGAATGATTTGTATCATGTGTTTGAGAAGGCAGAAGAGAAGTTTAAACAAAACCAGGATGAAATATCAACTGTTTCTTCCTTTTTTGTAAACCAAAAAACCCAACAACCCTCCCCTTCCCAACTGTGTGAGTAAGAGAGAAGGAGGGAAGAATGCTGAATGGCACAAAGACTCTGATACTGAAATACAAAGTAAATATAGAAGCTCAAAGATAATAGAAAAGAATCCCTTTGGGAAATTCTATATTAAGGCTACAAATGTGGCCTCAAGGAAAACAGTGAAAGGTCCAGTAAACGGCTACAAGATACACCAGAGAAATTAATGAGCAAACATGATGTTATCACTGTCAAAATAGATTGCTACTACTTAGGTGTAATTAAGTGAAAAATTCAGAGAACAAATTTTTCAGATTTATGGGACAGACTCATTAAAAAGTTGTGAACAACGTGCCAAATTAGATGACAAAAATTACATTAAAATACTGAAAATACAATGTTTGTGGGTTTTGAGAAAAGAAACTATCACTGAGGTAATATTCAGAACTGCATGTTCCTTTTACGGCTTCTTTGCCTAGTGGTTCAGGCTACTATTTGTTAAGTGGGACAGATCCTCCCTCCAATTATTATTATTACTACTACTACTAGTAGTACTACTAAATAAAACCTTGCCTTTACAAATTATCCAGTGGTAGCAAAAGAGGCAACCTCTTAGATCTGAATAAAAGACATAGGTTTGTAGCTGATGAGCAATGAGGTAGATCTGAAAAAAGGTCAGCAAGCACTAAAATCCCAGAGTCGTCTGTAGGAGGTTGTTGGTATTAGACGTCTCATAAAGCAAAGCAGAGGATGTTACGGGACTTCTGCTGAATCGGATGGGGAAACCAGGCCTCTTTCATATTGAATCTGGTTAGAGCAGAGCTGGTTAAAAAGGAAAGGACTAAATTAAAGTTTGAAGTTTCTGCGTACCCTACTAAATGAAAATGACAAAATACTACTGACAAAGTTCTTTCCAGAAAGAGCATAATTTATTTTTAAAAGAGCGAAGATTTTAAAAATGTATAATGAGCTGTCACTTATTCCACTTCAGCCTTTTTTAGAAGCAGCTTATTCTTTTACCTTGGTTATCCACATCTAACAAAATGGCTGGCGTAAGCTTGGTGCTACCTGCAAGTCCCGTTCTTAAGCCTCCTCTTTTGGTCCCTGGAGAGATTGACTGTAGCCCTGTGACTGTTCTTAACAACCGTGATGGCTCCCAGATCACCTCGTAATGCAAATTTGGTAAACACCTGACATGAGTCCAAGACCACATTTTAGAATACACAAGAAAAGGTAGTTGTAACATCTTTACATGCCAGTAAAGGTCAGACCATGCCTGAACCCACCTAAGGCTTCCTGCGTAAAATTAATCTGTTGAGATTATTTGAGTCAAACAGTAAATTCACGCTGGATCAGCACTTTACCTGATATAACTAAGACGTTTCTGATTTGTTTACTAAGAGGTCCATACACACTGCTAGAGCTCTTCTATCTAGAAGCCCACAGCTCAGGATCTGCTTGGGCAGGGACATTTAGCTCCAAGTGTCGGTCACTTTAAATAAGGAATTTTTCTTCACTAGTTCCCACCCCCAAAACACTCCACTTTCTGTCTTGCAGAGGCAAGGAACTGCAAATGAATAATGATTCACCATTCAGTTCCCCCCAAAGGATTTAGTGTGATGAGACATGTAGGGGCACTAATAGACTGTGAAAGAAGCATGGGCTAAACTAATTGAGTAGTATTGATCCACTAGTGCCAGGGAGATTATCATGCAAGTTTACTTGCCTAGCTGCAGAGACTTCACAATATGGAAGATTTCAAATGCGGTGAGTGAATCGGGGAAAAAATTCAACCCTCCAACAACTCTCAACCATGCATTTAGCAACACTGTTGCAGTAATACTTACCCCCTCCCCCCCCTCCCCCAGCCTGATTTATCTTCGGAGCTAATTAATCTTTCACCATTGTAGTTTCACTCCACAGCACATCTTAATTTTTCTTTATAATTGAAGCTAAAGATTTTACCTGGCACAGGACTACGTACCATTGCTAAGGAGAAAGCTCCATGACCTCATCCTACTTAATTCGTGTCATAGCACAACTAAAATCTTAACAAAAATGGATAGAGGAAATATGCATATTTATAGAATGAACTACAATCACTTTTCTGATTACTATTTAAAATAAAATGCATGTTGACAGTCATAACAGTCAGTAATCCTGTTTTACTGGAAGTTTAATGAGGGATTTGTGGTTGAAGTTGGTACTTCTGCATTGCAGACGGTTGAAGTGCTAAAATGTCAAGCACTGACTGATTGCTGTCTAATTACAGACCCATAAACAACTTCATATGGCTATAAAATTACTCCCTTAGGTCTTCACCGTGTTGCCATCAAGACTAATTTCAAGAGAGGTGCTTAACTTGTGCACTGTATTTGACATAAAGTGTTCCTTTTGGAAATTTTGGCATTAACATTGGTTAAAATCTGGATGAAGCCTTCCCAACTATCTTTGCAGCAAGAGCTTTGTCTCTCGCCTCTAAAAATTTATTTTTATTTATAGTCCTTACTTACTATTGAAAATTGTCCCGAGTGACACGGTGATTTTGTGAACATGTAAATGTTAGCTCCAGGCAAGAAAGAAATCACCAATTCCCTGCAACTCCATTGTGAAGGGGCAGAAAGCTTAGTGAGTATGCTCAGTGTGTCACCCCTTCCTCAAAGCATTCAAAAAAAATAACATACAGTGTATATCCTTGTAAGGGTGCAAAACCCTTCTGAGCCTTTTTGAAATCATACACAACGTCCATCTCTTTTACAAATCATGGCTCTTCCCTCCAGCACGAAGGTGACGTAAAAGAGGAAAGAAACAAGTAGAATGAGCCAAAAGAAAGGCATGAGGAAATTCTTTTATTAGGGAGGAGAGGAGAAAGGTAGATGTTTGCTTCTAATGGCTTGATTTTGGAACTGTCTTATGAAATCTTTGTTTATGGATTTAGACGATCTGATTTCTGATTTCCTGAAATACCTAAATGACAACATAGACAAGCACAAGTTCATTTGGACCAAAATTAATAGAGGATTAGTATGCCATCAAGCTCTGCAAATCTAAATTTCTCCCAAGACCACAAAAAGCAGGTTTTCGTAATAAAATATTCTCTTATTACTCACACATATTTTAATAACATTGTAAGTTATTAATACAATTGGTATGACTCTTACTAATATCTTAAACAGGAATATGAATTTAAGTGAAAAATGACGCACTGTAGTGCATTTGTCTTTAAGGACACTCCTTCACCCGTTTTAAACTATATGGACTGAATCGTTAACATAATAACATTAATAAATAACACATCGTTATTTATTTCTTAATGCCTTATTAAACAGCCCATCTCATTACCTAATTATATGAAACACATATTAACACCACCACACTGTGAGGTCAATTAAAGATTTTGTTAAAACAATACGGAGTAAAGTATGTGTTTTCCTTGGTGTATACTTTAAAAGCCAGTCTCAGGTTTGTTTGATTATTTTGTGTTTTGTGCAAATAACCCATTAAGCTCCTAAGGAAAATTTCACATTTCCCAAAAGGCTTTCAACTAAGTTTTCTAATCTGAAAGTGTAAACCTAATTTGAGAAGTGTATGGTTTCAGTACCACTGCTGTGTATAATGCATTTTCTTCATATTGAAAATGATTCTCTCTCATTTTTCTAATAAATAGCCTATTGTATTTATTGCATATTACATTTTTGCTTGTATCTCAGCATATTTCGCTTCACATAAAAATAACAACATTTTTACCGCCCTTTTAAGAGCTCGGTACATTTTCTTAGGAACTTGGTTGACGGAGCAACTTAAAAAGATGCTGAGCCTTTGAAACAACTAGCCGTTCCCATTGCATTCTGTACTGCTGAGCGTCCTGTAAATCTACAGCTTTCACTGTAAATTTGCACAGTTCAGTAAATCTTTAAAATTATACTGTTACGTTTGCCTCTCTTTCCTGCTCCCCCCCAAAGACTGCATTACAGCTCTGATAAGAAAACACAACTGGTCTTGACTGCTAAGATCACCAAGACAGATTTGCAGGGAGTAGTAGCACTGGTGCCTGCAGCCTAATCAAACTTTCGCGTTTTCCTCAAGTATTTTAATGTATATTTTATTATAGTGTCACAATACTCCTATTTTGGTCTTATTCAGCGTGTTTTAATCCTGGCAGCTTGGCTGAACTACCATTTAGACCTAAATAACATACCGCTGTGGTTCTATGTACAATCTTATTCTAAGTTTGTATATACATATTAAAGGGATACTTTTTTCCCCTCTGAAGATGTAAAGTCACATTGGTTTTGTGACTGAAAATGAAGCTGGTTAAACAAGTTTCCCATCCATCTGTCCCTTGACTGCTCACTCCTGTCTTCACAAATGTCAAAATTTCTCTCTACCTGAGTTGTGCTGTTATAATTTATGGCACAGCTACTCTGTAAACCAAACCCCTGATTTGCTATCGATTAAAAATAAACTTGAAATTTATCTAAAAATGAAACCATTCAACCTGCACAGTTCCTGTGAAATAGAAAACAGGTATGAAAAATGATGCCATAAAGCACTGTATGGGCATATTTGACAGTATGACGGCATCTTTTTCATATAAAAATTAATAAGCTTCTGATTACCATTTTCTACTATGGCCAATGATAAATGCATAATTCTATCATTTATCATTACTCACATCTTCTTTTGAAAGGTTACATATAAATAACACTTCATATTTAAAATTTCCTCCTTGGTCAGACAATGCAGAGAAGCATTACTGCCAATAATAAGATATTCAACTGAACGGCTTTTTAAGCTAATTTGTAGAATTATTTAAATGCCATAGTTCTCATTTTCCTCATGTTAGAAATATGAACTCATTGGTTTTGTTCATCCTACACTGGAAATATATAAAACCAACCTGAAAGCATACCTTAATCATAGATGATACTATTATCGTAGGTTTGGGTTACGTTCTGAGTTTTACTCTTTTATTCAAACATTTTAATTCACCCTGACTATGACTTCTGGGCCTCCAACATTTGGAATCAAATAAGCATTTGTGAGCTCTTTCTTTCTCTCCTCTATTGCCTCATCTTCTTCACAACTTTTGCAGTTTCTCCTTCCCGCTTACAGGGATTTCCTTGGCAGCATGCCCCTTAAACACGCTGCTGAAATTTCCATAGAGCTGGAGCTTCATAAATTAGTATATAAATACACATATCATCTTTATGCTCTGCATATCTGCTTTTGAAATTCAAAGTAACGGCGTGGTAGAATTCTCTGAAGAGTACTGCAATGATCCCTTCTCCCAAATACTGTCATTGTAACTCCCCGGCACCGATTTGCTGCCGAGTTCTGTACCACAGTATGATGCAAAACTTTTTGTTGCAAAAAACTGTTCTTCATCCTAAGTGCTACAGAAGCAAATATCCTTTCAGATTCTCCTCTCTCAGAATTCTTGTTATTCCCATTCTTTCTTTCTCTGCCTGTTTTGCCTCCTGTAACCCTTTTTGCACCTGACTGCAAGCTAGACTCTAAGAAAGATTTAGATGAGCCAACGATGGACAAGGTGGAAACTCATTTTCAAATTCCCAGCCCCGGAGAAAATCCATAATCCCTAATTAGGTGCTTGTATTCCTTATTTAGCTCTTAAGAGTGCTTTTCATAAAGTGCCTGCTGAAGGGGGAGGTAAACCCCTTTCACAGTAGAGCTGCTGACTCAGCACTGCAACGTTTGCACCCATGGGGTACCCCAGGTCACTGCACCCTCCCTGGCAAGGGAGAAACCCCCATCAGCTCTTGGAGAGCAAGGCAGAGGCCTCTCACTCGTGCTGCAAAATAGGAGGAGAAGGGGAAGGTAGACACCTAGGGGGTGATTCTTTAAACAATATTGGTTTCGTGCCTGCCTCAGCGGCGTGACTGAAGTCGCTCATCTCCAAGCTCCTACTAAGAGGCCTCTCTGGTACGGGCAGAGAGTCAGGGAGAGCAGAGCACTCGCTGCTCACCCCGATGACGCTGTGCCTCTGTGAAAGCGGAGATTTACGGGCTCAGAAAGAAAACGAGTGATATATAGCATAATTTAGGACTTTTGAGGTGAGGCCACTCAGTTGACATTAGTCCTAAACTGGCATTATAAAGAACAGCAACTGACTAAACCAAGGAACTACATTTGAAGCAAGGCCGGCCACACTGGAGCTGGGTGCAACTAAGGAGAAAAGAGCAAGAACTGGAAGGGGCAAGAGAGTAAAAGTTTGAATAACAGTATGGTTGCTGAGATCTTGATTCTACTTAAAATCCTCCTTAAAATATCTATAGCCATGACTTAATGACAGCCTTCATTTTGCTCCTCATGCTTACAATCTCTTTACGTCCTATGCAGGTCAGCTGGATTACCAGTAACAACTTTTTCTCCATCATGGTTGCTCTCTGTCATATTCTTCAGTTAATTTCTGTATTTTTTCCCAATTACTGACAAATACATTTGACTACATTTAACTGTTACGTCTCTCGTTGATTTCTCGCCAACTTGTTATTTATTTGAAGCAAGTGCTATACCTCCAGACAGATGTGTTCCTTATATTATTTCTATTTGTGGTTGTTTGGGTTTTTTTCTGGTTAATGGTTGGACTCAATGATCTTAAGAGGCTTTTCCAACCTAAATTATTCTATGGTAAAATATACATTAAAATACTTGAGGCAAACATGATTAGACAAGCTAGTAGAAGCACATGTTTTCCTAGATGAAATATCTGAAACAAGAATAAATAATGTTTAAGAAATGAAACAAAAGAAGCCAAAATAAGATACAATTGCTACTTTGGAAAGCCCTAAATACAGACAATTTTGAAGGCCCATCAGCACTCTGTGAATATTGTGAGCATGGAAGAAGGCAGTACATTTTTCCAGAATAAAGTTTTATTCGTATTCATCCTGCCTAAACTCACTCATCCCCTCCTTCAGGAAATGACCTGAAATTACAAGCCGTAAACACCCATGGCACTATTCTTATCTTAATATGTAAATTATTATCAAAAGCCAGAATGTCTGGCTGAGGAGCAGGAGACCTGGGGCCTTGGACACAGATGTCCTTGCCCATACTCTACGACCTCCTGTGTTGTCATGCATGTGAATCATTTCTCCTCCAGTGGAAAAAAAAATCTTGATGGCTAATTAGCAGTAGGCATAAATAACTTCTGTGGGAGAGACACATTTTGGAACTAGTAATTGGCACACTCTCTATCTTTGATTTGCAGTTATATCGCATGACAGACATACGGCTGGAAAGAAGAAAACATTCACTGCCTACTGTAGTATCTTCTTAAATAGCTCAGATGAGTGGAAATGGAAATAAAGTGATTATTCCAATTATCAAAGGCTCACAGGAATACATTGAGCTCTGAGAAATTTACCCTCATTTAATAAACTGCTTGAAATTAAAACTGTAAAAACAGCAAGAGGGTCCAGAGCTATACGAATTTCAGCAGACCTAACTGCAGCAGCACTTACCAAGCACACAGGGACACATTCCTCTTCCCGGTCTGTGCTGACAAATACCAATTAAGATCTCTAAAGGACTCCGACTAGACTTGAAGACAAGAATGACATTTAAATTGACTTCAAATATCATTTATCTATTGTTTAGATTTACTGAAACACGCTGCCCTTTGCTTCTATCTTCTGGCATTTGTCCATTACAGTGGTGTGCCAAAAGTGAATTGTTCCATTAAAATCTAAAACAAAAGGGACCAACGCTCCGAGTTACAAAAATTAATCCTTTTAAAAAATACTTCTTGTTAATAGAGAACATCTGATCACCATGATTCAGTGTCTGCACTTAATTCCATTAAGCATTCATACTCCCAGTGCATCTCAAATTCACTGACAAGCACATTTTCAGAGAAATTTAAGCAGTATTTTCCTTATAAAATAAAATTGCAGATAGATTTGATTTCTTGGTTTTCCTCAAAATTGCAGCTGTGTAGACTTTCAGCTGCTTCATGAGCGGGACTACAGAGACCTCCTTTAACTGAAATCTTTGGGGGGTTGTTTGGTTTTTTTTTTTAGAATTTAATATGTTCTGCATAAATCTAAAACAGCCTCATAAGAAAATCCTCTGTCAGATTTTTAAGATTTTTAATGATCTGAGGGCAAAAAATACTTTGAAATCTCACAACTTCATCACAGAATAACATCTGTATATAACCCGAGTATCAACAATATACTGTTTAATGAAAAAGTACAGTATTAGTTATATGGCATTGCATCTCATGAAAAATTATGTTTATTATATGTCTTAGAAACCAAATAAAAGAAGCACTTATAAAAATATAAAGTATTTAAATGCCAATAGTCACACAATCTCAGTGAGGTAACTAATTGCCAAGATGTGACCAAAGAAAAAGGCTTTACAATTGAAAATATACAGAACAAAAAGTTCAGTAGCGTAGGCCAGATACAAATAGTATCCCTTGCACAACCCTCATTTAGTACTGATTACATCTAAAAAGTGCTAGCCTATTCTAAGCGATCATTTAAGGGATATTTGTGATAAACAATAAAACACTAACTAACATAATCAGAGAAGACTTAGATTTCCAGGACTGGATTTTAAATAACAATAGCTATAAGCAACTTTTCTTTATCCCAACTCACTGCAAATTCATGATCACTACAGTATAATACTACTTTTGTGTGAATCGCCCTACTCTCCTGCTAGCAACATATAACGCAGAAAGAGGCAGAATTATTTTGCAGATTTTATTAGCACTGATGTAAGCAGTGCTACAAGATGAGGCTTTACTGTTTGTTCTCAGACTGTTCCCAGAAGCAAAATACAGACCTGCGTATTTTGTATTGATCCCGTTCTCCTCCTCCATTATCATATATCTTCACTTTCCGAACGGTTTTCAATACCTACAATTTACCAAACTTTGACCAGCAGACTACAGGTTACGCTAAAAAAAAAAAAAAATCAAATAGCTGCTGGAATCATATGGTCCTCATAAATCAAAAAAAGGAGCCACCTGAACTTCAGGACTGATCTTGAGATTGCAAAACCCTAGACAAAGTGGAATGTGTAAATTTGCAAACAGATTTAAAGTACATGACAGGTATACTGTGTGCTTTTGTGACCCAAATACAATGTATAATGCAGGCTTGTCTCTACTAATTTGAATCCAAGAATGCTGCGAAACCAGCAAGCCTACCAGTGGGATTAAGCTCACAGTCATACAACTTATTTGTCCATCTATTACACATCTCTCTTAGTCATCTCAATGTTTCCAGTTCTTCCTTCTCTAAGCAGCTCACTGTTCGAAACAAATAAATTGTTAATTATTTTAAATCAAATTACGTTTGTGCTTTTGCAAACTGTGATTCTACAGCAGGTACCATAACAAAGCTATTACCCCATGTGATTACCATAACTGAACCGTGATCCTTATCCATTGGCTTAATTGAAGCAATTAATAGCTAATTTTATATCACACATCTTTTACCTTACTAATAAGTAGGGAAAATCCATTAAGGTAATGTAATTATACAGGTTGGAACATAACAAGGAAGCAAGTATAGTTCATTTAGGTTTGACCTCGCAATAACGCACCTTGCAGTTTGCATGCTACAAAGCTGCAGCTTGCAGCTATTTAGTACCAAGTCTTATTTATGGCAATATACATCCTGAATACCTCTAATGTAAGCTTGTGAATGAGGCACTGAGATGAGCCTTAGCAGCTCTAAATGTTGTTCTCACTCCATACAAGAAGTTGTAGACATAAATCCACCTATTTCAGACTATTACTTCAAAAAGAAATACTTGCCACTTCCCTTTTTTGACTTTCTAATATTTATTACTGTTTTCGAAGTTGAGGGGGAAGACAAAACAGCTCCTACTGTCCTAGCAAAAAAACCTCATACAGCAAGTTAATTATGTTTACATGGGAAAATGATTATGCTGTTAAACAGTTGTTGCAGAGACACTGGAGATAAGAGTGGAAAACCCGAGAGATGACTAGAGAGCCTAGAAATGATCACACTTTCCTTTTCAAGATTTTTTTTTCTCATTCCGAGAAAAGGCATACTTCGAGGTGCACTGCAGCTTAAAGAGTCATAAGTACTGTAAGTTGTTCCAAAACAAATGTTAGGTAGAAAGGACTGGCATTTCAAACGGCGTATGAGATGTGTCACCATCAGAAGCAACTGGGTTACGTTCATTTTCACCAGCTGTGGATTTGGTAACTTGCATTGAGAAAGAACTCTTGTTCTTTCTTATTTCTTGTAAGAAGAATGCTTAGAAACACATCATTCATGTTTAACATGTCTGTGTATAATAACTGTGCATAAGCTCATGAACTCACATTCATTAATTACATTAATCTTTACTCCTGAAAACAGGTTGTATGACGTAGTTTTCCCACTATCACCAACAACAGTTTACTTGCAACAGCTCTTTAATGAAATTTTCTTCTGCTAAAGTGCAAAAGTAATCAAGCTACAAGCCAGTGATGTTCAGAAACATCATTAGAAAGTTATAAGGATTTGCATGTAAATGAGCATCTTTAGGATTTTGCTGCTTTCTCCAAAAAAAAAAAAAATCAGCTAGCCATATAGCAATCTGCACATAACTTGTTTATGAAAGCTACATAAACACTGATGAGTGACAGTTTGGATACAAAGAACTAAAACAATAAGGAACAATGGAAGTACTGATTTATTCATCAGCGTTGACCATTACAGAGGTGAAAACTACAGCTGAGTATCTTGCATTTAATATAAACAGTTCACAATCACAATAAAAACTAACTGAACAATGCAGCTCAGGGATTTTTCAAAAATGAAACTTCACAGCAGATGTTAATCCACTAAAAAGATTACACGGTCCAGGCCATAACCTATGGACAACCAAAAACCTGTACAGTAGTACTTTCTAGCACATAAGAAAGACAATACCTCTTTGTTCCAGAGCGTTAAATTTTTTTTTTAAAAAACAAATTTAAAAAATCACTTTCCTGCAGAAATGTCAGGTGATATCCAATGGGAAAGGAAGAGAGGAATAAAAGAGGTTAACGTAAAAGATATTCGCTATGACAATGCACAACACTGAAAAAGTTTTGAAAACACACATACATGTTTCCAGAGACATGTAACACCATACCTGGTGATGTGAGGAATTGCCTTCACACGGTGGTAACGATTACACAGACTGTAATCAAGAACGCAATATGTGACAATGGATGGATGATGGAAGGAAAAAAAAGAAGAAAAAAAAAGAGAGAAGGAATGAGAATGATATTAAAACACATATAACAAAGATGAACAACTAGAAAACTTCATGGACATACCAAAGAATTAAATGCCCGCTCACTTCTGAGACCTCTAAACTAAACTGAACATCTTTACAGACCTCACCCTGATGTTTGGTTACTTTCTGCTTGTAACTGCAGTCGACAAAGACTGGTTTTCTGTGGATATAACATTTCAGTTGATGTTACCCTCTGTTATTAGAGTTGTACAGATTGTGGAAACAAGTCCTACCACTGTCACCAGAGTACAGCTGGGTTTTTGTTGTTGAGTATCTTGACCTTACATGTTACATTAGGTTATGAACACATGGAGTGAGATGTTTAACACTTTTGCAATCACTGGAGAAAAATCTTGGTTACATCAACACAAGAAGAGCCATTTAAAATTTATCTTCAAATTCCAAAGAAGGGTAGATGGTATATATATAAAAATATACATATAAAATTAATATATATATAAAAAAACCCACCTGCACTAAAACGTCACCTCCTTACTATATCTTCTGTTTTACAGTATCAGTCCCACTATTTTGTGAGGAAGAAACAAGAGGAGAGGTAAGAGAAGCACGGATCCCACCAAGCTCTGACTCTTTGGTTCAGTGTGGTACCCAAGAGGAGCTAAACAAGAGTGGTGTGATTCTTCTGCTTTCAGAAAGCCTAAGCCAGGCGTTATTTGGCCTTATGTGAATTTGGTTCCCCGTAATGTATTCTTCAGCCAAAATGCTGCTTAGAAGGCTCCTGATGTTTCTTTCTTATTCTTCCTCCCCTGATGTGCATAGGCTCCCACCCCCTGAAAAAGGCTAACTGAAGGGTAACTGAAGGGAAAGGATCAGCTGCGGTTTGGGGGAGAAGGGACAGGAGGCAGCAATGGGAGGGGACCTCTTTAACCACTGATGGCAACAAAGCAAAGGGCAGCATTAAGCAGTAGCAAGACCGTTCACAACTCCCATATTCAGCCTTTCAAGTGATACACAGCTAGAAAAATAAAACTGCAGATAACCTCAGACTACAGTAAAACAGCAATTTTAATCTGGCGTTTATATATAGTGTTTTAATTACCTCTGTTACACTAAAATTGTATTTACAAATTTTCTGATACTTTGGTCCACTTAAGGAGTAGACTTGACGGCCAAGATGTAATCACTGCTGAAAGCCACTCGTGGAAAGATATATAAAAGAAATTACACTATAAGGGTCTGCTGCTGTTATTTATTGTAATTTTTTTTTCTTTCTTTCTTTCTTTACGTGTAAATAGTCATATTACTGACTGGGGGGGGGCAGAAACCACTTGCATATTTAACTGCAATGCCCTCTTATGCATAGACAGTGCTCAGTATGAAAGCAGCGGAGGGACTGCATTTCTGGATTCACAATTAGAAATACAGCTATAAGGACTGGGCTCCTATTATGATTTTGTTGGTTTGTTTTAAAGTTAGAATACAGGTTCATGAGAAATTAAAAATATTAATATTACTTGGATTGCTGGATCTTTAAATGTGTTGAATAATCTTCTCTCATTCTGACCATATCAATTTCTTAGAGAGGAAAATATTAGCCTAAATATAAGAAAAATTTGCTAGTACCTGTGTAAAAAATGAAAATGTGTTGAATTGATAGTCCTTTGTTTACCAGTATTATCTCTGTTTTCTGTTAATGTCATGTTATTGTATGTATATGCTATGTATATTGTATATTTTGTGTGTATATATTATATATTTTGGGTATACACAGATAATGTTCATTTTACGAACACTACATAACCATGACAATTTGGAAATAGATGTAGAACTTAGGACATGGGTCCTTTAAGCTGACAAGCAAATGAACAATAAATAAATTATAAACAATTACACAATTCTATTTAATAAGAACTGAGTTTGAACCTACCTTATGCATTTTATTTTTTTAAGGAAACTACAATTTAAGTTCTATGCAGGGGTTTTGGTTCATGTATTTTACTAGTAATTTGAACAGCATAACAAATGAATAAAACTGAGAAACGAAATACAACTAAAGCAACCATATAATGATGAAATATAGCACCCATTTTTCCTGTTATTCAGCTGCTTTATCCGAAAAGTCATTAATACTATTTCAAATTAATTTAAATTACTTTCTAAATCAGCAATAATTAGATTATAGACTGAAATCCCATGTTCCAAAGCAAAATTGCTATGTATCATGCAGACAACTGATGGTTCGAAGAAGTGTTAGAATCACTGCAAGTTGATTCTTTCATGCCACTGTTCTCCTCAGTGCAACATCACAGCTTTCAATTACCAAGAAAATAAGCCTAAAAATAAACCACAGACCTAAAATCTAGATTCACGCAAAAAGATACGTTCTAAGGTCACATATAAGTCAAAGAAGTGAAAGCAATTATAATAACATAGGAAGTTCAAGGCATCAGGATGAAACAGCAGTTGAATCTACTGACGCAGGCAGCAAAATTATCACGTTATCCCACCTCTTCCTAATATTTTCATTAAAATTGGGAAACTTGGCAGTAGTTTCAAACAGAGATGCTGCTTAAATTTTGATGGTAGGTCAGTAAAGCCACAGTTACCTGATAGAAGTTAAATGCCTTCTGCTACTAATTGGATACCCCTAAGGACTGAATGAAAACCCTAAACAAATGGCGTTTAACCAAGTTGGCTATAACTGAAACTCAAAATTCTTTTTGAAAAGTCTTCTGAGGACTGATAGCAGGGGCGATTCCGTATCATGAATAAAAATAATCCTAAATGCAAACCAATACCAGAATCAAGATTCAAATTCAGCAAACTGCTGAGTGCAAGTGGTCCTGCTGAAGCCACCCGAAGCTCTGTCACAGTTCACTTGGCTACCTGTGCAGTTGGGCTTCATCCTGGACTTTGGTTTCCACCTTACATTTTATTACAATTTCAATAAAAAGGTGAGACCGGAGAATAATTTAGACAAGTGTCCATTAATCCCCCTACTCCTCTATCCTTTGCGTGGGGACCTATCTCTTATTCCCACAAGGATGTATGGATACTCTAGAGAGGCTGGCACATCATTTTGTCTGCTGTTGAAATTCACTCATAGAGAAGTTGTGCCACTTAATCGCTGGTTTTAGTAGTCTGGGGGAAGACCTGGAAGGCATTTTTTCCTCTTTCCCCACAGTCCTACACAGTCCTGGGACAAACTGTTCTCATTGCTGATGTGGGCATAGTTAGCAGCTTTAAGATTTAAAAGGCAAACACTGACATGAAAAGGTACAAAAACCTAAGGACGAAAAAAAAATTTAAAAAAAGTGCAGAGGATCAGAGGATCAGAGGAGGGGCACCCATCAGTAGGATCAGCTGCTCCAGGGAGCAACTGAGGGAGACCTTTTCCCAGCCACCTGGCCAAAAGGGATTGAAAACAGAATGAGACTGATTTCTCTGAGTTTTTTTGGTTTTGTTTTTTTTTTTGTGTGGACACCCTGTCAGCTCTCTCAGTCAGCAATGCTCTGTGTTCAGTGCACCAAGTGGCAACTTCTTTCATTAATTTCTGCTGGGTAAACTCTGTTCTTCCACGTGTCACTTCCCATTCCCTTGCATTGATTCCCATCCATTTGCCTATGAATTAATTCAGAATCCTTGTAACTACTGCCCAAAACTGTAAACTACTTTTCCCAGATGAAACCGTAAAAAGTGGTTGTCTCAAAAAGATATGTCTTGATTCCTGTTTCAGAAAGACAATTTGTTCTTTTTCTTATTTTTTTCATGCAATTTCCTTCATGAATATAATCAGTAGTATATTTCTTTGTATGTCTCAATTTGAACGCTTCACAATTGTCTTGGCTACGTCTCGTTATTGGGGAAGAAAAATGTTTTCATATGGAAACATCCAATAACCACTTGGAAGCCTTCCATAAGAATTGTTGTAAAACGAATGTTTATAAATACTTCCTTGATATAAATAGATTCTCTGTCACTTTATAACAAACTTCCAAATGAAAGATATAGCCCTAAATAAATATCTAACATTTGGTAAAACAATTCATGTTATCTCTTCAGTGGAGCGTGTACAATAAGTCTTTTGGCATGAAAGGGAATAGTAACAATTACTTATTCCTATGATGGTTAAACCAGCATGCAAATAGTGCACATTTCACCTTTCATCTACAAATTTTATACTGCACTGTAAGAGAGAGAGATTTATAGGAAGACTGGGAAAAGACTCACATTAGTAAATTTTCATGGGGGTTAACTCCACATATAATGACAGCACAGAAAAAGGAGGTTATGGGAAGGGATTTGTGAGTTTGGCCTCGCTGAAAGTTTTGAACACTTGAGGAAAGTGACAGGACGCAATTTAACAGGGGCAGGCTCACAAGGATTTGTATTCAACCTTGAGACTGAGAATGGGACTTTTACATTTAATTCTCAAAGCAAAGGATCAAAGAGTCCAGCGCAATAAATCCTCATATATATCACGCTCAAGTATCTCACACCATGAGTGGATATACTGATTTTAATTAATCAATCCATTTATTTCCAGTCACTTTGCTGACTAGAAAAATCCTCTTTTCCAAACTCACCAAGTTCCTCCTTTAATTTGCTTTTTACGCGCAAGTAGGAGTGCTTTGGGCATCAGAGATTGGTGCACAAGATACCGTTTAGCCATGCACAGTCATGTCCTCAGCAAAACACAACAGTAATCCAACTGTCCTGTAAAACAAGGGTCGGGTGCCAGGTACCTTCAACAACCAGCAAGAGAAGCAGGCAAACATTATCCTTTAGACACTATTTCAGCAAGAACCCACATCTGGCATCTTCTACAAGGCCCTGTTGGAGGCCACAGAACCTGCTGACATCGCTGTATTAAAACCATATCTGAAACTTAAAGTTTGCTTTTCTGCTTTATCAGAATAGCGATTAACATTACTCTGGAGTTGTTCTGGGGAAAAAAAAGAACAAACTTCCCTTCATTTTCTCTTGAAACCTCAAGGCTGCTACCTAAATTCATTGGCACAGTGCAGCAGCTATTCAAGAGGATGAATTAGTTTTACACAGACTTTTATAGGGATTTCATTTCATCAGAATTATCCCCTGCACTCACTTCACACTAGTATATACTTTCCTATTGAAATATTGTATTGCTTCTCACCATATAAAACCTAAACTGGACAGCAGCATAATTGCAAAATGGTATCTAATATTTCATCTTCCACCAACCCAGAGGATAAATATGTAGAATCGTATCTATCACTGGTTGACCCCAAACTGTTACTGTTATAATTTAAAAGAAACAAAGAAGTTATACCTCCAAAAATAAGACTGACTAAAGAAAGGGTGAAGAAAGTTATAGTAGGATTCCATATGGAGCCCAATATACGCCAAGTCCTCCTTGCATTGCAAGGGATGCTGAATACCATTTCTTTGCAGAAGCTCAGGATTTTTCAGTGTGGCTAGACCCTCATCTCTGTTAAATTCAACAAATTCTTTGAAACCACTTCAAAATTTTCAGCAATAAAAGCTTGTGAAACCCATGGAAGACGCAGTCAGATAGGCTGATTACCCTAAGCTAGAATAGCAGCTAGCAGCTATTGCAGACTGCTACGGTTTATAGCACGCTTGTGGCTTATACTAAGCTACTGAGGGGAGAAAGAGAAAGCTGCAGGAAAATAGCCCTCTTCCAGCTTCTACACTGGTGTGGACCTATCACAGACCTCCTTATGAGACACATGAACTGTTTTAATAGATTCCAAAAGCCCATCGGAGCCTGTTGACCGTTATGAATTATGTGCAAATGTATAAAAAGAATCCAACTCTGCGCCATACAAAAATGATCTCAGGTAATACAAACACATTAAAAAAAATAATAGCAGTGGTGAGAGTAATAATCATGGAAGACTATTAAAATGCCTCAATAATTATCGTGGGTATAAGAGACTCCAGCACATCAGCCTGAATGAATGCATGAACTTCTGAGAGAGGACTTGAGCTGAAGCAAGGGATGTTCACCATCTCAATACACTCAACACCTTGAAGAATTGGTCCTTGAGGGATTTTTGTTTGTTTCTTCTACAGAAAATTCCTAATTGGGAGTGAATGACAAATTGGGGCACAAGGGATCCTAATGGGTGAATTTTGTACATTTAACTTGTACAATGTGTCTAAAAATTCAGCTTGCAGCAATTATTTTATCAGCTCTAGTACCAGATCTTGTTTTTTTTACTGTGCTAATGAGTTGAGCGGATGTAAATGAAAAGATATTGCTCAGAAAAAATGTCTCTCACGTTTCTCTCTGAGGATACCAATCAGATAAAAACTTAAAAATAAAAAAAAATCGATCTTACTTTGAACACTTCACTTAATTTACATAATTTCTTCTGGAAAGCTTTCCCCTTCCCAGATTTATTCGTCCTTGCTATAGCATAAAATTCTGGTTATGGTTTTTAAGTTATGGAAATTTGTCAGTATTTTCTGATACCGTATTGGTCATCGATCTTGTGTTAATCATACACAATGAGGACAGTTATAGACCAGTCATAGTTCTATGTTCTTTTACTATAAAAAAAAAGAACAATATTACCAGAAAGGAAAAAAAAAAAAGAGACATCCTTATTGGCAAAACTGGAAAGATTCCTATTTGCAGATATCTTCCAAAAGATCATACAACAGCATAACATTGAAACTGTTGTTCAATAGCAACATGGAAGTGTCATGTGTATATATTTTAAACAATGACATAATTGTTATGACGTTTCAATTTACATGTGTACACTCCATGTCCTCCATGGAGGAGGTCAGAATATGACAATTAATTAAATCTGTCAAACTGCATGGTTTTACGTACTACAGCACGCCCTCTTATTAGCTCACTTATTTTCTGACCTAGAAGGCCACAGTGGGCACACATGGTTTTTTTACTGAGATCTATATATATGCATATACATACACACACTCTGAGAATTTATCTTCCAAGTGTGGGCTTGAGGAAAAGCAATCTGGGTTTGCAAAGTCTTTCGAAGGCTAACTAGGATTTCCTTACAAGAAAATAATCGAGGTTGTTTATTGAATAATAGGTGCCACAGATTTGCAAAAATGCCGGTACACACACTTTGAAAGGTATTTGTTTTTACTTCTAGATTTCCTACTGAAAATCATCCAAGAATTATGGCAATATGTATGCTGTGATTTGTGCCATCTTGCTAATTCTTCTGTTCAGCCTCACGGCTAAGCAGAAGAGTTTTCAACATGAAAAGTTTCAGAAATTGGCAATGTCCAAGAGTTTGAACTAAATGTCATTTCCATCCTTGATGATGCTGTCAGTTTTATGAGCTGTGGCACACACAGAATACATTGCATACTTGGAGCATGATCAGCAGTGTTATTTTAAAACCATGACAGATGTACAGGCCCAGCAGGATCTCACATTGCAGAAGCCACAGCAACCCTGCCACACACTGATCCCTTTGTTCAAGGAGGCAGAGCATCACCCAGGAAAGGCAACTGCCCAAACCCATACAATTCCTCCACCTATTACGTTTCACTGAATTCCAGCTCAATTTCTACATTTCATTCTGCAACTTGTAAGGTCTTCATGAGACTGACATAATTACCGGAGATGCTTTTCATTTACCAAGTGCTCGTCCATAACAAGAGGAATGAAAGCATAGAGAGTAACACTGTTCCTAACACAGACTGGTCACTTGACTTGGTATAGCATGACTAATTTACTGAATAAGTCTGAAGAGCTCTGAAATTCACCACCTTCAGAGCAACTTGCAAACCCACTTCTTTCTTCAAGCCCATCCATGATATAGTCAACAAAAAAAAGACAGTGAGTGGGAATCCACTCGATATATTTCCAATGAAAACATGATGTAATCAAGTGCCAAGGGTGATGACTGCATAAAAGATGAACTGCTATAATTGAGGGAACATTATGGTAGGATCTTTAGTAGAGTTTCTTCCATATTTTTTTTTTAAATCATGCCATCTTTGAAACAAGTTTTTAATATATCCAATTATACATCAAACAATAATCTATCTCCTGGTGAGAAAAATGAAATTGTGCATCTGTATCAAGCAAAATTTCATACGAGAAGCAATCTAGCCTTCTGAAATGACAGTTCTGTCATGACAAAGTATTTATGTGATGAGAGGAAATGATTCTATGTGAGCATTTTTCTAGTTTTTCTAACCCAAGCAGTCTTTCTCTCTCGAGCTGGCTTTTCACTTGTAGGAAAAAAATATCAACTGTCTTTGCAATGTCAGGAGGCAATTTTTTTTTATTATCTTTCTTTTTTTTTGTTTTATTTTTCTTGGTGTTTTTTTTTTTTTTTTTCTTTTCCCCATTGCTTGTTATATCATATATCAGATAGCCCCAGGGATGTCTGTTCACAATATGGAACTCCACTTGGGAAAGCAAGAAGTTTTGAATTTCCTATGGAGACAGCAGGACTGGATAGGTATTTAAAGTTGTTGTAGGTATAAGGATAAAATATGTTTCTCCTCATGTCCTTCTTTCATGAAATGGACACAAATATTCCATATCCCACCTGAGAGCCAATGCAGCTAGGAGCGTTGCTGGCCTATGAAGAGTATCAGTGTTTAAGGAGGAAATCCAAAGAAAATAGCTGTAGTTGTAGCTTCTTTTCTTAGAAAGGGTATGGATTCCAGGATACCAGGCTCAGTAGCCCACAGCCATAAACACCATTTTAACCCTGCTGCAAAGCTGCTTCTCTAAGAAGGTAGCAAGTTAGACCGAGAATGATTTTGGCGAGAAAGCTGGTTTAGAGCTACTTTGGTATATAATATAGACAATCCTAAAGACAGACACCTGAAGCAAGAAACCAGCAGCAAGACAACTGAATTTGTGTTATAATTGTCAGAGACAAAACAATCCTGCTAATCAACCTCATATCATTCTTACACCTAGAGTCACAAAAAGGCCAAATACTACAAGCCTAAGAGCTTAGTCACATTTCAAGGCTTTTGTTAGGGTTTTCATTGGTCATTTTTTGTGAAGTGAAAATGTAATAGCTGCCATCGACTCCAAGTTTTACATCATATTTGCCTAAAAAAAAAAAGATAGAAAATTAAGATTTACTCAAAATCGGAGAGGGGTTCAGAACACAGAGCTCAAAGTCTAGAAGGAATGTCTTCAAATGACAAAGGATGGAGGAACGGGACTACGTTCAGTTTTGACTCAGATGTATGTACAGAGATACGATATGGTTAGAAAAACTCATGTTATTTATTCCCAAATTTGAGAAGCCTTCAAATATTTTTTAAATTTTTGTCTTTTAGCCAGAATTGTCTATGTTGTATCCAGAAAGCTTCAGTCAAAGTCCTGACACCATCTGCCATCACCTGAAATATAGCCAAGGTATGACATTGTATAATTGCAGGTGTTTGTGGCCTGTCTTCATTGGGAACTGGGTCATTGGTGCGCCTTTCAACTTCGCTCAACTACATTTCAGGCGAGCTTTGTGGACTTGTGGGTTTCTTTGGGAATGATTTGTCCAACTGTTCAGAAACTGCCGGTTGATTAGATGCTCTCCCTCCTTCCACAGCAACCCACAGCAGCCCAATCTGCCATTTTATATTAGCCTTCTGCTGAGTAACAAACAGATTTAATGGACCTAAGAATTTGCTTGATCGATTCCCAGACAGGGCTAGGATGGTAAGATGGCAGTATAATGGCGAGGCCGTGCCCAGGCTCTCTGAAGAATAGATGGTTAAGCGGCAGCATTTATTTCAAGGAATTTTAACAGCATAAACTTAACGCATGTTTCAAAAGGAGACAGTATTTTCAAACAAAATTACAGGACAAACGGAAAGAAGGGATTTGCTCCACTCTAAAGACAGAATTGGAAATGTAAATCACAGGAAGGTACTGCAGAAGAAATGATTTTCAAAATTATTTTTTTCCCAACACTACGTTAAAACAAAGGTTAGAGAAATAGTAAATAGCGCAACCCTTGCTAATATCTTGTCTAACAAATACCCAGAGAATATGAGAATATTCCCCAGTTTATAATGTCTCTCTGGCTTATAGGTTAGTTTGCAAAGAGTACTTTCCTGATGCTCTATCATTTGTAACTACAGTAACCAACTTATCTTTTCATTTTCATGCCACTTTGGTAAACAAGTAAGTGGCTGACATACTGTGACAGCTGATTAAGATTGTGTATTGTACTGTATTCAAAATCCTCTTCCCAGGCTATCAATCCAAGCACAATGGTATATTTTAAAAACATTCACACTTGGACAATTCCTCTGGTAACAATATTATCCCAAATGTTTATGCAGCTGTTTAACAAAGATGCTCTTTGTGACAAGACTGGCTGGTTAGACACTTACGAGTATAGCGAGACAATTTCTCTGTGATACAACTATCTTTGAAGATTTACTGAGTCAAAAAAAGAGCTTAAATGTAGGCTTGAAAGTTTAGAAAACTTTTACTTCAGCAAAAAGGGCTACATATTATCAGGCCGTAACTCATTCCACAAAATGTTTCATTTCGCTAAAAGATAAATTTTAAAAGATTTTATAAAAACAACTGGTAAATCTTACTTTAATAATGAAGATAAAATATCAAAAGAAAAAATATAATCATGATATTTTTAGCCTTTTATCGGACCACTTGTTTTTCTTTTATCCGTTTTGCTAGCTTGCTTCTAAGAAGTTTCCGTACAGCATTAATAAGAGAATCAAGGTTACAGGAAATGCTTTATAATACTTGTTTTTCAATTACACTGTATACATTTATTTTATTCTTGCTAGGATTTCATAGTCTTTATGAGATAGGACTGAAAATTAACATCAAGTTTCTTGAGTTCTAAAATGAGTTGAGATGAATCTCTGGTTTTTGCTAAGTAAAAGTAATTCATATACATGTTTAAAATAAGTAGACTTTGTTTACAGTGAAGCACTGGAACAGGTTGCCCAGAGAGGTGGTAGAAGACCCGTCCCTCGAAACACTTAAGCTCAGGTTGGACGGGGCTCTGAGCAACCTGATCTAGTTGACGATATCCCTGCTCATTGCAGGGGAGATTGGACTAGATGAACTTTAAAGGTCCCTTCCAACCCAAACTATTCTATGATTCTATAGTACATATTACAGAAAAAATGGGGATGTTGGGCTAATTCAGGCCCCTGTATTCAGCTGTGTAACTAAAGAGCTAAATTAGAATGCTAAAATATAGTCTACTTAGTCCTATCCATAAAGGAATCCTTTTTATTTTAAAGTTATTATTTTAAAATATAAGGCTAAAATATAAATATTTATTGATACAGTATTTAGAGTAGCTCCTGGTTCTCCTTGTTGGCACCATTACCTGTTTTCAGTCAGCACACCTTGTAATGGGAGTTTGAATCTAAATCCTTTGAGATAAATTGAATAACTCCCATGGAAATAAATAAGCTTCGAATCCAGCAGAAATTTACAGTTTTCCAAAAACTGTCAGAAACACTTAAAATGTTTAAAGACACTTCTCCTCTTCTTTGGTCTCAAAATAAGAAACCTCTTTTCCTTATGACTTAAGGAAAAAGTAAATACCATAAAAGATCAGGTATTCTCATGTTTGTGATTGCCTTCTAGCCTCAACAACGCTATCCAAATAAAGCTAAAGGCTTGACATTGTGTTTTACACCAACAAAGACAAAATTTGAATATGCCATTTTCTCTGTTAGGGAAAAAGCTTCAACACCTCCTAGCTACCAAAAACTAATGTACAAGGAACCCAGAACTGCAGGATCAAGTCTATAATCTCTGATATTAAGACATCACATTCAGTTTTAAAGGCCTCTAGCATGTTCAGCGCAATTTTCCTATCATATATGATCAATGAAATCTGTTGATAGTCTTAACTTCTGAAGTATTTTAAATAACTAATACAGTGTTGCTTCTCCCAAATTAGCGCTACACACTTCTCCAGCATGTGCTAACCATGAAACTCCTTTCAGTAGGAATCATCCATCTTACTGGAGGTAAGGGGAGGAGGAAACAGGCAACACTATGAATATTGAGTAAAAACATGGGACCCTCCAGAAACAGGCTTTCTGTTTGGACACCACCCCCCCCACCGCACCCCCCAAACGAAAAACAATTCCCCTCCCAATAGATAAGTAGTCCAGTAAGTTGGAGTATAAAATTAAGAAAAAGATGGACATGGAAGGATGTATTATGCAGAAGAAGGAGAGAAAATAACAAAAGCAGGACCAGACAATGTCTGCCTGAGGACTCTATAGGACTTCAGGGATGAAATAGCAAAATTACTACATGCAGGATATAACCTCATGCTTAAAACAGCCTTGGCGTCTAAGGAAGGACTGAAGAATGATAAGTATGATTTCAATGTTGAAAAAGTGTGACAAATCTGGGGACCCACAGACGTTGATGGCTATACTAGGGCAATTATTAGAAATAGCAGAAAGTCTAGAAGTGGCGTACATCAGAATACATGTTTTTTTGCTTGAGAGGAGTCAGCTGGCTGGCAGTTTGCCGACCGTACTGTGTTATTCGGGATGCAAAGACTGACTGATAAGAACTGCAGGACATTACAAGGCTGAATGGATGAGAACGAAGTGGCCAGAGTGAGACCACCTCTGGATTATGATCTGTGGCTCTACAGAACATCAATTCAACACTCAGCAGCACTCAAGAAAACAAAAGATAAAAAGGAAGTTTTAAGACATTGAGATAATCCAAAGAAGGGTAACAAAGACTATCAAAATACAGAAAAGCTCCATGTGCAAGGAACAACTGAATAAAAAAACGCACTTCATCCTGAACAAGAAATTATGATAGGACATGGAAAAAGTTGCTAGGAATGAACTATTCACTTAGGATAATCAAATGAACAAAAAAAAGGAGACAGTTCTTCACACAGCGCATCACAAGTTACAAATATGCCCTGCACAATCAGTGGGAGGCCTCAGAACCACCCAGGCAAATAGCTGATAGGCAGGAGACTGAGGAAAGCTCATCTTGTAACATGTTTAACTCAATTCAAACTCAGTGATAATATAAGCCCAGGTAGGTGGTGTCAGTTGCTCTTCCCTTATCCACCAACGCTGTAACGCCGTTGTAGAAGGCCACCAAATTCGTCAAGCATGACTTGCCCTTAGTGTTGTTAGTCATGTTGTGAAGCCAGCATACGCTCTTATTTAGAAAAATCACTGTGGAAAGCATCCCAGAACTGGAGAAATAGGGTCCTCGGATCTCTTTTAACAATCAGGTCAAGTTGTATTCGGGAGGCTAAGCTGAGGAATACTCACGGCTAAGTCAGTCCATGACTTTAAATAACATCAGGTTCTCACCTCATCTCACACCAACACTGCAAACAGGATTCTTGATGCGACTAATTTTCTCTGTGTGTATATTAGCCAAAGAATTGAAAGCTCTCTTACATAGCCTGAGTGAACTCTTCATTCAGTTCTGTTCTTCGATATAATTTGGTTCTATTGTTGGATGCATGTGTGAAAATACTCTGCCCTTTTCCTATACACGACTAAGCATACACATACGAAAGATGTAGTTGCTTCTAGTGCAACTAGTTGCTCCTGTGAAAGAATTCAAGTTTCTCTTGTACTTTCTCTTGTACTTAGAAGAGCTGGATTTTAATCAAGAGAAAAGAATGTCAAACAATTACTTTTCCAAAGAAAAAAATTAGATTAATTTCTCATTAAGCAATTGATTCATAAAGTTGTGACTAATGAATAAACATCTCCATTTTCCAAGATAAAACTAATGAATCATTTTACCATCCCCAGTATTCTAGGCTATTAATATTTAATTGTGATTTCAGCTTGTTTTTCTTGTCTAGGACTGAAAGAGAAACAGAATAGTGCCAAGTACTAAGGATGTGCAGGCACATTATTTCTAGCAAAGAAAATTAAAGTGGTAGAGGAAAAAAGATCTGTGAATTGGCTCATGTATTAACTATATGGAATGCTGCCAATGCAAGTAAGCAATGTTCAGTACAAAAAATGGGTGAGACCATGAGCCTGATTTGAGACATCACACTACAAGGCTGTGCCACATACTTTAATCTCTGCTTTTCTGTGGAATGCTAACAACTCTGAAAGCAACCTTGACCAACAAAATATTTCTGTCTTGGTCTTTTATCCGTCTCGTAAAGCTGATGATAAAAGAGACTCCTCTGTTTTCACTGGTCTCATAATTAAAAAGGTGGCAGAAAAAGCAGAACGGAGGAATGGCTGCATAAAAGGATTGACAATCCATCTAAAGCATCGTTAACTTCTGTGGGCTGTTTTTGGTGCTCCTTTGCTATAACACATCTCTGCATTTTAGTAGGAGGTCGACCAGTCAAGCAACATAACAACCAACCCAACAAATGTCAGAGTTAATGTGGTAGTACATCCCAGTAAGCTCAGTTTCAAGTACACTTGGGGCATAGCTTTTCCTCATAAAGTGAACACTCTTTTCTAAATGTACAGTAGACCAAATGTAGTAGTTCATGTACACATCCATAAAGCCTCATTTTACTTTTTTAAAATGCTATATTGTCTAGACTCCCTCTGTTTTAATATAAACCACTAGGAAACAGAAATAATTACTCCTTGAACTTGAGAAAAATATCTGGACAGAACCACCATGGGCTAGTCAACAGCTTGGTGGATAAACTTTCACTTTCCTCTCCAAGACACTGAAAATTAGCATATACAAAACATTAGTGAGTAAAGGCATTGCTTCACTATACCATGACCTACGGAACATCTGAAAAATCTTCTACCCTGAAATGGTTTTGCCTCATAATACTGTAAAGGAGTTGGCGGGAATGAAAGAAGCAATCAGGTGGATGACGGGGACTTAAGGAGTACTAGATCATTCGTGCAACTGGTGCATCAGTGAAATAAAATCAGATCTCAGCACAACAAAGCTCCTGTGAATATCTTCTCAGTAAGAGCAACGACCCACCGAGACAGCTGGTAGGTAACCTTTTGGTATATCTCTGAAAGCTGCCCTAAGTGGTCTGCACTGGCAGTTTCCATTTTAAACAATACATTGCTCTTTTTGTTGGGGTTGCTTTTTTTCACCAAAACTCACTGCTATATATTGCTGCCTCTCTTATTTAAAACATTGCAAAAACAAACTCTACAAACAAAATATTATTTATGTATAAGGAGCTTCTTATTAGCTGTCAAATGATTATAGAGGCTAAATTCTATTAGCGAAACAGAGGTGAACTTCCGGAACCAAAACTAAAAGCTAACTACACTTGAGCAGTGTTTCTTTTTAAGAGTCTTTAAGTATTAAGTCTTTAACCATATTTTTTAAGCATCTTCCATCGTTAGTGAAAACAGAGACAGAAATATTGAAACCTGAAATAACGATCACATTTTGCAAGTTGTATGAAGAGAAGCCTCAAAAGAGTAAGCTTCAGGAGTAATTGTTTTTACCTGTTTCTGTAGAAACTTATATGATAGGCACTCAGAACTGTGTATTTCCCTCAGGCTTATTTGAAATACTAAATTGCTCCGTGGCACTGGAGAGAAGAAAGAATAAAAAGGCCTGCTTCTACATTTAAGGGAGCTATACAAGATATGGGTTAGCTTTTTTGCTGACCCATGATGAAGCAGCCATACATTGATAATACGTGTGGGAACAGCATGAGTATGACTACGACCAGATCCCCTTCTCCGTCTTGTGGTTAGCCTAGTTTGTTTTTAAAAGTGATAGGAGAATATTAAGAACTATGTTGAACATGTATATATACAAAACACACTCCATTGTGTGTCTGAGATAATACAACTGTGTCAGACTTTTCAGCAGTGGGTTTGTTCCAATTCGGCCAACGTAGCATGCAGCGTAGCAGTGTCTACTTTATGTTCCTCCACCGCATTGTTCGAGACCGGCATCGACTCTCAAAAGCCAGCAGATTAGAAGGAGTTGCAGTATGATGATGCTGAGAAAGATCGATTATAAGTTCAATTACCCGCAATTTATAGCGCAAACAATTGCTGACGACAGCCAGGAACTAAGTGGTGTGATCTACCTCTGAGAGAGGTGCAATGTGCTTGTAGTTAATGCCCATGCCTGCTCGTGCCTGAGCGTGCGCTGGCACGGTGCTGCATCTGTGCAAACAGGGAAAGAAAATGTTGTTCTGAAAATTTGATATGCTGGGTGCAACTTCGATATTTTCAGTTGATTCATATTAGGGAGCCTACAATTATTTGCAGAAAAGCAGGAATAAAAAAAAAAATAAATAAATAAAATGAGTGTGATAAGACTACAGAGATCCACATAACAAAAGGTCATTAAATCCCCCACAGAAAGTAGTCAAGCCACAAAGAAATATGAGATATCTATATAGAATGCTTTCACAGTGTGGACTTCTGTGCACCGGAATATATTATCTCTCCATAATTCTCTTTTAAGACTATGTAATCAAAAGGTTATCTTTGTGGGCTTTTTTCACCCTGATATAGAAGGATTATTTATATTTCAAGCTACAAAACTCATTACAGTAACTGCTTCAATGTAATCAGGTAAGTTTTATAGTAATTGATTGCCATAATTAATTAGTATTTTCAATATTTTGTAAGAAATTTATTATACCCACCCTGAAAATAATGGATTTTTTTAACAGATCAGAGAAACGCTGTCACTGAAAATTATTGGTTTGCAAATATAATCATTACTTTATCACATTGCTTTCTGCATTTATGATGAAGCCATTATATTGTTTTGAAATCAAAACTTACATAAAAAGTTCTCAACTTCCAGGCAAAAAGCCATGTTGTTAGTATTTCTGCAAGGCTTCAGAGCACCTGTACATCAACCAGCAATCACAGTTGGACTCTGAAGTATTTGCTAGATTTGGTACTTAAACTCCAACAAATGTGATTTTGCATGTGAAACTCGTCTGCATAGCTTGTGCTATTTGTTTCATGGCTTGAATATTCAGTTTGAAAAATTGGAATATATACTGTATATTAGCAAATATTCGTATTCAGAATTTGATTTGAGCGTCCCTTTTTAATGGAAAGATACTCTCAGTACACTGAGGTTTGATAATTCCAAACCCATGCTCTTGATTTAAACAAGTAAATTAATGGATTTATCAAAAGTTGCTTCCATGGAAAGCATCTGGGCCAAAAACCGTGAAACAATTGCTAGGGACTAATTAATCACAGAACAAATAATAGAAGGCAAAAATCTCTCAACTACATTGCAACAAAGAAGAAAACCACTGTATTCTGAGGTCATTTTTTCCCTAGTCTTAAAAATACCCGTTGATTCCAAACACGTTGTGCCACGTGTCGGGAAAAACTTAAAAAAGCAAGACTGAGTTCATGTGGTCAATGCTTACTTAGGCTTTTGGGGCCCTCAGTGTTTGAAGACTGTGAAGGAAAAGAAACGGCAGAATTCCTCATCTCCCCAGAGGAAGCAGTGAGGGCAGCAGCACCACCCTGAAACCTCCTCAAGTCAGGAGACGCAAGCACAGGCTCGGTTTCCATGTCCTAGAGCGCTGTGTGTCATGGGGACCAGAAACGAGCTCACGCACCTCTCTTGGCAGCCGGTAGGCAGTCGGCTTAATTTCCCAGCCTTCCCTCTGTCCTGATTGCATCTCAGGACTGACTTCAGCAAAAGAAAACTTCTACATTTTCTCATGCTAGCTCTGAGAAACCTGGTTCTAGCTCCGTCCACTTAATGTGAAAATTCTTCAGGCTGCTTCTTCTTATAAAATTATTGCAGTATTACCTTTCTTTTATTTGATAAAATATAGCACTTTAATTTTAAAGACAGATAAGTGTTCTGTTTTTCATTGTTTACTATAATACAGTATCTTATCCCCAATTTTTTGTTTCACTTCATAGTGAAACATTTTTAATCCCTTAACACTACCACCACCTATAGTAAATTTGTTAAAATGTAATGAAAAGCTTCCTCCAAAAGGCTGCAACATTCTGAAAGTTAGATAATACAAAATTATCGTCGCTTTATAATTGTAGAGGGCTGAACTCTCACTCCTTCGTTAGTCAGCCGCAGTCCCCCGCCTGCGTGAGGGTAGCAGCCTCAAAGGGAAACAGCTCTGACTATGCCATTTAGCCCTAATTTCTTCTTCTTTCACGCTCTTGGTATTCCACAGGCAATGTCTGGCACCGTGTGTATTATTAAGGTGCCTATTACCACAACTTAACGCTTTATTATACAATTGAATGTGTTGGTGAGCTGTTTTACTTCTGGACATGGGAAACTGCTCAGAGCTGACTCAGCTACTGGTTCCCACAGCACCTCATCCACTCCCCCATGTGTGGTTTGCTTTATTCACCAGACGCAATCAAATTACGAGGTTATAGCCTGTCTGGGAATAACTTTCTCTTAGAATTCTAGTCTGTAAGATAACAAATCTTCATAATGCAGTTAGGAAAACCATGGAACAAAGGAAACAAATTTTAGGGATGCTTTATACACACATGCTGTGTATACATATGAAGCTGCAGAACTGCATCCTACAGCACAGCAGGAGCAGAGCACACAGGGCACTGCTATTCATTTATCCAGCTATGCTACGGATGGACTAATCAGAATAATTCTAAGGAGTAAGGAATACCCCAAACTCTGCAGGCTTAACAGCTTGCTGGAGATGCTTAATCCGTCACAGGAATTACTCTGTGAAAGGACAGAGGTATAAATCCCATTACTGTGACCAGTCTAGAACATAACATCATTTACCAATTAAGAAGCACTTTGCTGCATTCACTGTCTGAGAAATCAGCACTGATAAAAGCTACCACAAAATGGGAATAAAAGTATCCATACTTAAGCCCTGGCTTTACAAACTAACGTTTGCTGGTGGTGAAAAATATATTAAACTTCAGATGCTATTTATATTTTTGCCATCCTACATCATAATTCAAAAACCACAAATTAAGTAGCTTTATATAACTAAATACACAATGAATATTGAGTACTTCTGGTCCTGAAAGTGCTACCTTCACCCGTCTAAAGCACATCTATAGCGGAACAGGTAGCATTTTTGTAAGAACCCCCCCGAGTAACACACAGGAATTTACTGTAGTACACGATTAGTGACTATACACCTGGATGCCACATATTACCCTACCCTAGCACCTATACCAAAAGTCACTAAACAGTTACACCTAGCACCAGAAGATGATCCATCTTCAAAGAAATCTTCCTGGAGCCATGTTTTCTATAATTCAAGCAGTTCACTATCCTGTCTAAGCTCACCATCAAAAGCATCTTCTGTGAGAACCAACATGCCTCAAGTACAGCTAGACCACGAGTGCTGCCTGTGTGTAAAGCAATATGTACACACTTTGTTGACCCTTTTCCTCAGTCACTGGAGTAAATACTTCCCAGACATTCCTCTTTCCCTTTCTCCGAGGAGAACCTCAACTATACACCATAACGCACAATTATAACACAACAATCTCCTTCCTGCCTCCGCAGTGAATTAAGCATAGATTATTTTTTGTCCCTCTTTTCCTTAGACACTAAACATCTCATTGCGCCTTTTTGCTACTAACGTCTCCTCTGCCTCAGAAGTACCAGTTACCACTTGCATAAATAGATGCATGTCTAAAACTCAGAGCAGTTTGGTTTAGGATCACGTATCGATTTGAAGTTTGCTATGTCTGTGGAGTTTTTCATAGACTCAAAACTGCTGTTGAATATGATGCCAGCTAGAACATCGTACCTTGATTCAGACAGAGAATAAATGCCACTCTTCATTTCCCTTCAAAAACTAATATTAAATAAAGGTGTAATTTTAATGCTCAGGCTGGTATTTAAAAGGGCAAGCTCCCCTGAGAGACTGTCTTTCTGCTTTTCAGCATTAAAATCAGTAGTGCCAGCAATCTGTATCGCTTTCCACAGATGAAGAACACAGCAGTTTATCAACTAAGTTCACTCCAGGATCAAATGATTGGCATTGACTCTGAAGCCTTTGAACACTTAAGCAATGCTATCTGAATATCACCTAATGACTGTATTATATCAGAACCCACAATTTTCTTGTATTAAAGTTCATATATCACATGTAATGACGTTACTCAGACACTGAGGTTTTCTAAATATAAACCAGAGCTTTTTCTTAGAAGGCAGCATTAAAAAAAAAAAACAATAAAGTACGCTACTTCAAACATCTTTTTTTTTTCTTATATCCTATATTCTTCTTATATTTATAGCTCTTATGAGAAAGACTGCAAACAAACAACTTCATTTTAAATAAGCAGATTATTCCGGGATCACCTCCTGAGAGACACTACCTTACTTGTTCTACACTCAAAGGGAATGCTATGAGAGGTTTGATTAGTTATTATAATTAAATGGAATTTACAACATTACAGATTCAGCATAACAGAACGACCTAGATATTTTACAGTCTGTCAGAGGACTTGAACTCGCGCCTTGAGGAGTTTCTGGTTTAAACCACAAATAAATAAAATAAAAATAAAATTAAAAATCTGAGGCAAACAGAAGACAATAGGTGAACGGCCAAAGTAACACTGTGTTTGTGAGGTCTGTTATGTTTGAATAAATATCTATCTATTCAATTTATTTGGTTTTGCAGGGAGTAGGGGAAAAATAGTGGACACCTAAAACTGACAATACTGGTGTTTAAAGAACTTGAAAGAGGAAGATATGTAGAAGTTCAGAGGCGATGTAGCAGATGAACTATTTGTGATTCTTTTCTATTTGCCTTAAACTCAGACATAGCAAAATGACTCAGGGTAGGAAGCAAAGTGTTTTGTAGTAGCTCGTTGTTTGGTACCAAAATAGTAAAACTAAGATAATTTCCAGCCTGAAACTCTTAGAATCAACCAGATGACTTGCAGTCAAGTCAGCAAACTGTTAATGCTGGCCTCAATGAGCCAGAATAGATCCGCACACAGGAGATAACACCCATCTGGACAAGTCCAAACAGAAGAAGTTGAGCATAAAGCATTACTTGAAATGTTGATATTTGCCCGGTGTCTCAGAATACAGCCCTCACAGCAATGCCCAGTTCCCTAATAATAACAGTGCCAACAAAGGTACTGAAAGAGTTAAACAGGTTAAATTTATAGGTGAATGTATATTTCTAAAAAATGTTAAAGGTTCAGATCCAATCCTATCTGATGTTAGGGCAAAGATGATACACTCCATTTATGGTGTAATAAAGGAATCGATTAATTTTTCTATATATTACCATTCTGCATTCTTTAGTACCGTGTACAATGGAATGTTCGTCTTGGAGTTTATCACAGCAAGAAGGAAAACTTTCATGAGAATACAAAGTACTCTGGCTTGAAAGTTGCTATGTTTTAACAAGAAAACTAAAAACACCGAGTCCTCGGGTGAATTATTTAAACTTCACTGACAACCAGAAATATTTCGTCCACCAAGGGCTTAAGTCCACTTTACAATTAGGTCATTTGTAACACTCAAAATAAGATTTCATCCTATACAATGGGCATGACGACTGCTTACACACACACTATATGCTAAGTGTTATCTCAGAAAGATTCGGTCTTTCACCTTTTTTTGCCCTTTTCATCCTGTTAAAAGACCACGGGTTAATGTATGCCTAATGGCATCCAAGTATATAAAATGATTTATAAGGGAGTGGGGAAGTACCAAAACTATTTCTCATGTTGACAGACTTTCAAGAAAAGTCATACAAACATAGTTTCACTTTTTGGCCTGATCTAGGGCTGGGCACAACCTAGTTTGAAGGTGTTAAGCCTCATCTACAATTGTATTTAAATTATTTTATTTAAAATATGTTACCGTTCATACTTTAAAGTATTTGCAGCCCTACTTGGCGTAAGATTTGGTGCAGCTGTCCAGCTAAATCAGAAGGACAAGAATACTTGTATCTCTCCTGCGACTTAGTCATTCAGTGATCAGAGTAGAGAATGGTCCTTGCCCCATGCTGTCATTACATGAATTGTATATTAACAGAAATCCTATAAATCATAATTTCATTAAAATCATAAGCTTATTCCAACTTTGCAAAAAGATAACAATGTCTAATCCCACTACCTATTACGAACCATAGCTGGTCTTAAGTAGGTAGGTAACTTCAAACTTACGAAATATATATTCATAAATGTCAAGAATCTCAAAATTACTCCCACAGATGCAAACAATCAAAGAAAAATTATAACTGACAAAAAAAATTTTAAAACCCTGGTAAAGCTAAAATCATTAATGTCAGAGGATCAAATGCTAAAATCATTAGTATCAGTGGACCAGCATTTCAGTGTCCAGGAAAAGCAATAAAGCTAAGCACTTAAATTTTCTCATTCAGAAAATTACCGTTTATACTTCTATTCACTTAAATTTACAAGAAACTTACAAAATTTAAAGCAGAATTAAAATATGAGACTACCTGATAAAAAAAGATAAGGAGAATTTAAGCTTAGTCTGAGTAAAGCAGTTAATGTTTGCCTGAAGCACAAAGAAGCATTTAATACTTTTGACGTCAGGATCTCAAGGTGAAACCAGCATGCAAAATTTTACAATGTGAATCACCCTGAAGCCTTTGCAAAATGCGCGTTGGGAATAGGACTGTAACAAATCTGTCTCGTTTTACAGATTTGCATTCATACCACTGACTTCAGTTGGGAATGTAAAATCACGTGATGTATTTCATGGTTTCCTTCAGAGGCTTGATTTTACACTATTCTGTTTACCTACAAGGACTTGCATTATTTCCTGAGCGATAGCTGATGATCAAGAAGGAAAAAAGCCAGTGATAAAGTGAAATAATCCAATATTTGCCCAAGCTTGAGGAGGTCCCCTTTTTAAACTTGTCCCCAAAACATCATAAGTGGAAGACTGCGTTGTAAAATTACAGATATATAATTGCAGACATTTCCTGGTATGATGATAAATGGGGCTACCACCATTCACAAGAAAAAAAGTAGTTCTCAGGAATATTTCTTCCGAGAATAAGAGGTGATCCCAAAGCTTGTCTTCATGCTTGTAAGATCTCCATCTCTGTGTGCAGCTTTAAGGTTGACCGTATAAGCTTTAGATAAACATCTTAAGCTACTTCAGCAGGAGTCAAATTTACATAACTCTTGGTAAATGTAGTGAGGCAGTTAGATGACTGCAGCATGAAGTTAAAGATGGAAATATTTCTTTTTTTTTAATTTATTTTATATTTTTTTTTTAGGAAAATGGTCAGATGCCCTGCTTTATAATCTCACCAGATGCTTCCACGGGGCAGAGGACAACCTGCAAGACAAGCCAGCTGCAGAGCAAAAAGCATAGCCATGCAGATCTGGACTGACGGGAATGAAAAGTGGCATTTTGCCTCTTATCTTCCCTTTCACCTCAACCCAAAGGGCATAGCTCAAATATGTTCGGTTTAGATCAAGGTGAAGTATAAGGTAATGCTAAAAGAGCTTGAATCTGTTGTTTTGCCAAGTCCTGCAAGAAGGGTAACATCACGGCAACACAGTTTCACCTCTCATTTTAGCCTTTGAAATGTAAAATGTTAGTTCATTTCTACTAAAGGATAAGCTGGTCAAGACTTACTGACTTGTTTTTGGCAACCGGTGATGCAGCATTGGTCCTGACTGCTCTTGTCTGATAACACTCACTCTTCTGAAAGAATTACCATTGAAGCCATGGAAGTTCTCATGGTAATGACAACAAGAGTAAACAGATATAAACTTCCCTTGTGGCTTTTCCCATTGTTTTAATTAATCACATATCTTCCCAATGCTTACCTAAATCATTTGACCTACGAGAAAATGCAAGTGATAAAGAGAACATGGAAAGTTAGTTCTTCCACAAAACATATTTACACATCTATGCTTTCTCAAACTGTAGAAACCAATGTTAAATTCTGTCAATACACAATGGTTAGCACATAATGTGCAATATCTTCAAATACATTAATGTCAGGTTGTACCAGAAAGGGACTTAAAACAGCAATTATGTGTCATTTTGAAAGCACTTGGCAAGGCCAGTAGGGTGACAGAGGGGAAGTAAACGGTCAAACTACCCAGAGAATATTTTGCATTCTAATTTTTTTTCTTCCTTCCTTTCATCTTATGAGGTCATTGGCCCAATATTTCTTCATTTTCTGCTCAGATTGAACTACTTAAAAAAAGTCAGCTTCAACTAAGTTTTAATGCATATTTTTTCCCAGACTTCTCCAATTCTATTTCAAGTGAATATATTATCACAAAATAGATGTTTTTCTCCAAACAAAACTATTTTGAGGGCTTGCAAAACATATTATGAATCTAAATGAAAAGCTCGGGCATCACATTAAGAAATACCAAAAGCAATAGTCAGCCATTTCAGGTTATTTTTACTGCTATGATAATAGTGCTTCCATATATTCAGAAAGCCTTATTAGAGTAAAATTACTCACTGCACTATGTTTCTAAATGCAGTATACATTTTCATTGATATTTATGTTGGAATAAGTTACACAATTATGTTTTAATTCAAAAATTAATGCTACTGTAATATGTGTTCTGATACAGCAGATGCACTTTTTAGAGATGCTGAACGTGCCTGGGGACTTCACAGGGCCGCAGGAGAAACAAGAAGCCTCACCACAGCTCACGCAGGAGCTGTACAGCACAGGTGCTTGAAGGGCAGCTGGACAATACTCAACGGGTGACCAACAGGTACTAATTCTAGTATGGACTGTCGACTATCACGGTAACACAAGCACAACCCTATTAGATATACAAATTTCAAATTACTGGGGACGGGGAGAAACAAACCCAAGCCCCAAAATCGCATCATTCTAAGAAATTACTTCTACTTGCACTTTATTTTGTGGATACATTCCGCACATTCAGACCTTGCTCACAACCCATAAACCGATTCCCAACCATTGTATCTATTTTGTATTTCAATACCACAATAGAGAGAAAATGTTTTAAAAAAAATCTTTTTTATTCGTTGTTACACAACCCTGATGACTTAACCCAGGAGCCAAGAAAAGACACAGTCACATGATGGCATGGCAGTAAGTTACTTTTAAATGCAATTATTAAGCATACTTTGGCTTATGGATGTCAAAGTAAACATATTTTCTTCAATAATAGCTTTAAAACGGCTCCAGATAGCCATCTGCGCCCTTTCAGAAAGACTGAGTTGTTGACTTAAAGTCTAGCCAGAGAAATAAAAGGGTGAATGAAAAGAAAGAATTACCTAAACTGAAATTATTTACTAATTCATCTTCAGATATCCAAAAAGCTCCACTTAGTTTTAAATATTTGTTTTGTTTAAAATTTTCCTAATTTTACTTCACTCAGAGATGCTATATCTTTCTCAAGCAAGATGAACTTGAATGGCTGACATAGATTAACTTAATTTCAGAATTAAACTAAACACTACGAGGCAGCTTAATTCCATGTAAACTCAGTATCACAAGTGCAGAGTTTGGGGGAAGACAACATCTGGCCTATGTTGCTACTGAGATACTACAAACAAAAGGAGACTTGTAACTTCAAAGTTTTATGAGAAAGTCAGTATTACAAAGTTGATCTCACTTCTGAGAAAAGAACCCTTTGTAACTTCAGTATTCACTCTGTTGGTAGCTTCCTACATCAAAACAATTCAGTTATTTGCTAGGTAATGCTCTCTAACAAAATAGAGTTCAGCACGCTCCCTTAATTGGCAATAAAGGCATAGGAGGATTTTACAATATGAAGAGTCTTTTTTTCCCCTATACGTGTAACTGGAAAAAGTCTGAAATCCATTAATGACAGCAGAAAATAAACACAGGCATTCGGAAATTAACATATCAAGGGATTAGCCTATAAAGCTCATAATTATCTGGACCAATCCTTTAATAAAAAATTGGGCAAAAGTGTATGGACTATACGTAGATGGAATTGTTTTTCCCCAAATTGGCTATTTAATTTTTACAATTTTATACCTTTTCTTTACAAGTGTGTGCTCTCAAACTACTGCTTATTTACTGGTTCATAACCAAGGTTGAGCTACTGCCTCAAATCCAAGGCAACGACTTCATGCTGATCCTGTATACCCAGTCCCAGACCTGCCTTTTGGAAGAAAACAGCTTTCTCTCTTAGTGTCACCAGTGCACTTTGTCCACAGCTTATCTCTTGCTAGGAGACGTCTGTGAAGAAGGAATGTGTTGTTTGATAAGGTGTTATAAAACATACACACATAAAATACGACTATATGGCTGCAGGATCCTGTGGGGAAAAAAAAAAAAAAAAAAAAAAAAAGAACAAAAGAACACAAATCCACCTTTTGCATTTCCTGACATTTTGATCCAAATTCCAGGGCAGCCAAATGGCTATTTCACACCACTCGCTTGGCAAAATCTACTTGTACTACAGCTGTACTGCCATCGAGGAAATCAGTTAAGCGCAGCAGAGTCCCTCCGGTGCCATTGATTCTTCTCCAACAAGCATTAATAAAAACAGAAGGGGGAAAACGCGCTGTGCCTGGGGTGGGACTCCACATCATCAGCAATCATAAGGATTTATAGAAACAATATAATATTTGGCTCATATTATTTAGGCTAAGGATAAGGCTTGACATGTCACTGGGTCACGACTCCTTTTGTGCCTTCCCAAAGGGAAGCTTGCAGATTTCCTTTGTAGCAAAAGGTTTGGCCACTGAAATCTGGATGTGCTATAAACAGTTTTGTAGAATCTCTTGGCATTTCATATAAAATCAACACAGGAAAGTGTAACATTTGTCCCTTGCAGCTGAAACTAGAACTAGACCTCATACCTGCTAAGAGCCACATTTGGATGGTGAGGGTCAGCATATGCAAATCCCTTAGTGGGATCAGAATGTTAATTGCTACATGCTCAAATTATTTGCTTTCAGCTGCTTTAAATACATCATCCATCAAAGATAAATTACAGTATTTAAATTGCCTTCTGCCTGTTGTTTTTCAAAGGAAAAAACATCCACACCAGTCTTCAAATAGTTGGTTACAAAATAAGCAACACGAAGAATTACTCCATATTTGCCTTTCTCGATTTTCCACCTAACTCAGGGCAACTGCTTAAACAGTATACTTGATAAACTACAACAATATAGCACCTCATCCTGTAATTATTTAGTTAAGTATTTTTAGGGAATCCTTGTTCCGTGCCATTACAAGTCCATCAGGAAATAACATTATTAGCCTGCTTCCTGCAGTGGTTCCCTTTGTACTTTACAGCTCAACGTAAACACGAATGCAGAGCCTGTAGCGAGGCATCCTATGCTTGCGGCTATGAAACATCCATTCAGCACACAGAAGTACTCAAGACTCGGTAGTTTTCCTCCTCGGATGAATTAATACTGCAGGGTATTTTTCACGCTATTGTTTTATTCCATATGACTTATTGCACAAATTGCATTCAAATTTATTTTAGTGCTGAAGTCAAAATGAACTGTAAAATATGCAGATGTGAGTCTCGCTTTAGTCTGTGGCTATGTTTAACAGTTCTTTAAAAATATTTAAGATACTTATACTACCATAAACATAATATTTAATATCATACTCAATAAGAATACTCAGAAGAGATTGTGTTTGCATCCAAAGACACATTACAGACTTCAAAAAGGTAAGTAGGGAAATAATTTTTCAAATCTTGAGACATGTGCTCATATTCAACCTGGACATCTAACTGAAATTACTGTATTTTGTTAATTTCAGTAATGTAGCAGCTCCTCACAGATCATTTGGATGTGGCAACTCTCTGCTAAGTTTGGTAGTTGGAAATGAGATCTTTCAAGTTTTTATAAGCAAAAGTCCCTTCACTGTCACAAGAAGTCCTCCTAAATGCCCTGATGCTCCCGCTGAGCTCACCCCGAGCTCAGAGTTCATCGCCTGGCTACTCTTTTCCTTCTCAAAGCCGGCCCTGGCTGCTAGCAGAGAAGCAAAAAAATAAATAATAAAAAATCCTGCTTGGCCTCAGCCTGTGTGTTCTTCACGGGAAGATTCCTTTACCCTTTCTAATGAATACTGAGTATATATTATGCTGTTTACAATTTGTTCAGGTAGGAGTGAGTAGGCAAAGCTGAAGCTAACAGATACGCTGCGTGTGGCCACGATAGCCAACACCCAAATGAATTCAAACTTTAAAAGCCCCAGTGAGAAGAATCACAACACACTGAAGATCTCTGTCAAGGTTTTATCTATAAAAGGAGTAGCCTACAGGAGTGGGACTCCAGACCCAAGCTGTGAGCTACGGCGACTTACAAAACACTAGCTAGTGACAAGTACAGCCCAGGCCGATCCCCCAGTAGTACTGCCTCTTTTCTCAACCTTCACAGATTTTTATTTCTTTTTTTTTGAAAAGACACTATGAATAAATTAAATAGCATAATAAGGCTTTTCACATCAGGAACTATTGTTGGTGTTATAGGAGATACAACACAGTCAGATAGAACAGGCTGCGTTGAAAGGACAACCCAGAAGCAGGCAGGGACACATGGTGACACCGAAACATTGGGGATTGTTCTCTACGTAAACCTGTGACTAGTGCAAAGCTGACCGAGCCCCAACCCTCCTGGAAGGAATACCAAAAGACATGAATTCACACTTCTGGATTGTTTCTGCATCTCGCTAATGAACCGCATGTCTTTGTACTCCTGCCTATGCCTGTCTTCCAAACACTTCTGTTAGCGTGGACGACGGCATTTTTCTTGTTTGGAGCCATGCTTCGGTGAGCTGAAGTGCCTGATGCCTTAATTTCAATGTCTAAACCTACATAACTAACCTACATAAACTAAAACTAAACCTAAGCAGCCCAGGGGTAACGATGATAATCTGACTCAAATATTAAATGCAAACATTAGGCCAACTTTGGGCGTATACTCAGTATCCTAACAAATAATAGTCTCTGTTAACCCTTCTTACGGTTTTTACCTGTAAAAACATGGAATACTGCATCCTTTTGTTAGAGAAGGAGGGGGAGGCTCAATTACCTATACAATACAAGTCACAGAGCATTTCTGGTTTCTGGTTCTCCAGTCCAAGCCTGGAGTCATTCCCACAGTCAAGTTGAGAGAGCTGGCAGGAGGCTGTGGTACCGGAATGACAGCCACCACAGGACCCCAACAAGGGAAACAGAACAATTCTTTCCACTAGGGAATTACCACTGGGTTTCTTCAGCTACCCTGTTAGTACAGAGGATTAGACTTTTCACTGCAAAAGCCTGTAATTTTAAAATAAGTAACAAAATCCCAGTACGTCTTTATGATATATGGGAGAGTTTTTTTTTCCTACATTAATTTTTACGTCTATTTTCTTTGGAAATATGGTATTTAAAACCCCAAAGACCAGATATGCAGGCAAATGTCAACAAATACCAATTATTTTTTAAATAAAACCCTGGAAGCAGCAAACTTTATATAATATGCTATCTTAACAACAAAACTAATGCAATTATTAGCCTTTTGAAGAGAAGGGATGTAAAAATTATTGTTGCTTTATTGAAAAGCTTAACGAGGTTTTGTAGCGAGTACTACTTTTATTGTATTTTCCTATAAGAAATGCTTGAAATAGCTTCCAGAAAACATTCAGCAGATATTTATTTCCCAACAAGAGATGACTCTAACAAAACACATAAAAACCTCTCATTCTCTTCCTGTGCGTTTGGGCTTCAGCAATATGACCAAATGACAATAAGGAATTGACATTTTTTTATAAAAGTTAAGCAATATATACTTTCCAGACATTAGAAAGGAGTGGATGAAAAGGAGGGAAAGCTTATTAGAAAAATAACTGAGAGGAATGAACTTAAATAAATTGAGTTGATATATTCCTATAAAGCATCATATACATTGCTACTTAAAATTGCATGATACCAAATGTTCATTTTTAACAAACCACACTGCGTTATTTGTATTTATAGTTCCTATGGGTGAACTTGATAAATATCCATGAATAATTCAAGCATTAGCAATGTCTTCCTTCATCACATTAAAAACAAGTAATTCTAATTAGTGTTCGACGAAGCATATAAAATCCATGGATTTTATGGGAAAATGACAAAATGAACAACAAAGGGAAAAACAGAGGGAACAACAGAGTGGATCACTTGTCTAGCTTCTCTCTAGAAAGGTACAGACTGTGTTATGTCTGTGAGAGAGCGAACAGCAAAGGATGCATCTGCAAGCACTCTTGTGTGGCACAGAGACATGGTGAATATTTTTATTCCAACTTTCGACTCTTTTCAACCATCTGAAGTAACATGTCTATCAGTCTGCTTTTTCCACTGTTGATAAAATGTAAAAGTGATTGCAATAATTGCACATGTCTATTCTTAGATGGGAAATGTGGGGAAAATATCGTGCCTTCTGTACTAGGACTTGGTTAAAGGCAGCATTTCTTAATCTAACTGATGGATTTAAATACAATACAGAAAACTGCTAATGGTTTAATAGCTAGATCAGAAGAGCGACAAATGGCATCATTCTTTATTCAGCATATACACATCTGTAGCTATGCCAAAGCAAAATATGATCATGATATCTCTAGTCATATATTCAACAAACAGCAGTATGCCAATAAATGTAGTTTCATAGAATTTCTCCACTGTGTTCAACATACTCTAATGGGAACGGCTTGAAAACTTTTTAATATTGACTTGCCTATTAAGCCATTCAGTAATTTAAATAACCATCTTCAGCAGTGCTAAATTTCATTAATCCCCTGAAGACAGAACTACTGACCAAAACACTGAATACAATAGTTTTTAATTTAACTACATATGAGAGAAAAGCACTATCTGTTACAATGATGAATCAAAAAGCAAATACAGTCTCCATAATTATAAATGCTGAATGCCACCCAAGGTAACTAAAATCCAAGCGTGTAGGCTTTAAGTCCCCATCATAAAATGATGTTGTAATTCCTTGTATCATGAAATAACATTTTTTTCCATGACTGTACATACTCTAAATCAGAAAAACATCAGTAAATATTTCCCTTAGTTTAAATTCTGCCCGAGACTGCTTCGTTTAAGTCTGTTCCAACACCCATGAGAAGACCAGTACCTGAAGCCGTGACATCTCTGACACTCAAAGGTCCTGAGAAAGAGCCTTTTAGCTGCAGGTTTGATGTTTTCTCAGCAGTAACGTTCATTGTTCGTGTTCACCCTAATGCATCCTTTCTCTACCAGTGTCTTTCACTGGAAGCTTTATCTTGAACTGCTATATACTCTACTACGCTACTATTCTCATTAATGAGTTAAGGCGTCCATTTTCTGCAAGTAATTTTTCTTCTTTTTCGTGGCGCTTTCTATATAAAACCATCTGATAACTAGGCAATCAACAGAATATTTGCAATAACAGCTAAGCTGCTAGTAGGAAAAGTTTTTCACAGGAATATTTAACAGTAGCAAATCTGAAAATAGGTATCGCTATTATTATCGCACAGTAGACAGTCACCTGGAGAAAGAGATGGGGGGGTTGTGTGGAAGAGTCCAGGGACAGCAGCAATATTACAGTGGTCAAAAGAGGGAGGAAGTACTGAAAGAAGGAGATTACCCCAGTGACAAAGCATAAGCTAACGTATGCATATACTGATAATTCATTACAATTCCAAAATAGTTATAAAAAAAATCACTGATAGATTTTAGATAATTCACTAATAGGAAATCAGATTACTTTGACAGGTAGTTTGTTCAGAATAAATGAATCACTGAGTTTACTCCTGATGGAGATCTATCAGAGATTCAATTTCACTACTCTAAATAGAGTTAGGTAAATAAAAGACTCTTCAGTTTGATGCTTGAATGAAAAAGATCAGATTAATCAAAAATATTCTGTTAGGCCAAAAATGAAATATTACTTCAACTCAAGAATTATTTACTGCACTAACCTTATTTTTAGGTTAAAAGGAACGTAGCACCACTTCAGAAAGTCAATCTCATTTGAAGAACTTGAAACAAATCATTAACTTCTTTTAAAAAACTTAGTGCTTTCAGCAGCTAAAGTCTCTTAGATTAACTGCACATGAATTTGCAAAGTGAAAATAAACTCTAAAGTTGCAGCTTCAGAGGACTGCTTTTTTCCCCTCCTTTCCATCCCCACCAGTGCTCCTCAAATTACAGATTCAGGGAAGCATTGGCTGGAAGGAGCCTCTGGAGGTCATCTTGCCCTGCCTCCTGCTTGGGACTACCACCAACTCCAGGTAAGCTCAGTCACACCTCTGCCCGGCCAAGTCTTGACAATCTTTGAGGATGGAGATTTTACAGCCTGAGAGACCTGTTCCGGAACTGCAGTAGGCTCCCTGAGAAAAGTTCTTCCTAATGCTCGTTTTGTACCTGTCAAGCTGTAATTTATGGCCCGTGCTGCTTGCCATATCGTCTGGCACTATCAAGATGATTAACTCTCAACCAGCAGCTAGTAAGCTGTCACAAACTCTTAAGGAACTATAGTTAAAATTCAACTTTTTGTAGACACAAGCTCTAGCGTTAGAGATACGGAATTGACAATTCCCTGAGTTCATGTAAAAGTTTCATGAATTTCTGTAGGCAATGAAGAGCTCAGTCTTTAGGAAAACAGGAATTCATAATTTCATTTATGTGTATTGTTCCGAGATGTTAGAGCAAGAGAGGTGTTACAGACCTTCTTCCCTCTTGTAGTGCCCAGAGACATAGTCATCACAGAAATTACTAATAGAAATATAAAAAAAAATATAGGGTGTAAGCCAACAGTGTCTGTTGGAGGCTGCCATTTCTACTTATCTTCTTGGGAAAAAAAGCAGCTTACAAAAAACCAGAAGACTAAAGGGTTTCATATAGAAATTATTTTAAAACACTTATATAATAATGAATTGTATTTTGCAGATGTTTTGAAATACTTGACAGAACTTCCAAAAATAATTACAGCTATCTGAGGTAGTTCAAGAAGCCCAGATCAGAAGATTTTATTTTTAAAATATTCTAGTGCTTTAAAATTAATTTAGCAAGACCCTATCTGATTTCAACAGATTTCCTTCTTTTTCATCTTTTAACATTCAAAAGGTGTAAAAAGAATGTATCTCGTTTTTACACACTACAATGGCAGTGAAAGCAGAAACAACAAAACAAGCAATTCCTCAGCTCATGGCTTCTGTACTCTCCCTTGATTAAGGTGTAATCAAGCCCATGAATGCAAAGCGGGACAGGAAAAACTGATTACATCTGAATTTGGTGACTCTCACCCTGACAGACTATTTATTCCCATGATGAAAGACTAGGTTTTTGAAGGGCTATTTTATTTAAACAGGAAACAGTATCTGATTTTTAATAAAATTATGACCACGGTGTTTTTTCTGTGCTCAAGTATAAGCTAGTTTATACTTGCCCTTTTTTTATACTTGAGCACTTTTCTGTGCTCAAGTCTAAATAGCAACAACGTATTTGTTTTATTTCTTCTTCCCTACTCTGGTGCAAACCAAACTGGAAATTTTTTATGTATCACTGTACATAACAGTCTAATAAATACTATTCTGCCTCATCAAACACAAACTGATGAAAACAAAAATTCATTTCTCTAAATCCCTCGATGCTCCTAGGTATAGCAACACATCCCCTCAACGTATTACCCCTCTTGGGGAGTTCTGTACTAGCACAATCTAAATGCAATAAAAGTTCTTTTCTTCAAGAAGAAATCCTTCTTTTCAATCATGGAATTAAGAAACAAAGACAGATAAAACCCACATGCTAAGCTATAAAATAAAAACTTTTTATTTCTGTTCTATATCTGAGCTCCATGGTTTTTTGAGTGGGTTCCAAATTTGCTTAAATGAATTCTCCAGTCCCCAATGTTTTCAAATAATCACTTTTTTAAAAACTTTCACTGTGCTAATGTTTGTTTCCATAGAAACAGGACTGAAAGCAGGAGCTGCTGGTAAAAGAATTAGAATTCTCTCCCACAAATGAAAGACTTAAAAATAATAATATATTAATAAAACCATTGTCAGAATATATACTTTCTCATTTTGCAAAAACAGAGCGTGATCTTACATCCACTGGAGTTAATAGGACTATAAGTTGTGATTACAATAGAATAAGCCTAACCCTCTAAGAACATATTACTGAGTTAAAAAACCCGATGAAAAGACTATTCAGCCAAATGGATAATTTTCTAATGAATTTTTAAATTAAATTTAGCAGGTGACTGTCAGATGAGGCCCTTTTTAGAAATATTACAATGAAGACATATGAGCCCAAAATGTAAAACAATAGATATTAAGGATTATTACTATTTATATAATTTATTTCTATTACCGCTGCTTAATTTTTTGAGAGTGAATTACTTCATTAAAACCTGATTGGAAGCCTTTTACAGTTAGTCAGATATGTTTCTAAACTCCAGCCAGACAAGAGTTGAATCCATGGACATCACACTGGCATAAACCTAAATTTCTAGAGGATTAAGAACCTATTTTACAGTAATTAAGTTTTACACAAAAGCCATTTAAGTGCATCTCTCTGCATCTGTTTGTAAACATTTAAACACCTCCTGTAAGAAAATTAGTAACTGAAGAAATCATAATTTACCTCCCCCAAAACCATAACTTTAGTCAAAATCTTAGAGACAATCCATCCAGAATTGGTATGCAGTTAGTAAGGTACCTGAATAACTTTGCCATCATAAATTTTACTATGCAAATACATTTGTTGTCATTCTGAAAGATGACGTAGGTTTTTGCATCATTTCAAGCTGAAGCCTGTCAAACAACTGACACCACTCTTAATATACACTTTGAGACCCACCACTGAAATTGGTGACCTTGTGTGAAATAAAGACATTTAGCATTTTCTTAGATGTTCAGTCTGGAGAATTAATCCTATTTGGCCTATGGTTGCAGGGAGAGTTTTGCACCCTTCTGTGAGGGTAAAACTTCTTTATAAAGCTCTAAATGCACCAATTTATTTTCCTACGCTCACCTTTTTTTTTTTTTTTTTTGTCATACATAGAAGAGAATTATGATAGATAAACCTTGGCAGAAAATATCATGGTTGGACTTTACAAATGTGCAGGTATTTTTAATAAGCTTTTTTTAGGCATTATTTCAACTAAACTACTACTTACATCTCTTGACTCCATATATTTTGATCAACCCTACAAGAAAATGACTGCCAGTACTTTTTCTAAGAGAATCTATTTTTACTAGTAGGTTAGCCTGCTCATTTCTAAATTCCTTTAAAACTCTGAAAAAAAATACATTTCACATCTTTTCATTTGCAACTTACACATTTACTATTACCACTTTAGGTTTTTCTCTATATTAGAAAACCAATCCCATGAAAAAGGATTCTTCCTCCACAATGCACCGTGATTCAAGAAAACAGTTAACTTCTCAGCATTTTATCTGCCTTCCTTGTTTTCTCCCTCTGGTTGACCAAAGAAGCCACCAACTCCTTTGAAATATCTTAACAGGGAGCAAGTACTTCTTTAAGATTGTTTAATCATCTGAAATATCTACGCTAAGAATTTAACTCTTGTAACTTCCATTCTAGATATTTTCTGCTGTAATTTATGCTTTCAAAAAATCACTACAGCTGAATCTAAAACCCTCAAGTATTTATGTTTGCCCCAAGTAATCAAACTTTAATGTTATAATCTCACAAGCAAAGTGCCATTTATCAAGAAACTAAGGATTTTGCTTTCCTTAATTGTGATGTTAGGTTGATTTATTTTTAACAGTGAATTCTTCATTGTATGAAACCCCCTGCCTAAAGGTTAGTTTAACGGCGTTAGATTTTGGCACTTTTCTCATCTTTAGACGGTATGAAATTCTTTGGATATAATATGGCTATTTCAAGTGCCTGATCCAATTTGTTCTGTCTGTAAAGTTGATTGTCAGGTACCACATAACCGTATTGATTTTCATTGAGATTCTACTGTGTTTCAGGAACATCTATTACATGAAGGCTCTTTCTATATTTCTTCTCATTGATTTCTTCGTCTAAATAGCACTAATCAAAACTGGTAAGCATTTTTCATTTCCCAAATTACATGTAAATGATAATACGTTTTCTTAAAAGTACTGCCCACTGTCACCCTCAATCGGCAATTACTTACAGTTTGAGGACATTTCAGGTTACACAAGGAATATGTTTGGAATGAAGTCTTGATAAAAAGTACCATGGATATAAAAAAGTTAAAGCTTTGCCAGCTGGTGCAAGGCCTAGTAGCTTAATCCAATGGTTTAATACAGGATATAAACTTAAACCCCTGACTTTAATACATATTTTTGCGGTTTTGCAGGAGAAAAATGCAGTTTAAAGGAAATCTTGCAACGAACGTGTATTTTCAGAATTGTGGGGCTTAGTCTTCTTCATGTAATATGCAAATTAAATATTCCATCAGTTTAAACTGTACAGTATACCAGTTTCACCGCGGTATTTGTGCTTCTGCTCCTTGTAATGGACATGTGTCAGGAGAAAATATGACAGCTCTTCTCTCCCTAGGGCAATTATGTTGCAATTCTGCAAGTCTGGAGCTGCATTTTGTTTTGATACAACGTTTTATTTAGTCATAACTGTGTTCTGTAAATCTGTATTTTGCTTTCAGACCAGCAGTACGCCAATGAACAAAGCTGGGTCATACAGCTTTAACGCGTAACAGACTTCTGACAACATCTGTATTCACTTTGGACTCCCCATTCAGTTTGCCCGCTGTCTTTACATCTTACTTTGTTGCTAATTACAGATGATCTCATATTTACAGTCAGTTTGGATTGTATGTTTCCTTATTTCCACTTCTGTTGGTGTCTTCGCTGTAACACCAAAACGAACTCACAACCTACTCCATTTCAAAAGGCAAGTTTTTATCTTGTGGAAAGGAGTCTTAACTCCCATACTGGAATTTTTTAGTTATCCTTGTACTGACCGTCTCATAGTTTATAGCCAGAGTGTTAAAATCCCCCATCAGTAGAAACCTGTTATTTTAAAATGTTATATAAAGAGCATCTTAGTTTCAACCACTCATTACTTCACCACATTTCACCAGCAGCTTCTCTGGACCCTGGGCTACAAGAGGAAATGTCCAACACAGCATTGGCACAGATACCACTCCACGTCTATGACATTTTTGGATGCCCAGAGGTGCATGACTTCCCAGTGACTTGCAACACCACCACGAAGCCTACCCTGCTCGCTCTGGAGGTAAAGCAGCCACAAGTCCCCAGTAGCCTAAAACATCTCGCATGAACTCAGATCAAATTAATCTTGCCCCTTCTACTGCAGTGGATTTACAGTAGGATCACTGGTAACATCAATTGGAAGAAAACATAGCCTACTTTTGAGTTTCTATGTGATGGGACACAGCATTTGTCCAGTAGCATTCCTGCTCTGGATTCCCAGACATCCTCATCTCCCGTTTTTGTACATGGAAAGTAATAGTGTTCAATGCTTTTCAAGGACCAGAAAAGTTACCACCAATGACTAGAAGACAAGCTTAGTAACTTCAAGCTCTAATTTTAGCTTCCTCTTAGAAGAACCTTGCCACAACATATTCATAGGTCCATATAATCTTTCCTCTCAGTGCGCATAAAAGCAGAAAATTGCTGGCTGATTTTTTTTCCTTCCTGATGTTACAGATTCCCTTATTCATGTGTTTGTTTTGCTTCTATTTGCTTCGCAGTAAAGCCACTGACACATTCTAGATACACAGTTTTAAACCTACTTCTCCCACCTCACCATTCAGTGATGTCAGATGATGATAGAGATTCTGACCACTTCTTCCAACCTATTCATCCACGTATTTAACCCAACCGTTACCCACTCCCCTGTTTACTTCACAGTTCTGCATCTTCATTTAGGTACACAAGAAAGGAAGCTATTAACAGCGGCACCATGCACACTTCTGATTATTTATAAGTAAACATGTTAAAGCATGTTATCATGTCGGTGTGCTTCCAAAGTCTTCACTGATTTTGTTAATCATGTAGACCAGTGGCAGGATTAACATAAATTAAAATAAGCTAGACAGTATTTTGAATTCTCATTTTAGCAGACTGCTAAGTGTCATACACACGGGATAAAAGTAACTTCAGCATTGTTTTTCTGAAGGATTCAATAAGAATATTAATTCGTTCCACCATGCCTTAAATAATGATAATAGGAGCACCAATTATATATTATGAACGGTGTTTCATCTTGATTTTTTTTCCTCCCCTTAGATATACCCAGTAGAATAGGAACATCTTAGATAAATGCGCAAAAGAAAGGACAGTCATATGCAGATCATATTTTTTGTTACTTTTGCAAGACCCACACTCAGACAAATGCTGTATGTTTTCCTATGAATACACAAGAGCAGCGTTGGTGAATTTATGCAAGCAACGTGTTTCAAGACTGCCAACAATGAAGCATCATTCAAACTGCACTGTATTTTATGAATAAGCCTGTAATGTTATATTATGATGAATCTATTTGACATTCAGCGGTGTGATGCAGTGCATAGTAATTATAATAATGCAGTGCATGGCTGTAGCTTATTATATGCATATGGAAGACACCAATGTCTTTAGGATGGACATTGAACTCAAGGTAGGAGGAGAAGAGAGACAGAAATAGACTCAAGGAACGTAAGAAAGTCCTCATCTCAAAGTCTGATGGTATTCTGAGAATCTATGTATTTAATATACACACTCACACGCGCACACTGTTAAAGCAGTAGAGAGATCATCTTGAATTAGAATGTAAGCCTTTATCTTTTTTTTTTAATATAGCACATTATGTTTGTGAGTTCTTGTTTTTAGCGTGGATAATGGGGAATTTCTTTAAAATTTAAAAGAAAAATTATCTATTGTCAATATTTCCAATGCATTTAAGGAAAAAAAAGAATGAGATCCCTCTATAAAAGTTCCCTTTCCTCCCCAACTCAAGAGATGGATTTGTGTTTCAAATTAATTAGAAGGAAAGTCATATAAGAAATACAGCTGGTTTCAGTAACATCTGCCTTACACCATATTGTTTGATTTTCCATCTCTTAGTGTTTTTGAGATCCGGATTCTTTTTTGTTTGCACAATGGAGAGATTAATTTGAAAAATAGGAAAGCGAGATTCTTTAGTTTTAACAATGCTACTCATTAACATGTTGAACACATGATCAAAGGATATTATTCTTATTTCCCTCCAGACTTTGAGTCATTATGGTATTTTCTTCCCTTCTTGCAACTCGATAGTGCACAGCACAGCCCCAATTTATGATGTGTTGAACAAAGCACAACAAAGAAATAAAGAAGGCGTCAATAGAAGCTGTTAGCTACAAACATGTTACAGGCAATATGCAACACCAGCGGTTGAATATTGACCTCAGGGCATTAACTCTATATTGGCATGCCATGCTACAGCACATGAACACATAGTCATCTTTACAACACAGAGTGGAATTTAAGAGACTCACATAATTGCCTGCGAGAAGGTACAGGAGCACTTCCAAATGCTGTGCCCTGTAAATAAAACACATTTTTTTTTTTTTTTTGGAGCAAAGGATGTCAGATTAACAGCAGTAGCAAATGAAAAAAATGACAAGACATGAAGAAAACGAAGGCAGTGAAACGAAATAGAGAGTGTTTAGATAGAGGAGCTTGTTATTACTGAAGAACTGCAGTTCCTATTTTCAGATAAACATAAATTATAGTGTGGAATGTTCTATGAGTAATCCACCCATCAGAGGACAAAATGAACCAAAACGAGAGGAAAAAGAAGAGACACAGAAAGAAGACAGAAAAAAAAAAAATCAGCATAAGACAGGCATGCTCACACTTGTCAGAAATTAAATTTGATAGAAAGGACAACGTACAGAGTATATATTAAAATGAATTCCTCTACAAAAATAAGAAAGCTCAATTACACCAATGTCTTAGCTGATACTGCCACTGTTTGAAGGTAAAGTACATTTCAAACAGGTAGGAAGGAAAGTGAGAGCAGTACAGTTTGGTTCCTGCCACTTCCTCCTCATCTTCTCTCCAAAATGCTTTAACAAGTCCTCACTGGGCCAGTTTGATGACAGCTAATAGGAAGCAGATTTATTAAATCCCCGATCAATATATGCAGTGTACTGTTTCAGTAGTCAGAGTGCTTCATCTTTTGTGTATTATGCCAGCAATTACCACACATCTCTGAAATACCAACTGTGCATGTAAAGAGAATAGGAATCAAATGCCAAGCAAGTCATACCAGTTGGGATCTGTAGACAAGCCTCTTCCCCAGTCCCCACTCTCCACTCCCTGCGGCCCCCGCACCCCCCCCCCCCAAGAAAAAACAACCAACCCAAAACCAGAAAAACAAACTAACAAACAGAGATTCAGAGGATGACTAGGTGAAGAGAAACTCTAGTGTATAAAATTTGAACAGCGTGTTAAAACAAACTATGTTGTCCTATTCTGAATCTAGATCATGAATCAGAGCTTTGCTTCGAGTTTGTGTCCAAGACTACATCCTTCTTCCCAATGTAAAAGGGCACACTGATCATTTAGACTGGGTAGTCGAGGATGACTACAGTAATATTTAGATTGCACTTATTGCCTTAAAAAAAATAATAAACACCTGGAACTTATGAGACTTAAGTGGAGCTCGAATTCCTTTGAAGTCACTTTGACTTTCACAATCTTTTTGAATTCAAGGCTGGGAACTGATTTACCAGGCATTTAGATAGTGCTAGGCATTTGTTCTTTGAGATCATTTTCTCTTTCAGGTCTTGTACAATTCTGTTTTCCTTTACCTAGGAAGAGTGAAGCATATATATATATATATATATGCATATCTACAAAGCTCCACGGAGAAACCATCTTTACACCGCCGCTCCCATACCACTGCATTTAAGGAAAACCAGAATAACTAGGATTATTCATCACTTCAGATGCCACGGCTGTGCCGCTGAGACCACCGCTTGCTATGCCGTGGCCACCTGCAACGGTGGGCAGCTCTGCAGAAGCTATCTGTCTCACTGCGCCCCAAGCTTGTCACTCTGAGACTAAGTCCTGCCTGCAACTGTAGTAAGAGGTCACAGCCACCACAACTAAGAGCCAAGGGGGAAAGCTGGGGTTACCTTGTGTTGGGGCAGCAAAAACACACTAGCTGCCTCCCTTGTTTCCAAGGTTGCATACGCCACCAGGAGAAGGCAGTGAGCTCTCATATTTACCAGCAGGACAGGGCAAGCAGGCGGCCTTCTCCCCCAGGGCAGGCAGTGCCCTGCAACTGCACTATCCCCAACCCCGCAGTTATTTGTGGAGTTATTTCAGCACTGCCAAAGTCCACCTTTATCTCCAGCTAACTTCTCAAAGCAACCAATGGACAAGTTTGTCTGGGTACATCTGGCACTTAAACCAGTTCTTCAGTAACTAATAAGGCTTTAGTAATTATTTCCAGTGTTTCCTTAAGTCTTTTGCAAAAAACAAAACAAAACAAAACAAAACAAAAAAAAACCCAAACCTACAGTTATTTGAAATACTAAGGCAAAGCTAGAAGTATTGAAGGATAGACGTTGCACAGGGGCAGCACCAGAGCCTCCTCATTCTGCCAAATATATGCTATTCTGCTTTGCTTAAAGGCAGCTTTCTAGTAAAGCTGAGGTACACTGTGGTACCTTATATTAAGGCACCTCCTAAAAGTAAATTTTCAGTTCATCATTTAAAGACATTGAATTGATTTGTGAAACCATATATAAAAACAAAAAGCACAAAGTAAATTGGTCTGATAATGGTTAGCTGAATGCTTGCTTATTTAGCCAAAAGTACCTTTTTTCTACACTTTGAACGCGTAGCATCTACATTTTTCCCCTCATGAATCAAAAAGAAAACATTTAAGCAGCCTCAACTTATACAAATCCATCAACCAAAGAATTGGGAATTTAATTATTCATTGTTAGTTACTATTATCACTGCTGACACCAATTAAGTAACGTATTTCTAATGACATAATAGGCCTTTGAAAAGCAAGATGCCAATGAATTTGACTGCATTACTTTTTCATGTTCCTGATTTCCAGAACAAATGGCCTTCCGGGTGAGGGGGGACGACACACAATATGTGTCTTTATCTTTTAACCAGGCCTTCCTTTCCTTCAGTATCTGGAAAAATGATAAGGAGCGTTTTTCAAAACTAAGCCAAGTTTCAGACTCTGTCCATGGAAAAATCCAGGCTCTTCTGGAAATCTTAGTAGTTCTGCAGTTTTAATCACATACAGGTTTTTTTTACTGTCCTCTTTGTGAGGTATAACTAAATCCTAAAGGTGTCTATGCTTCCATGATAGCTTCAGTGGTAAATACTGTATTAAGTTTTACAAGTGCCCCGTGATTCCTAGAAATGTAGAGCCTTACACAGGGACAAGAGAATGCTATTAATAATGTACGGACATTGTAGATGACTAGTTACCTTGTAGTTACTAAGTTAATGATTCATAAAAGTTAGCATACTCATCTGAAGCTACTAAGTGGCTGACCTTTCCCTACCTTTTTGCTGCATAATTTTAATTAAGAGATCACTTACGGAATAGTATCTCTCAAAATACTGCTCTTAGTATACAGCAAAGTTTGAATTTGGATTAATCTTTAAATACTGTTGCATTCATTAGGCTCACCGTAGGACACTGATGTATGTTAAGCATTTCCATACATTTTAAATGTATGCAACTGATTTTCATTAGAATGCTTTGGAACTGAGGTGCAGACTCAAAATCTTGGGATCACTGTGCAAACATATTTTCTTTTTGGTTGATAACCCTGCCTATATCAGCTCAATGTCACTTATTTTTTTAATGCTAAAATCCCAGCAAGTCCATGCTGTCACTGATGAGAAGCAGGAAAAATGTTTTCACGATGATTGTATTTTTTACCTTTTCCGCCTCAATTAGTTCAAAAGATCTTTTTGACTTAAAGTGCATAAATAAATCTCTCTCTGCTAATTCATATAACATAGAATAAATTTTTAAAATTATATTCTTGATATTACTACATACATTATGCTTCCAACAAATACCAAAATAGTTTAATGAGTGCAGTAAGTTACACTTCCTCATCAGCCAATTAATGTGCCGGTGTAAGGAAACTGAAAAAAATAGTTGCTGTTTGTGATCGGAGACCTTTCTGGAAGGAATGTCTAAAAACAGACAGCCCCTATATTTTACCCTTGAATATACAGGTGAGGAGAAAACAGTCATCAGTACCTGAAAAGTCAGAGCTCAGCAGCTGAGAAAGAATCCGTCAAGATCCAGAAGCCTCTAAAGGGGAAGCTGTCAGGATGCCTCATTTATAACACCTGGCCTATTCAGTGGACTGATGAGGGAAATACCGTTTTTAGGACTGCTTTGCACATGAACACAGTATGGCGAGAAAATGAACCTGCTTGGATCTTGATTCCTGCCTAACTTCTTACATCCTGTGGCGCAAACCCCAAGTATTGAGATTTCAGTCCAAAGTGCTTGCTGGCCTGCTTGTCCTGGGAGGGCCAAACCAGTCAGCACCTTCTATCTGTAGATGCAAGGCACATTCACACGCTTTTTGGAATGAAAATAAAATAAAAAAAATTCTTAAGACCTCTGTGCAACCATATTCATTTATTTAACACTACTATAGCATCAGATGCCAAAATGAAGCACTAATCAGCTAGTTAACTCGTGCTTAGGATAGATTCCCTAGGAGGGATGTTCCCCTCGAAAGACCCATTTTTCTACACGTTCCTGTGCCATGCAATTCAGTGCTTTTTCCTCACGAGGAAAAAATAAGAGAGAGTTTTATTTTATCCTTTCTGTCTCGATATAACATATCCTCAGCATCCCCTCATTGTTAATGCAGGAATGTTTGATTACCCAAGATATCCCTAGAGTGAACGTGGATTTCATGAACCAGACAAGCAGATACACTGTTGTTCTGTTTACATTCCTTCAGTCAGTCAGTCATTTACAATTTCTTTTCACTTAGCTTTCAGAAATGCAATCAGAACATTACAAAGCTCAGTTCTTTTTGAAAACACTATCAATTTTTAATCTTGTCAAGGTGAGAGTATGACACAGTTTCTGTCAGAAGTCACAGTTAAGTATTCACTGGAAGCTCCAATGGACTCAGCGAGGGAATCTGGCATTTAGTTCCCACAGTTTCTCACATCCTCATATTGAACAAAATCTGTTCCTGTCAGTTTTTTCAAGTAATGGCCAGAAACGCCAGCCAGCCTAAATATTTGTGACTGTACCTATTCTGGGACAACAGCAGCAAGGAAGTCTGAATGAAACGGGTTCATAATGCAACCTGTTCAATGAAGCGAAACATCCAAGTATGTGTTAATATGCTGTTTGAACGAAGCCTTTCAGTAAAAACACGTTAGCAATTGCACGTTTCCTACAACTCTCTGAACTCTGAAGTTATGAGTTCACCTGATATTAACTGCTTATAGTGACTGAAGTCCTCTGGGTTCACCTTGAGCAACTTGGAAGTCTCAGTACTGCAACATATGAAATGATCAAATCAATTCAGCTGCAATGAATACCCCCTCTGCAGCATAACTACACAAATATTGCTGTTCTTTTTGTGTCACTTTCTATGAGGAATCTCCACAAAGATGTATATTGACAACAGAAGAATCAATGCCAGAAGAAAATAAAAGAGCTCACTACTCATCAAATGAATGTTTTTTTACAATAAACACTCTCTTTTCTCTTAGAGCACAAAACCTACCTATTACATGGTTAAAAAGTCACTAATTAAAAAAAAAAAAAAACAAACAAAAAAAACCCCAACAACAAAACCCCAAAACTCCAAAACAAACCCCACCCCACCCAACCCCAGAGGCTACTCATGGTTGGCAACGTTTTCCCTAGACAAAGCAGGTAATTCTCTTACACGAACTTTGAAAATGAACATATCTCTTTTTCTCACCAAAGAAATGAGACTGATACCTCCAAATATTTCAGAGCACTACCCAGAATAAAAACCACAGTCTTAAATTACAGGCTGTACTGAAGTCTTAGTTATTACCACATAAAAAATGTTCAACTGATCTCACAAGTGCTCTGAAAGATAATTCCTTGTCAATACATGATGGCATAATACCACTGATACACAAGATTGCCCAGAGACAAAAAAAACCCAAACTTGCTGGATCACTACCACATTCTCCTGTAAGTGCAGGATATGTTTCTTTCATAAACAGAGCAAATATTAAAACAGGAATCCATGCTCTGATATGATAGCTTTCACTTGTATCACGTAGCACTTCACTGGCTGAATGTGTCAATGAAAGGCTGCAGTGACTCGCGTGCTGCTACTCGGAGTTCAGTAGTGAGTTCACTAAAGGCTGCATCGGATCTATTACTTTCCTATGCAAAGTCACTCAAACGGTCCTAAAAAAAAATATTCAATTCAATATAATGACAATGTCTCCAGATATCATGGTGCCACCATATTCTGAAACATGTAGACTTCTACCAGACTTCACGTCCTTTCGCCAAAGTTTCAGTTTTGGTGCAAGACACTTATTCACTAACACCTTCTTGATCACCGGATTTTACTGTGTGCGCTCAACCATTCTGAGCACAAACATCTCAAAAGTCCTTGCACGACTGAAGACCTATATCTAGCTCTCCAGTACCTCCTCATTACCACGATATGATCCATGGCCCATCTGGCACAATGTGCTCTAGGCAATCCTGCTTTAGCAGGGGAGTTGGGCTAGATGATCTCTAGAAGTCCCTTCCAACTCTGAAAACTCCGTGATTCTGTGATAATTATTGCCTCTTCCAACTGCATTTAGAAAGCAGCTTGTAACAGCTGATTTTACCACGCATCTCCCTACTCAACTCTTCACTAATGTCCCACCACTTATTTTTCCATAAATGCCCGAGATGCCTGCTGTAGCTTTCTTCATTTCAGGCCATACAAATTCACTCATTTTGGTTTTAAGATTTTTACCATTTTGAGAGAAAAACCTGCTTTTAGTCACATCACCTGTTTTTGTAGGAGCTGATTCAACGGGACTTTGTTAGTTAGGATAGCTCTGCCCTGTTTTCTACCTGAGATTCATATACCGCCTTTTAGCCTTCATTCCATTTCCCATTTAAAAAAACATTTCCCATTTAAAATTTTAAGTGCTGAGACCATTTCTACTTGTGTAGAAAACATCCATCCTTCAACCTCATTTTGACAAGTTGAAGAAATGATCATTTGAATACAGAGAGGCGGAGAGTTTGATACTTCGGAAGAATAATCACCTGTGTAAATATAAATGAAAAATTGTAGTCAAAGTAGTAGTATTAAAGAGGAAGACCAAGGCTTTAAAGCAAAACTCAAGAAGAACAGGAATTCTTTTTCCTTTTAGAACGATGGGATTAGAAAATGCTAAAAAAACCCAAGCAAACTAAAAGCCCCACTACTTTTCACAAGCAATTGTTTACAACTTAATCTCTTTTATAGCATTATCCAACTTTAATAACAGCCAACATTCAGCCTTTACAACCCCTCTGATGAAAAACTGCTTATCATTTGTGTCTTTTTCCTTTATTAGATTTCAGATTGCAATGTGTTTTACCTTAAACAAAGAAACAAGAAAAAATATTTTGCTCCTATGGTGGCCTGAAATACCGCAAGGCCTTCACACAACTCCAAAATATTTAAAGCTATGTGCAATCGAAGATGATAGCACAGCAATCACACATATTTATTCTCTTTTTTTTTTTTTTTTTGAAAGCTATGGCAGGCATGAACAAAATTGTTAAAAGAAAATAGCCTCAAGAGCAAATGTGGCTCTGTAGTCTACAGATATATTAATATAAATATGTTCCTCCTCCAAATATCTTCCAAACTGAAGTTATAGCCCAATAAGGAAGACATATTTCCATCTTAATGTTACCAGTAAATATTTTACTAGCAGTCTCTTGGCACATTTTCAACTCTGAATCAACATTTACATGCATTTTTCAGCAATCTGCTTCCACATATAAGTGAAAGAGCCTAAAACACACTTTCACACCACAGTTTGGATTGCAATCTCGTAAGGCCAAACTATACACACTACGTTAGATCTAGATACAATCAGGCAAGGCAGTAACAGTATTTCTGGGTACCTACAGTCCCTTATGTGAGAGCAATAACATAATTGTTTCAATTGGATAATCCAACTAAAGTTTCTGTATAGCTACCTTGCATTTGTTAATTGGATGCTTCCTTACAACTATCTTACTAGCAACAAGCAGTTGCTCAAATTGCTTAGGTAGAAAATGCTTATAAAACTGAATTCCTGCAAGCCTCAACATCTGCTGAAATACTGTTCTTCCACTTAAAAAAAAAATATTTTGTAAACATAATAAAAAACTATGAAATAGGAACATTTCTCATTTGCGGACATCTCATTCACACTGGTGACGTTATGTTACATTAATTTCTTAATCACTTTATGACCTGTCTGATTCTTTACCCTCCCAGGGGACTAGACTTAAGAGAACTCGCATTTAGCTATCCCTGTCTTCAAGGTTGTACAAGTTGTTTTAAAGCCACCCTGCTTTTGTCATTGAAGTCTTTCATGAACATGGTCTTACGGGCCTCTTAGGCGCTATTGCCTATGACATCTTTCATTTAGAGCATATTAACTGTACTCACTTCAGTAAAGGTGTTTCTATTTTAGGCCTGTGCGTTGGAAATTGAGACTGAAACTGCCGGGCAGCCTCAGCACTTAGTCAACTTCAACCCCTCTCTCGTTCTCGTCAGCCCCCTGTTCCCGCCAAAAGCCGCCCTTCTGCTGACAACCTGATCCAGGCAGATACCACGTATTTAGGTTCTCTTACTTGCGCTACTTTCTCTACAAATGGCCACTCATTGTCTGCTTGTACCTGGTTCACCACTATGATATCCCGTTCTGCAAAGTGATGTTCAGCCATTGTTCGGAAGATCCCATTAAAAACAACAACAACAAAAAAGGAATTAATTGCATTATATAGCAAGTCAATTTGACATATATTTTAAGGACAATTAGAAGATTCCTATGCGATAAACTGTCACATAGGTTAAACAGTGCGTCCCAGATGAATAAAAGACACACCGTTTAAGTTTGCTTAATGTTGGAGAAATACTTTTCGCTGATAGTACGTTTAGTACAGGACTGCAGATGGCTTAAAGAGCACTCTCAGAGTGCATTAACTTTCCAAGCGGGGTGGATGCCGTTTCTGATGTGAAGCATTTGGCTGGAAGCAACCCCTGTGGGTGAGTCTGATATTGTTCAGGAATACACACGGTGATTCTGAGACGTGGCTGCGCAGGGGATTTTTGAAGACTGGTCTTATTTACTCCTAAGTTACTCTCTGCTTCAGCCATAGGGAAAATTCTTCATTAGATTCAAAGGGAGACAAAAAGGCAAATGATTCTGTTTGTTAAGTTAATTCTTTCAGCTTCTGTTGCTTCTGCCTATCCAAGTCTCTGCCTTAATATATATATACACATACAGAAAGTGTGTTCGGAACATACAAGTAACACTTCAAAAAATACATACAGTGTATATGTGTACTCATCCTGTTGACTGAGTACCACAGAATCAGCACCATTCTGTTTGGAAGACACCTCAGCTGGTCACGTAGTTCCCCTCCCGCCCAAAACCAGGTATCAACAATGACTTCCGACTTAATCACCCCTAAATTAAAAATACAATATAGAGAAGGGCAGACACCATTGGATTGTTATATCTCGATCAGAATATAACACTGCAGTAAATGTTTGCATAAAGTTAAACTGAATGCCTAGGGATTCACATTCCAATTTTCATTTAGAGTCAGAACCTAATGCTGGAGCACACATTTACTGCTACTTTTTCAGCTCATATTTCCACTAGAGCTCATTTATTTCTAAAAAAACCAAAACCTTCTGTGCTTTCATAAAAAGCAGTATTAATGCTAAAAAAAATAAATCCAATGAACAATGAATGTGTGAAATTTAGACTTTTCTCCCTATTGCAAACTGCAAGTCTATTCACATGCTTAGAAAGTGCAGATCTGCAACATTTGCTTAGCTACATTAAATAAATACTTCCACAGTTCTGTACACTATTTCCTGTAATGGTCTATGTTTGAAATATCCCAGTAAGGCAAACTAATTTACTTATTCTTAAGGGATGAATATGAAGTTTGTACAAATCACCACGAATGAGAACCTGCAAAACCCTGCAGGTTTTGATGTGATTACATTACAGGTCTGACCAAAAGTCACTGGAAATCTTTCACATCCCAAAGTACTTTCTTCTTGTGCAAGTTTACATACCGTATGGAGCTCTCTCTCTATATATATATATTAGTTTTCTACACAAAGTCAGGCACTCTGAGTCCTCAAGCTGTATGAGAAGATTTTTAAAAGTTCTTGCGTAATTGAGTTAGTTTTAAATTTATCTGCCACAAATAATATAAGTAGAGAACATGAATAACATGATAACACAAATAACACTAGCAGAATTTTTAGGTGATGTTTTGCTTAATTAAACTAACTTGATGGCTCAATCGGGAGAACAAGGATTATAGTTAAAAAATACGTATCTTTAAAAAAAGAAATCACACGATTATACACAAGAAAAAGGTGACTGACTGTCAAGGAAAAAAAAGGAATGGTTATTAGAAGATGTAGTTTTCATCGAGAAAAAATTTCAAGTCAGTATGAAAGCAATTGCCATCAAATCAATGCTTGATGGCCCTCATGAAACCATGTTAGTACTCCTGGACATAACTAGTAAATGCTTACATTACCAAAAACATTATTGTCCTTGCTCAATAGAAAAATCAAAAATTGATTTGACACAAGCTCTCCTCTGACACCCCAGAGCTGAAGCAAACTGTTATTTGAGAAAGATTTTGCTGCTGAGATCTATATTAATTTGTATCACCTTCACTTATTTATTTTTTTTTTAAGACTGTTGATTCAGCTTTGCTTCAAAACCAAATTAAAATATAAATAAAACATATACCATACAAGAAGAGGGACATGATTCTGGATACATCTCATTTTGATTTTTATTTTAGAGGCAGTGTGACAAGCTGTCAGAATTTAATTTCAAACTGCCGGGTAGCAAATGTCTTAATTTCTCAGCTTCTGAAGACAGATATCTTTCCCGTCTATTCTCTTCTCTTCAAAAGAAAAATCTTTTTTTTTTTTTTTTGTTTTCAATATAGGTACATAGAAGTATCTTGGAAGTTGAACCTTACAAATAATATTGAAAAAAAAATCCAACAGGCAAATTAAAACCAGAAAAATTTTTTATGATTCCCACATCTAAGCCATAGTCTGATTGATGAGTTCATGTTTTGATACACTTCTTTCAGTATCTGAGCTTCTGAATTGATACAATAAGACACGATTCTTTATCGAACCGATGGTCAGTCATGGATGTTTACTATTAGATCTAGCTTTGCTAACTGTTTCTTGTCTTTGTTGTCATGTAGTTATATGTTTATATATATTTATGAGATAATTTGACCTATGCCCACCTGACCAATATAGTATTTCACCTTTTTTGGCATGCAATACAGGCTACCCATCATGTTTTTACAGAAGCCTTTTAGCATAGCGTTTCAGGAGCATCTTAGCTGTTTAAGGAGTTTATTGGAAAAAACCAACACAGCTGCAGGGAATTATTCTATTACTAATCTCTCTGGTGCTATTACTACCTGAATATTTCTGTTGCTACTTGATTTTATACTTTCTTCAGTGGTGAGGGCTGGCACACCTTCCAGAATTGCTCTTTATTCCATTTAGTCCTGTCCCTTCCTCAAAATTCACCTAGAGATAATCAAACACTATTTTTTCCAACGGGTATGCCAAAGTGCTTTCAAAACAAATGAACACCTTGTAATCACATAAAACGTTCTGAATGCAGCTCAGTCCCTTGCCTTTGTTTTTTATCAGATGCCCTGACATCTTGTTAATGCACATTTCCCAAAGAATGCAATGCTGCATGCCTCACACAAAGGGCATGTGGCAGAACAAAACCTAATTTGGCTCCAAACATTTCTTCCTTCCCACACTCTGCAACTGACCTAATATTTTTATGCAGTCCCAATATTACAACTTGATGCATTAAAATTCATTACTATAATTAGATTTACTAGCAGTGCGTACGCCATAATGAATTCCAACTTTTTACTGAATGGACAGTAGGCTACAAGGGAAAAAACACTAAGTAGCTTCAGCGATCTACCTCAAACCAGGACACACAGAGAAAACTAGAGGTGAGGGGAGTGGGGACAAAAATGAGGAAACAGAAAAAATTGAGACACCTGGGCAGAAAGTTGATGGACTAAACGTCTGCTTCTCTCATTAGAACTAATAAAAATGCCAGAGCCAAGATTATCTCAGCTACAACATACGGGTGGCACTAGCAGCTGTGTGGAAGTTACTTCTCATAAACACAGCTCCAAACATGACTACAAACAAGGCAGGTGACATTTCTACTTTGAACGCCAAAGTGCTGAAGACATTTTTGGGTTTAGGTTTGGGGATCTTTGAAATTCTCATTTGATTAGAGCTGATTCACAGCAACATCTAAGGCAGCTTTGTGCAGCTGGAGATAGGGTCAAGCTGTGTCTAGTCTTCTAATTGAATCTTTGTAACTTCCCAAAGCAGGGATGTAGCTCTACTACAAAACAGATGAGATTAGATATGAAAAGAGAGTTAACGATGGGAAAGGGGGTTATTAAACACAGTCAAATTGAAACCTGTACGACAAGGCAAGATACTACCAGGAGCCTTTTGGTGAGGAAAGTGTTAGTTAGACACATAGATACACATGGAATTTGACAGCGTACCAAAGTTTTCAGAAGTGCCACAAAAATGTGGCAAACGAACATATGTTTGTTTCCTGTATCACTGATGAAAGTCACCTTGACTTTTCCTTTTTATTCTGGGGTGGGTTTTTGTTTCTTTTTTACATAGCCTTGAGGCTAAAGAAAGAAAACTAGCTACTAAGAACGAATGGTGACAGACAAAACTGTCCTAGAGTGATGTAAAGATAATGATGAACACGGGTTTCCAAAATGTTTCCCCCCTCCCTTTAAAGAATGTCTACTATAGTAAGAAGGAGGTATTACATGCAGCAGCTTGTCGGGGGGTTGAGGGCAAGTTTTTTCTGTCTCCCAATTTAACAAACATTTACATTGACATTTAAAGGGAAAACAAAGGGAAAAGCCTCTCCTTTAACTTTGAATATGCTTTGTCCATTAGAACCCAAAAGTTTCTCCTAACAGTACCAACAGGGTCTTCCCATCACAGAACGCGTACCTCTGCGTACTTGTCGGAGTATGCATCTCATTAAAACAAGAGTTTAACTATTATAAGCAAAGAAACAAAAAAATTATAACTGCAAAAGCTATCGTAAAGCTGCCAAGGCATGACTAACAATAACTAAAGTCACATTCAGAAATCAAATCCTCATTTACAGATCATCCACTGCCCAAATGATACACCTCCAAATAGAGATGCCATCTTTATAGGATTGCTTTTCTGAAGTGAAAGCCATATGACTAAAATAGTTCATTTTCTACCCACTAAGAATCACACTCGAGAACAAAAAATTATTAGCAATTTTATGGCACACAGCTCTTGAGCATTTTGACACACAACCACATAATTAACTTGCAGTGAAAAGAGGCACAGCTCTAAATGTACTTGAGTAACTTAAAATCTTTGTGAACGCACACGAGTGAAACTTCTCGATGTGGCTCATGTACTCAAGCCTACAAAAACAGAATATTCTTTTTCTCCAGCAGGATATATAGTGCACACTCACACTGCCACTGTGCCTTCCTCAGTCAGACATATAGTGGGGAAATATTTCACACTATCCTTGCTTTGAGAAGCTCTTCAACTCTTTGTCAGAAACTCAAAAAGTTTCTAACAGAGAAAAGGCAGCGGATGGATAGTGAAGAGAAAACACCCGTCAAGGAATCATAGTTAATCTTAAGCAACCCTCCTCTCCCTTCACATGGTGCCTACAGTCACAAAAGGCAGGGTGGATGGGAAGGCCATCTAAAACGTAGAGCTAGGGAAAGCAAGGAGATTTGAAACTGCTGTTCATTTTCAAAGTCTACTAACCTCCAGGACTTCAAAATCTTCACAAAATCCAGGTCAGGGAGAGAAGAAAAAAAATGAAGAATTTTGCACAGCAAGCTCTACCTTTCAAAGGTCAAGAAGGGAATAAGGTGCTCACAGTATGAAAATCCTCCAGTTTGCAGCATGTCAGTGGAGCTCCATCCTACTGTGAAGCAGATGCAAAGAGGCACTCAAAGGAAAACCTAAATTGCCCAGAAAACAAAAGTTACGTTGTACAGGGAGGTAACTTCAATGACCCAATCCCCAACAAATAGTCACCGCAGGAACCAAAGGAAAAAGCACAAGACACGTCAAGGAAAGACAAGTTCAAAGGTTTTGGAGATCAGCAAAAAACACATCACCCACCCAGATATATGCAACAACATACTCGCAATAGGAGAGGAAATCAAGTAGTTTGAAAAGGAAAACCACATAAGCTGTTTGACCCTGCAGCAACTGATACAGTCAAAATAGAAAAGAAGATTGAGAATTGAAGGACTGCAGCTCAGAATTTCAGCAATTTCCTGTTTGCTTGTGCTTTACTAACATGTATGAGGCCACCGAGGTCTTGCTTGTGCTCCCAGAGAGAACTTGGTTTGTGCCCAGGGCCACAGAGGTGGAAGGTTAATGTACCAACTCTGAGCACCAGCTCACCATTTCCACACAAACCTTCACATGTCTCATTTGAATAGCTTTGTGTCTAGCTGAGCTACTGCTAGTTAAAACGTGCCAAAACCAATTAGTGAATAAAGATGCTGCTATAGCAACAGCATCTAATTTTCCAATTAGTAATAATTGCTGAAACACCTGCCATAAAACATAAATACATTTGGATTGGGGGTCTCTGAAACAAACTTTGCTTTAAAGTTGGTTGTTTTTTTTTTTAATTGACCTTTATCATGATAATGAAAGAGAAGAAAGTGCCAGTTCTCTTTTTCCTGCTATCAAATGCAATAGAAACAGACAAAGTATTATTTATTTTTAAGGGAGTCCAAAGAATGTGTCCTAAAGTCTTAAACTAATTAACTACGCTGTGCTTAGAGAGTCCCAGGCAAGAAAAATTCCAGATGGCTGTCAGTTACAATGAGGAGCAGTGCAATGAATGCAATATTGAAATACTACCTGTGAGATGCAAATGCTCTGATTCGCAGAGGAAAAGACAAAGCATACAGTAGCACTACAGTAAACAATCGTGGGACCAGGCAAGGTAGAAACGACCATATTCATCCTAGACGTGTTCTGAACTCTGAACATATGTTTTTTACATGTAATTTTGAGTATGTATGTACTGTCCAGTTCCAGCCACAAATGGAAATGGGACTCACATTTGCTCTGTGTCGCACCTAGAGTGTTTTTAGCACCCTCTGGTAGCAGCCACTATCCAGCCACACGTTGGAGTGTGTAAGAGTCAGTAAGCTGATGTTTATTTCCACTCTTGGACAGCAGCAGTGGATGAGAGTGTAAATTCCCACAGTCTTCATGTACTTGTTCTGTACTTCAAACATTTACCCTTGCTCGTCCCCCATGTAGCAGGGACTATATAGCTTTCTAGCACTTCTCAAAGATTATTTGGAAAATAATACCTTGTTTTCCCCCCTTTTGGATAGGATGCCTCTGATTACATAGACTTACCTGTGATCACCCCCCTAAGTACGTTGTTATACACGATGAATTTAGAATCATGTGAGTAATGCGATGGAAACACATGGTAATAACACACTGATGTCTGCAAACAATTTAAGTATGGGCAACATGCAACCCTTGAGGAAAGACGAGAAAAGTGTGTCTGTGTGGGTACTGTTTCTTAAACAATAGCTGTGCCACAACTTTTTTTTTTTTAAGAACACTAAAACCCAGAGCAAACTCTATGATCAAGTGCTTACAGGTTTCAAATAGGGAGAGAAGAAAGCGTGCTATTTTCTCCTCTGTAGTGAAATGATTGATCATACAACAGCAGAGCATTTCATATTGGTTAGCATTGTGGATTGTAAAAGATCAGCCACACATCAGTTCCCTGCTTGTAAGATCCTAAAATCACACATAAGGATTCCCATTTAAGCAGCTTCAGAAATCCTAGTCGGAGCGAACATAAGCAGTTAATCAGAAAGGCAGGTTTCACAACAAATGTGATAAATTCCCAAATGGTCAAGCCCAGCAGCACTTCTTGAAACAGCAGCAGCATTAACCGCAGCAAACAGATGTTGTTGTTTCACAAAAAAAAGTTTTAACAAACACTTGAAGACATGGCTCAAAAATAATGTTTCTATATCTCAACAGAATTTTGACTTGTTTGTTATTTGAACAGAAAAGGACTAGAACAATGGTAAAGACAAATTTATACTTTTAGTGATGTACACCGCTCACTGCATCTACATTTGTAAACTGGCTATGCCATCTGTTGGGACCAACAGAAACAATTTCTGTGTTTTTTTTTTTCCTGGGGGTTTTTAGCTTATCGAAAATAAGCTGCTTTTTGTTGTTTTGGAAAAAAAAAAAAAAGAACATAACAGAATAATTCAACACTTTGAATTCAAGTATTTGACATGGAAAAATCAGTTACTAAGCAGACAATCAAGTGCAAGAAAAACTAGTGGCATTTTAATACTCTATTTTTGCCAATGACCTAATTAACTTTTTACAAAAGTGTCCTCTAAGTTACATACTAGTGTATTGAGCTTCAGAGTTTCAATAACGTGTTAACTTCAATAATTTATATAAAACCAAGGTCCTTGCCCAGTTATTATTCCTGAACTCCAAAGGGACATCTTTGGATAGAGGGACTTATCTAAAAATTACTATTTCATTAAGCAATTCACTTTCAGTTCACCTTTGAAAGGTGATGTCTCAGTGACAAACACATTTTGAGAGAAAAAAGTTTGTGATAAAGGCTCTTCCAGCATTATTAATTACACCCACGCTCTGAATGTTTGAAAATAAGATATGCTTCCTTTATATGCTTAAACCATATTAAGGCACATAAGATGCCACCGAAGCTATCAGAAAATGTACTGTTGAAAGGCATGCAAAATTGTATCAAGAATGAAGAAAAGCCTTAATGGTTCTATTAAACAGCACGAGTTTATCTTTTTTTTTTTTTTTTCCTGATTTATTTCAGCTTCTGCAGAACCAGCTTTTCATACTGATGCCACTTCCCAGGACATCTATGAGCCAAAATAACCTGTAGATTAAAAACAAACAAACAAACAAACAAACAAGAAACCCAAACAAAACAGCCAACTAACTAAAACCATCCTATTTGTTATTACACAGCAAACAGAATCCTCTCCACTGTAATCCTAATTTATGACCAGCTTTTCATAGAAGGCCTTCCTCCTGCATTTCTATATTAGGTAGGAAACCAAGTACGCTTGAAATGCCAGCAGAACTCCTTCAACTCAAGTTTTCTGGTAGTTTTAAATATAATTGTATTTATGAGATTATTTTTGGTCATAAAAAAACAGAAATGTTTTCAGAACCTTCACACTGGCACAGGACATAAGCCCACTCGCTTTTAAGCACCAGTAATCTTATTGACACTGATAAAATTACTCATTCTTTGAAAATTAAGTGATTAAGCATATTCTTAATTTTTTTCCTGTGCCAGACCTCTAAGTAATAGGCTTAACACACTGCACAGGCTGCACATAGCTTTTATGTGATGAAGTATGTTTTACAACAAACCGAAAAGTCAAGTATACTGTGGATCTCTGGGGTTTTTTGAGCATGTTAGTCTTTCAGGGGGACAATTATGAATCCTGCTCTCTGGAAATGCCCAGGCTAGCATGAGAATTAAAGGAGGTAGAAGATATGCAATTACTTCACAGAAGGACAGATCTACAAAGAATCAACGACGGGCTACACTGCAGGGAATGAGCAGAGTTAAGATTTGTATTGTGAATTAAGATTTAATGAATCCCCGGGCAAGTTTTATCAAAGAAACCAAAGAAAAGGGGGGAAAAAAAAAAAAAAAAAAAGAAGACTGCTTGATCATGGATTAGCTAAATGAAAATGCTATGTATGTTAAAAGTAAAATCCATCCAAGTCAGAGTGACCTTGAACATTGAGATATAGCACTAATCATCAGGAGGTAAAATACTCTGTTATTTCAACGTAATGATGACTTGACTGCCATGAAAACAAAACTACGTTGTAAAAGCATTTCAAAATCACAGTGGCATATTTGTAACACTCATTTTCTGAAAATAAGAGATTGCAAAATTTGTTTTTTCTTTATAGAAAGGTTAAAAAAGGGAACAGCCTTTTATAACAACTAAAATAATCAGGTAAGTGTATAAATTTTTTACTAGAAGAACATCCATCTCTCTTTTTTTCCTTATATCCCTCCCAGAGACAGTAATCTAAACTTAGATGGGCACCACATCACATCCAATACACAAATATAACTATCAAACACAATTATCTAAATGATGGTAAGAGTTCACTGCACAAAGTGATTTTTTCCTTTGACAGCTACGCTAAGGAACTGTTTTTGAGGAGAGAGCAAATAGAGTTTATGGACTGATGCAAATATATTATAGGCATAAAGTGGTTATTTGGATAAACATTTCAATCAGTCCGTCACAAAAGTAGTTCCATTTCCTATTTCCAACTGATGATAATTTTAAATGTAATTGATGGTAAATTATTTGTGGAGCTGGGAATTAGAGCTTTCAAAATCATAAGTTTGAGGACATTTTTCAACAGTTTTTATTCTATATCAGATATAAACTGCCACAAAGAACAGTGGGAAATGTTCTGTTCCCAACAAATTGAACTCGTCCCTGCAAGATATAATCGTAGCCCCAATCTCAAGTACCAAAATTGCTCATTAAGAATGCAGCTACTAAGGAGAAAAGCGTGATCCAATGTCTTCTGAAAGAGCTCATTGAACATTGCACATTCCATAAAATAACAGCAACAGTGGCAATTTTATTCTCTTTAAGAGACTCAATGTTCTCCTGTGAAATTGCAGGACAGAAAGTTCTCTAAGGGAAGGTAAAGAATTTCAAAAGACTCAATTCCTGTAACTAGGGTCATAGTCAAAGGTGAGGCCAGAGACATAAACCTGATGAGAAGAATTATAGCTCATCCCCGTGACACGATGGAACCCATAAGAGTATATCAGGCTGTGCTCGGGCCCAGACTAGCCCGAGGAGGCTACAGGGACCCCTTCTGTCCCCCAGCAAGAATTGTTAAGTGGCAACCTCTATGATATCCTCGGTGCCAGCAAGAACTTAAGGCTGCAGAAACATTTTCAGAAACAAAGTATTTTGTAGTTTTAAGGGTGGATCTCTCAGGACCTCTCACAAACTATTACAGAAAAGTAGATTTTTCAAAAGCATGATTTAAGTAACAGAATAGTCAGCCTTCACTTTTTCTCCCTCAGAGTTTATTTTTTCTTTAGAAATGAGACCCTAAGGGATTAACTCCCTTATGCATTGTGCAATTATAAAAATTTAACATTATTGAAGCTACTTTTCTGTTGTAATAAACACTGTATTACTAGACGGTAGTATAATAACTGCAGTTACAGTAACCAGAAAATAGCAAAGCACTCAAAACTCCTATCTACAAATAGGATTAAAAAAAAAGTGGAAAAGAAAGTGGCCATCCTCATAATTTCATGTAAAGCACTACTGTCAGACTAAATCTCTTAGATTCTATATTTTGTTTTCCTTCACCTGCATTTACTTGAAATAGTTGAAAAAAATGCTCATTTTTATTTGCTATGAGAGACATGGGCCAATAAGTTAAGACTCCAAAATTCCCAGTGAGATATGGCCTACTAAGAATAGTAAAGAAATGGCCTAACCTCTTCCCTAAAATGATACTATCTCAGTAACCAGAATATACTTATGTTCCTCCTCTATTCAGGACACATATTTACTGGCAGATAAAAATATAATTCTACTCATTCAATGCTAGAAAAATACTTTTTGAGGCAGTCTTCAAAAATCAAGGAATACTTCTGCATGAACAGAGGCAGTAAGTAGTGGCCCTGATCTAAGTCATTTGGCTTTCAGCTTCACCTTCCGCTTTCTCCTTCTCTTCGTAATGTAGCTGCTAGCAGCTGCCATTTATTCCAACAAACTTTTGGGAATGTATATATCGTTCCTGCCCGTCAACATAAAAACTCATTAGAGACAAACAAGGTAGAAGAAATTCCAAGCAGCATGAGAGAAATTCTGACCCACTGATGTCAACAGCACAACTTCTGTTTCTGCCTGACCAGCACATCGTCTCCACAGGCTCCCCCAGGGAGAGGTAAAGTGGTCTAATGGTTTCATCTCAAGTCAGAAAACATGCAAAACTGCCAGATTTCAGGTATGACCCTGAGCAAACCACACAGCTGCTCTCAATTTCCTCATTTGCAACATGCAGATAATAAAACAGGCAAATGAAGGCTGCCATAAAAATAACTAAGCGCGATTATTGATTTTTGCTTTATAAAAGGCAACAGTACAAACCCCAAATTAAGAACATTGTAGTCCAATGCCAGTAAGCAGGAGAACCTGGGAGGAACGTGATTGTCTACTTTTTTATAATTATTGATTTTTATAGGGTACATATCACTTTATTACCTTGACACTCTTTAAATATGGAGCTTCATAAGCAATTAACAAACCAAATACAAGAACAAATGGACCTTATATAAATGCCAGTAGCAGATCTGCTTTAAAGGACAAAAATGAACGAAATGCTATTAAGCAGGCTAAATGTCAGGTTCCTAAGTGCTTACACTTAATTAGAGGAAGACTTTGTTTTAGTAACATATTCTTAATCTAAGAAAGTTCATAGTTAATTTTATACCTGCAAGGAACAATCTCCATGGATTTCTAAATTCTGTAAGTATGAAAAAATGAAGGAGGCTTTTTTCAGGTACATCCTATTGGGGAGATCTGTGAAGAACAGCTAGGCATCCTCCCATATATATCAAACTTCGAAACTGCTTTCGGAGCTTCTCCTAAAAGCAAATACAGCTTGGTAGTTAGTAGTTTGCCTCCAGGACTTCAATCCTGCAAGCTCCACACAGAAGCTCCAACTGCTCTGTCCCTCCATTAGAGAGGTCTGCCTGTACAGGCAAGTCCTTATTTGCAGCTGCAAAGACTATCCTAGAAAATACAGCCTAAAACCAGTGGTCATGTTTTTGATTTGTAACCCTCCCGTGGTTCTTTTCTTTCATTTGTTTGCTGGCAATAATAAAGATACTTAGCTCTTAAACAGTGAAAGGCTGCACAGAAGTCTGAAAATACGTAGCAAATCTCTCGCAGGATCTCTCCACTCCACCCCACCCCACCAACAGGACGCTGCTGATCAAAGGGCTCGTCTTTGTGCCACTGACATGGGTGACCTGGTCCACCAGTTTGTGTTGCCTGTATAACTTCTGGCAACATCGCCAGACAAAAGGATATTCTTCACAGAGCAATACTGTTTACGGCACATCGCCTTCTTATCCTTTACCTACATGAAGTTCATTATTTACGCGAGTAGAAGACTGGTGATGGTGAATTGTGTTTTCCCAGAGACTCCTCTAACCAGCTACGAGAAGAAACCTCGCAGCTGTCTGGTCTTCTCTCTCACAGGACTGCCATTATTAAGGACAGTAAAGGATAGGGGAAACCTCTGAAGATTGCCAAAGCAACTGTTAAAGGGGGAAAAGAGAAAAAACAAACTAATCAACAGATATTTTTTTTTGCATGGAAACTAAGGTATAAATCCACAAAATAATTTATTTTATGACAGATTATTTTTAAAAAGTCTGCTGCAATTTGCTCCTAGCTCCACCCTGTTCCAGCCTCTCACCACTCCCTGCACTGCATCATTTAAATCATGGGTGTGAATTGCCACTGTAGCTGAGACAGGACTCAGTAAGGAGCAGAGAGGCCAGAACCTTTTAGACCAGCTTTTTCAAAAAAGAAATCACGATGCTGCTACATACTGGAAAATATGAAACACTATGGCAAAACATCAGAAAGGTTGCTGTAACTACCATACCCGTCATAAAAAATATCAGCAACACTGACATGTTGTATCTCTCCCTGGCAAACCAAGCATCAACAGTGTTTGCCACCTCATGGACAAACTGTAAAATACAGACAGTGTGTATTCGTGACTGGCAGCATCTGAAAGCAGGATAAGAGGCTTTCAGATGAAAATTTGTTCTCTTCAGATGAACAGGATTTGCAGTCTTGCACAACTGTAGTGAATATTGACAACAGCTACCTGTACATGGATCTAGCATTTTCAAATCCCTTGTAAATAGAGGAAAATTGCATCTTCCGAAATACACTTGTTTGTTTCAAAGGACAAGGTAGAGTTAATAAGAAATCAGAAAAAGAAAAAAAAAAGAAGAGGGACCGTTATCTAGCTTTCTGAATCAAAGATGTTTCTAACGCGGAATCTAGAGAGCAAGTTTACTTGCATACAGCTCAACAAAAGTAGAAATCTTCCATACTAATGCAGAAACTCATTTTCACATACTCAACACCACAGTTCATCACAAACCATGTTTATTGGAGAAACTAACATGTATTATTATTGAATACCATGACAGAGCATGCAATGAGAGTTCCTTTCCTTCATCTCCCATCAATGTTTAGTGGTGTTTTTTTCCTTTCCGTGCATCATTTGTGATGTATCAACCAACCAGCTCCAAATTCCCTACCCTTTTCCTAAAAAGTTCCCAAACCTGACCTCCTGCTTCTCAATCCAGTCACTGCGGCTGCATAGAAAATGCATCTTCAACCTCTTGCTTTTCTTCTCAGCTGGTGATGAGATTATTTGAAAAACCCATTGCTATGCTGGGAATTTCTGCCATTTGTCTTATAGGAGGTGTTAACGTTAAAGGCCAAGCTTAGCAATTTGAATGCTAGTGCTGTTAAACTACTAGGTGAAATACAAAGACTCAACCCGAGTCATTAATATTTCATTATTCAGAAAAGGATTAGACTAATTTATTTTTTAATCTCAGGACCAATGTAGAATAACAATCAACAATAGATTCAACAATATACCAATAAACCTCACATTTTCAGGAAGACAAACTAGATGGATTCATTAGTCTGCCTTATCTAGGGTTCTGCTCTCAAAAACTTATGTCTCATTTTGTACAATATTAAAGTAGCATTTTGATTTGTATAAAAACTGGAGTAAGAGAATTAAGGGTAAATGAATGTAAACTGACAACTGTACTCTATAACATAAATTAGTTGGAGCTGCTAACTTCTTACTTGTAAAACCTTTTACTGAGTACAGCAGTTCTACTTCCCATAATCAATGGTTGGAGAAGAGAGTCAGGCACTGAAGTCAAGTCCGGTTAGGTACTGCCCCAGGCAGAGTAACTCTACTTACCAAAGACTGAATGAAAACATCCAATTTAGAGTGCAAACTGTCTGTCTATAATGCATGTTAAAAACTTAAACAAATCTCAAATCAATAAAACTTAAAGCAAATTTTAAATCAAAACTCTGCAGATCTTTTCACCTTATTCTATATTTTGGTAGTTCATTGCACCTGGTGATAGCATTCTCTTTAGGGGGTTTCAGCAGTTTGGAGATGGTTAGTGTGCCGGATGACTGACTCTCCAAGAGATTGTGGTTTCAGTTCTTCCTCAGATTCAGATGTGCAGAAGTTGTATTTCTTTTTTTTTTTTTTAAATGAGTAATTAATAAATACCAGAGCATGTCCCTTCTTGTTAAACTCATAACACTGGATATTACATTTAGACCTTTCCTGCAGTATTTCTTCATAGAGCACAATGCATTGCAACTCAGTGATGTATCTTCCAGCTTAAAAGAAAAAACAAGGACAAAATCATGGCAAGAGTGGCATCTTGTTTTTAAGTACAGTGTTTAAACACTCCATGAAGGAGGGGAGAAGTGTAAAAACACTCCATGAAGGAGGGGAGACTGCATAATATTAGAACAAAAGCATTTATGAGGATTCAGAACATCAGTCTGCTTCAGTGCTCCCCAGAATAGACTAAACACAGAATTTAATTTGTAGCAAGATGGTAGAATTTATATGCCTCCGATAAATCAATTCTCTCATCCTTCTATATAAAAGAGAAAAATCAAGAGAGTAAACATGATGTCTTTTATACTCATTACCTTAAAAGCCAGTCTTACAAAACCTATCAAGAAGGAAGGTGAATCAAATTCAAGACCTCTCACCAAATGTAGCTTACCAAATTGAACAAAACACCTGCAAGCAAACAAGTCTGCAGACTGGCTCTAATGGGAGCCGTAAGTAGACAATTGCTCTTTTCCTCCTTAGTTTTACTCATTTAAGGCCAACTTATTGATGTTGATACAGAAACTCCCATAGAAACTCCAGTTCCAAACAGAGCCAAACTATTGGTTATTAATCTTACTTTCCTCTGTATTTTCCCACTTCCTTCAGATATCCCGTGAACCGTCTCATTAAAAGACAAAATGAAACCAGACTAGATTTACATAAATTAGCGCAATTTCTGAGTATTTTTTTCTTTCTGAGAAAGAATTCAAGAGGCTGGCTGGCTTTTGTGCCATGAATAATCGTACTTTGCTTCCTGCAACTGACTGGCTTGGGACAATGAAACCTAGGAAACACTTTATAGCAAAAATAGGATAGATCATTCTTCCTGCAGCACTAACGATTGCAGGGTATTTTCCCAGTCTATTAGAACTACTGATTATATTATTTTTTTTTCCAGTTGAAAAAGACAGGTGGGAAAAAATATCTTGATAAAAATCTCCATAATCAAACCAAATTAATCTGGACAGCACTTTTTCCAAGTGGGTTGCCAGCACATTAGCAAAAAATAGAAAAAAGAAGATCACAGTCAAAAGCCATCATCCTGTATTGGAAGCAGTCAGAAATAACTGTCCTCCAATCCCATTTTGCAAAGAAATCCACATGAAATGCTTTCTCATGTACTGAAAAAACAGTAATACCAGGACTGAAGTATTTGCTTCCTTTCTGTTTCTAAAACTCTCTGACACACTCTGCAGGTCACAAGGCGTCATGTCATCGTGTTACATTCTCAGTGGAACAGGGGAAAGCGTATCAGGACATAAGGGAAGGTAAGGTAGAATGTAAAAAGCCTCCTTGAAAGGTGAACAGAAAATAATAATAATAATAAAAAAGTAAACTGCAAAAAAATTCAGCAGGTACAATTCAGGAGTTTGTTCTTCAAAGATCAAACATCCTGCTTGCACAGGAATTTTAAAAGTTTTAAAAGTTTACTCAAATATGTTATCTTACTGCCAGATTAGGATAATGCCTTTTCCATAGTCGTGTCTCTCTCCTTGCCTCGGAGAAGCACCAGGACGGCGAGCGAGCCAGAGGCGAGGCAGGGGGAGCAGTGCAGTGCGGGCACAAAGGCACTCAGTAGAGCACAAGAAGGTTTGCAAGAGGAAAGAGGGCAGGAAGGAGATTCTCCAACTGCAAAGCTCACTGACCGCATCCCGGCAGCTTGGGGAACTGCTCCTGCGAAAACACTAACAGCCAGCCACTGCATCTCACGACCCCTGCAATTAGACTGGCACTGTTCTTCATAAAGAGCAATTCCTTTTATGCCACCACAGCTTCCTGGTGCTCCTTCACCTCTTTTGCTGGCTGTACAGTATCAGAAATTGGATAAAGAGTCCCTTGTTTTGCCAAGTATGTCACTGGTGTCCACTCCCCTGTGATCAAACCAGCTGGAAAAGGAGGGAACACACTGACGTGTGGCACAACACCGTACACGTGATTTAAAGGTTCGAGTAACAGGTAGAGTGAGCAGAGACAGTGAATCAAACTCCAACATGTCTTGAAGCTTACATTGGAGAAGAGAAAATAGATAGCAAATTTAACCACGTGTGGAGGGAGAGGGGAAGTGAGCCTCAAGAAGCAGCCACAACATTCAAAATAATTTTAAACATTTCTGCAATATCCACAAAGCCTAGAATAACCTCTCCATGTAATTTCCAATCCTAGTCAGCACACTGTAGGTGCTGCTAGAGTAAATCATAGAATACCAGGTTGGAAGGGACCTCAAGAATCATCTGGTCCAGTCTTTCTTGGCAAAAGCACGGTCTAGACAAGATAGCCCAGCACCCTAACCAGCTGAATCTTAAAAGTAGCCAATGTTGGGGAATCCTCCACTTCCCTGGGGAGAACATGCCAGTGGCCGATCGCTCTCATTGTAAAAAATTTTCCTCTTGTGTCCAATCAGAATCTCCCGGGGAGTAACTCGTACCCTTTACCCCTTGTCTTTTCCATGTGACTCCCTGTAAAAAGGGAGTCTCCATCTTCTTTGTAGCCACCCTTGAAATACTGGAACGTGGTATAAGGTCTCCCCCTAAGCCTCATTTTCTCAGTGTTGAACAAACCCAGCTCTCTCAGCCTTTCCTCATATGGCAGGCTTCCCAGATAATCTTTGTGGCCCTTCTCTGGACCTTCACCAGCTACAGGTACTCTCGCATGTAGGTGCCAATTTTAAGACCACAGGCTACACCTCTGAAGCTGCCACTGCTTCTTTCTTGAGATGAGCTCTCTCAACCATGACAACTGGTTCCTTGCATTATCTGTAAATGTTCTCTTCATACAAGTGCTGTCTGTTCTGCGTCCCAACAGAAGCGACTCCCCAGGAACAGGGAACAAAGAAGTTAAAATATTTTCAACTTTTTTAGTAGTAACGGAAAAAAAATTCCAAGGGTTTATTTTACATTTCTACCTTACCCGGCCCCTGGAGAAGTAAGCTCTGCTACCAGCAGCAGTGCTGCTTAAAACTTAAGAGCTCTTAAACTGAATGATCATGTTTTACAGGCATGGGTGGTAACTACTGATTGACCATTACAGATTTGCATTTCAGAAGTACAAATTTCAAAATATGCATAACCAATTATAAATGCAATTTATAAACATTTATTTTGGCATGGTATTTTCTAGCTATGAGAATTGCTCTTCCCGTTAAAAAATATCTTGATGAGACCTGCTAAACAGTGTCTTCCCCCAATGATTTCAGTCAAGATACCAGATAGAAAAATTGGCATAAAAACAGCAGGCAAAAGGTACCCTTATGCTGCAGGATTCCTTGTTAAAAACTCTTTTGATACCTATACTTCTCCCAGAAATGAAATTTTGGGCATGATGTATCACTTACAATTTCATAGATTAGTTTATTGTGGGAGAATCATGGAGGCTGGTTAAAAAAATAAGATTGATATAATGGAAAGTTTGATTCAGGCAAATATTGGGATTGCTACTGCTGCATTAGACAGTCAAGATGGATGGCTGGATAAGGAAGTACCGAAAAAAACGCAGAAGGGCTTTATAAGAAGCCAGCCAAACATTAATGCTGAAATAACGAAATCTAAATCCTGCTCAATTACTTGAAAGGATAGAAAACTTATCATTATGGAAACAAGATAAATCTAAATAATAAAGATATATTAAAATGCAGGAAAGCCGTCTTGGTTTAATTCTTCTTCCAACACTGACAGTTTTATGATGTATATGTAATCAAAATACTTTTTAAAAAAAAATATTGGGTTATTTGATTTGAAACAACAGATCACATTCAAGTCTTGTCAAAATATTTCTTCTTCCCTCCAAGTCCATGAAGTCTACGTTTTGTGAATATATATGCAACAAAAATTTTACTTTTTCCAAAATGAAAGAAATGAGCTTTTGGTAATCAAATTGTATAACAACTGAAGTAAGTACTTACACAGAAGCTTTTCAGGATATCGTATTTAACATATATTATGCAGCTAGCCTAAGTAGACTGATTAGTTAGGCTGACAATCATTTAAGTAGGGATGAGCTAAACAACTCTGTGATTATATTCTCTAATAAACACACCTTTTTGGTTGGGTTTGGGGTTGTAGTTTTTGTTTGGTTGGTTGGTTTTTGTTTTGTTTCAGCCAGCCTTTAATATTAACTTCTGAATGCTGAACTCCTCCAGAGAAATCTTTACAGAAGCAAGCAAGCAGCTGGTAGCTAAAAGCTACCTTCTACTGAGCAATTATTTACACCAAACAGCTAGGAAACATAACGTAAACAGTATTTCAAGCATGGAAGTTCCTACACAGAATTACACACAACACCTTGATTAATTTTGAGAAGAAAAGTCATTAGTGTGCATCCGCAGAGTTTTCTTAATCATTATCATATGCAGCAAAAATGTTGACAAGGCAGAGCACAACTCCTCTTTGGAAGCACTTTCCTGACTTTTAGTCACGCTGTCCTGTGTCAAATCTCACGGATGCTGAGGAAATTTCATGCTTACCTGGCTGTGCTGGGTTCACAAACACCACAGTTCCACCCTTTACTACCCATAAAGCGCTTTGCAAACTTTATTGTGTCTTTAAATGCACTGACCTGGACACATGGAAAAATCACAACTATAATATTTCTTGAATATAGTTTATTTGTACTAAATTTTCAAGCTTGGCAGGGGAAATGCAAACAAAATTAAGGAGCAATGTCTTCTTTTGACTATTTAACGGTCAAGCAAAGAAACGTGTGTGTGATTTAGCAGTGCCATAGTTACATAAACACGCATTTGAACACACATCCAATTCAAAACCCCCACCCTCTGGGAATCTGTGCCCTAGTTTTCCTGGTAGCCTAGAGCACATGCCAAATTTGAAATGGAAATATTTCCCTAATCAGCTAAATCTGGGTCAAAATGTCAGCTCAGCTCAGGTCCCAGTCATTGCCACTCATGATCTCTAGAATGACCGTAATGAATACCTGCGCAGCATGAGGGACTCCAGACATCAAGGAGTGGAGCATCCATCCAGCCGAAGCAGTCTCCTAACAACTACCAGAAAGCAAAAAATACATACGCGCTTATGCCTGCCTTTGGTACCTGAGGATCTGACTGCTCACCTTAGGAAAGTAAGCAGGAGGACAGAAATACCGCACTTGTCTCCATTGCCTTTGTGCCCTCTCAAAGGCTGCATGATAGTTTCTGCTCCATAAAAAGGTACTTTACAGTCATGATGCTTGTTGGGATGCAGCTAATTTTCACGTTTGCAGCTTTTGCATTGTAGCTAGAGCAAATTAAAGGCACTTATTTTTAGCCAGTCAGCTAAGTTACCTTGACTAAAACACACAACATACATAACATTTGCAGATAAAAGCCCACTTGCAAGGATGGAGCAAAATACTTAACAGGAGTTGCTCACCTGTGCTGAAGAGGAGGTTGGTGACAACAGCCAAACTCAGGGATAAGCAGGTGGGTGTCTCACTGACATGGCACAGACATTATCCTGTTCACTTATATTGTATTAAAAAATTATAAGTCATTGATGTAAAAATAGAAAATTATGCAGTAAAGCAAGGTCTTCACTCTGCAAACTGCTAAGAAAAAAGGTGGTGGCTTAACTAACTACTGAAAAAAACTGTGCTCATGCAATTCCTGTCTTCAGCGAGTTACACAGCCCAAGAGCACAAAACTAAAGCCAAGTTTAAAGCTAGCTGATCCTCTGACTTTACTAGGCTTGCACCAATCTACACCAGCAGCATGCCTAGCTCTTCCACTCTTTTTAGCCACTAATGCACAATCTCAGCATTACTTTCAGATAATTTTTCTGTTCTGTCGAAAAAAGCTATGTACATTTGATGTGTATGAATACATGTACATACCTATATTAATTGCGCTATAAATAAAGGCATGTTACAGAAACTGAAGTTGTAATGTGTTCAAAATCACCTTTCCTTACTTTGCAAACGGTTCCTGTTTGATGTAATTGGCCCATTAGTCAGCAGAAAGCAGACCGAGTACAGTAAAATTGCGTTATTTGATTGTCTTGGACTGCACCATTACATAGTCTGGAAGTAAGACACCATAAACTGCAGAAGGCTATGCCTTTCGCCTAAACCTGATGTTTTCGCACACTATATATGTTTTATTGAAAACTGACTTTTTTTCTTGCAGGGGGGAAGGGGGAAGTATCTTTTATACCTGAGGCAATCCCCCAGAGGTTCCTGTGCACTGCCTAGCTTGGTGTCGAGAGCAGGCGAGCAGCTACAGAGAGCACTGTTTCAGGGGTTAATCATCAGAGATTGTTTAAACAGAGGGACATCTGGCACACCTCCCCACAGAGACAAAACAAATCATTTCTAATCTCCCTCTACTGTATCAGAGTCTGGGTTTCATCCAGTGCTAATTTGCAATTTTACTGCGCATTCCATCATTTCCACAATACTGCATAGTAAAAATGCCCAGCTTTACGTTTATTCCAGTGGAGAGAAAAAAAACACAAGAGCTTTCAACTGTCAAAAGACAAAAGAAAGTTTATTTTTCTAAAGAACACTCACCTAGTACTGTTGGTATTGTTTTTAAGAATACATTTGTGATATTTGGCAGAGCTACTGGACTGTGCAAAACCAAAAGTTTGAAGAATAAACAAAGTGGCAATACAAAATGTATGTAATTTGAGATAATAGAAAGGGTGAAATGAAAAATGATACTCTTAGAAGTCCCAGTTCTATAAAAATTTAAAACCATCAATTTTATATAGCAAAATGAACAAAGCAACTCTACAACCACAGCAATTACTTATTTCTCTTTGTACTAAATGCAGAAGTGGAATTAAGCAGAAACATTGTTTTCGCACTACAAACGTAAAAGCTTGAAGTTTCACATGTGAAAGATTTTAAGCTTTCTTTCCCCCCCTTACTTATTTGTTTAATTGCTCTGCTCTCACTTTTCATCTGAATATTTTAATGTAAATGATAAAGAGGATCGTAGGTCTTCCACCAAGGGGCCTCAGTAGTGGAGAGACACAGGGGGAACTTTGATGAGGATAAAATCCATTACGTTTTATTTGAAAGATGAAGAGGTATAAAGAAAAAAAAAAAAGATCCTCCGAGAAGTATATCGCATGTCATCTGTGTCAAGCAGGGTAAGAAATATGACTATATTACCCAGCTGTGCTAGGCAGAGTATCATAAAACAATTTCAGATTCTATCTCTTAGTTTCATCTGTTAGCATATGTCCTGTTTTTCAGGGAATAACCTAATACAATACAAGTAATTTAGAGGTAATTAACTGTAAAAGCCTTTGAATGGATTATCACTTCAACAAAGAAATCAAGTCATTATCTATATTCAGATATATTCAGGGACTCTTTCATCATTGAGCAATATTACGGCTATGTATCTTGGGAGGTAAATTGCTTTTTAAAATCTCGTTGCATATTTCAGCCTTAGGACAACAATCTGAGCTTTATAATTATACCCAAATTATCATTTCAAGTTGTTTTTACAGACTGACAATGTTTTGGAAAAAAGAAATAAATATTGGGGGGGGGTGTCTATCTAGGATTTTGAGACGTTGCTGCGCTTTAACTGGACTTAAGCAATGGTGGAGAAGCAGGCCGAGGGCCTCCACTGAATCGCTAAGCCCTGGCAATGCCATCAGTCAGTAAACAAAACTCCCCAGCCTGTCTGGCGTTTACATATTTTTGCATCCAAACCAAACGGGAATTCGCCTGGATGGTTTCAATATGGAAGACTGTGAGTGAAAACTCTAAACTCAGTTTGTGTGCCCATTCTGTTACTATGAAGAAGAAGAAGAAATGACGATCATGACAAATACCGTGATACCTGCAAAGTTTATGTCTGGCAAGAAGTTCTGTTGTAGCCTATAATACTCAGTAAATCCTAATTCCTTTTCAGGAGAAAGCGTAACTGGCCTCCTTATCTCCAGCCTAACAGCTACAACAACATAAAAGTAAACTGATCCAGGCACGGCCCTACCTTCACCTTGAAGAGGCCTAATCATGCAGAGTTGGTTATGCAAATATTACTGAACAGAATGCAAGCCATTACTCATACTTTAGACTGAGGAGACTGAACAAAAGCTGTAATAATGTGATACTAAGATTCCAAAGTGGAAAAGATAAATGACATTTACTCAGCAACAACACAGCTACTGTATATTTAATGATACACATTAGAGAACCCGCCAACGTCTGCCAAGGAAGTGATATATTAAGCAGAAAATTGGTCAAGTTAATAACACTAAGGGTTTGCAATTTAACCTCTGAAACTTCAGTATTACTGGAAGGCATTCATATACGAATAAATACATACACACGTATATCTAAATGGGCCCATACATAATGCTAGGCCATACCAGCGCCTGTCAGGGCAGCTAAAATATACAGTATCATTTCTGTAATTGTCTACGAGAAGAAACAATTTACACCAGAACATTTACATTACTATGGATTTACATATACAGTTTATTCACAGATTATAAACATAGGGATGTTTGCAGATAATATTTTTTTCTGTCTATGCAATTATACCTCACATTATTTTTACATGTACGTGTAGCTATATACGTACTCTGGACTATAAATATATATATGTAGGTATACGTATATACAAAGACTGTGTGTATTTTTGTCTTATTGCTAATCTGATGTGGGCCAGATTTCAGATAGTGTAAACCATTTACTTCTCACAAAAAAATTCCTTCCTGAAATCTTGGCATACTCAAACAAGTGACAATTTATCTTCAAATCTTTAACTGTTATTAATATGATTTCTGTATACATATAAGCTAATTATACACCATTATGACCTAAAAGCTTTTGAGCAGACTGATTTCAGGTCCGTTTCTATAACAAGTAATATCCTGTTTAATAAGTTTCACTAACGTGGGGTCACTTTATTCTGAGTTGGAGCAGTCGGTGGAAGGAAAAGTCAAAGCCTGCGGCACAGAGACATTTCATTCATCCTGCCATGCAAATGTAAAGCCTCAGCCATTTCAGCCACACTTCAAATCATCTTATGTATCAAGTACATATATATTTAAATACTTTACACTATTGAAAGACATATTAACATTGATATTGACTTTCAAAAATACCTATATAGACTTGGAAGCAATAGATGTTAATTAACTGCATTTCTAAGACTATACAACCTCATCTTGAAAAACAAAGTTTCTGTTTCCTGGAGTTTCCTAAGCACCATTAAAAATATGAAATTATATGTCTGTATTTCCTCTGATATAACCAGTCTACCAGCCAAGTTGCAACAAGCATGAGTTTGATCCATTTAACAAGTGGTCTTCACAGTTTCCAACAGAGATGCAAGAGACCTGGACAAGGCAGAGTTAAATGGTGTAATAATTACAAGCAGGATTTTATCTTCTAGGAAGATGCTGATTTTTCTCATCTGGAGAAGATCCATAGACACGGTAGACAGCGACCCCAGACTGGGCACCACATGCTGGTCATCAGTGTTGGCATGTCATTTGCAATAAATGTTACATATACGGGAAAAGACCAGCTCATGGTCCCTAAACATGGTTCATGATGCTACCGTATAGATTGTGAGATTTAAATATAAATGAACCACTGCAAATTCTTTGGCATATAAGCCTATTAATGTTTAGACAATTTGGATTTTGAGTGAATTACCTTTGGAAGCATAGTAAATTTATTCTGAAATCTTTGTATGCATGATGACCTTTCAGATGCTAAAGAGCTAGTAGAAATACATTGTTATAGATGTAATAATCAAAACAAATGGGCACTTGCTCTAAAACTGTAAATAATTCTTTTATTCACAGTTTCCAAGGATTCAGAGAAATTTAAACGTGATGAAAACAATTCACAGTTCTGAATGGTAACTGAACAAATACCTTGCTAATTTGTCCATTCAACGTGTGTTCAATATCCTCTAGAGGATTTTTGAAAACCGTAGTGCTTAGAATTATTTAATTTTTTTAATACTGCCTTTTGAATAGCAGTAGTTTTGGGCAAAACAAGATGAAAGTTTCGGCAGGTATTTCCCCGAAAGAGATACACCTCACTGCCACTGCCTTCTGTTGCTGTCTCCAGGTCTACACACAGCAGTCGTTACCGTGGACTTTGAGCACACTGCGTACTCTATGAATGCCCAGTTAGGGAACCAGATAACCAAACCAGAGCCTGAAGTGTAAGTATAGGGCATGTCTTGCTGATCTTCTTGCTGCATCTCAAAGGCCAACAGCTCTCACTTCCAAAAAGCAGGAAGCATTAAAGCCTAACACTATTAATTTGAAAAAGATGAAAACAAGGGAATTTTACTCAGTTTTAAGCCTCTACGTAACAAAAGTAGCATAGGAGCTTAGTTAAAATCAGATTTTGGATCTACAGAATACTGATCTTATCGCAGCTTTTCATTAGCAGCATATCTACAGGCGTCATTTTTATCATGACACTATATAAAATAATCCCTGAACAGCACTTTTTAGGTCTTAACGATACCAAATAAAAGCACTTGAGAGTAGAAACAGTTGTTGCCACTGGCTGGTATATGTAAACTTGTATTTAATTATATGGGAATCATTAAAAATGAGTTTTATTTCAATAACAGCTTCTTTGTTTCTACCATCTACAAATAAACAGAAATACCTCAAAACCTACAATGCTTCAAGTTTTTAGAAGAGAGACTTTTTTTTCAACTGAATGCTTCATCCTTTACAGACTATCCATGGTTCCTAACACAACATCACAGCAATACTCTTCATACTCTGCGACATCTTAGCATTACAGCACAGAATGTAACAGAGAGAAAAAAAAGGGAAGATACATGTTCATGCAGGAGCACTTAGACTAACTGCTCAAATGAAATCCAAGCAGTCACAAAAATGCTTGCAAATAAAAATTAGTTTTGTTTACAATATAGGAAATATTTTGGTAGAGAGCTGTACTTTAGTTCTGTGAGGCCAGACCTTCAACTCATAAAATGACGTAAGCTTTCCTGAATGAAATGGGGCAATGTCATGTTACATTGCAGAAATATCTGCCTAATATATTTTCAGATACCTGTAAAGTTCATTGTTGCTAAAGAACAGAATAATGGCGGTCTATAAAGCTAATGCTGGTTTACAGAGCAACATTAAGATGAACTTTATATAAGCATTGACCCTCATGGTATCATATACAGCATGTAAATATAATATACTCATAGCTGGACTGATTCCCATTTTTAAAGAAGTGATCACTCAAAGAGTTTTAAAGTTTTGGAACTGAAGCATTTCCTTTCTTATTTCCAAAATATAGTGTTTCAAATATACCATTTTTCACATCAACCTTAAAAAAATCTTGTCAAGAAACAGAAAATTGATTTCATACTAAAGAAGGAAATGCTTACAATGCTTTTTGTTCAAACTTTGACTTCAGTACCTGCTATAAAAAGTTTTACAGTGTGATGATTTTCAGCGTTAAAAAGCAAACTCTTTACTTTGTGAATTTCTCATCTTTCATTAAAACTGAATGATACCGTCACCTCTATGACCTCCTTCCTTCAGGCATCTTTTTGATGCTTATATCAGTGAGCATCAGTATTAGAGTACTCCAAGTAAGGCCATAATACTTATTCACATATTTAATAATATTTTCTGTGTTTGTCCTTACCCTGTTCTCTTCTGGAAGGTGGGGGGGGGGTGTGGGTGTGGGTGTGTGTGGGTGGGGGTGTGTGTGTCATACTCTATATCAGACCTTTCTCCTCGGTCCTTGTACAGTTAGCAGAAAGATCTGAGCTCAAAGTTTATGTGATGGGGACAGAAGGCACAGGGATCTTAACAAGATTCAGAATTATAGGAAAAGCAGGCAAACAAACGTATTTTTCCTAACATTCTGAATGACAAGGGTAAAATTAATGGCAATACAAAATGTTAAATCTGATAGATAAAATTAAAAAAAAAAACAGCTCAAGAAATATTACTATCTTTCTGACCTTCAGAAATGACTCTGGAAATCATCAGAAGATGTTTGTATTATAAAAGTTCTAAATACAGTTTAATTTTGTGATACAGTTTAATACAGCTAAAGACTTGGAAGTCCACAAAAGTGCCCGAAGGGCGCTTTTTATGACCTGCCATTATTTCATTTATTGCCCTTCCCAGATTTGCACACTTAAACCATAACATCTTCATTGCAACTATCTTCTGCTAGTTGTTTTCTGCATAGGGGGCTCATTTTTGCGTGAGCTGTTAGGTCTTGTTTCCTGCTTCTTGAAAGCAAGAGTAAGAAGTAAGATTGTAGAAGATTCATGAAGGTCAGCGTGGCGTATCCTTACACCTCCCAGCTCTGCCACTGTCTTTGGCCCTGTGTTAGTTACCTATTTACCTCCACAACTTAACAGGGCATCCACAGAGCATGCAACACGCTAAGATATGGTGACAGCATGAGTCATACGCAACCTAACAGCATCTAAGGACTTGCATCCTAACAGCAGTAGCAGGTTGCGAGAAGAACATAAAATGCATTTATTAATAAACTATCAAAGCTGCTTCTGCGAGGGGAAGAAAGCCACTCGTCAAAGTTCCTAATGCTAGACAGGAACAATTTCCTAATTTCTAGGTTTTGAAAAATGCCTTCTGAAACCATGGGGAAGGTACATCACACAGACAGCAGATACATCAACTACATCTGCTCATTCCTGGGAGATTTCCTAGTGTGCAGACAATATGCAAATGAGTAGCAAAGACTAACCACTAAAAGGCACTTAAAACGGCATCAAACCAGCCTGAATAAGGCTAAAAAGTTGAATGCTCATTCCAGCACCATCCTTTGAAAGGGTGCAATTGCTGGGGAGACCAAATGGTCTTATATTAGCCTCAAGAAAATCCTTTATATTGCCTTTCTCAAGGGAAACTTAGCATTCTGGATTCTGATCAAAACCGTGTCACAGAAGCAATTATAAACAGACTAACAAACTAGCTTTTTTGTCCATGAAGCTTATTCTGCCTGAAGCTTATTCTGATATAATCCCAACTGCAACCATGAATTATACTTATTTTAAACTAAGAAGGAAGATCGATTATGCGCTTTTTCCTTTAAGCTTGATATAGCTGTAAAGATTTTAAACGTCTCTCCATCTAAAATTCTAGCTCTGTAAAGGGCTGAACAGCATCTATTCTAACAGACAACATGTTTTCCAGACTGAATGCATTTAACTATTGCTTGACATGCTTGTTTTTTTTTTATTTTCTGTGACACATCTATGCAGACTGAAATGGGATTTAGATTGCTTAATCAATAACGGGTTATAAAAGCACATCATTTGGAATGGAGTTTACTTGAAGGGAGGAGGCCATCCAAAGCTACAAGTGCAATAGTGTGGTCAGCAGCTCGCTCTCTCTTGGTGACAAGATTGGTGTCAAATCAAATAATAAATTACTTCAAGGGACGGACACAGATAGCAAGAACAGTAACTGGCTCAGTCATCAAAATGCTGGATTACTATATATTTGTATTTCATGAATTCTGGGCTTTTTATTAGAAAAAAACTATTAATAGAAAAAATAAGAGAAAGGAAACCTGCTGAGAAATATGAAGCCATATTTCACAAGTTGTAACATGGCAGAAAACAGCAAAGACCTTCATTTCCAAAACAGAACTCAAACTTCAAGAGGGAAATTATAAATCTATACAGCATGCATTTATTGCCATTTCTGATACAACTTGTTAGCAAATTTCATAAAGGGTGAGGAATGACTGTTAAAGCTGGGGAAATGGCTTCATTTTCCAGCCGAAATTTGGAGACCATTGAGCAAATATCTGAAACCAGCTACTCTGGTACAGCCTACAAAAATACTTCCACGTAAATAAATCCCACATTTTATAGGACAAAGCTTGAACTAGCTCTTTAGGACACTGTAGCATTAGCCACAGCGTAATAGCAGCCATGGAAGGTAGATTAACTCTCCTCTGGTTTTCCACAGTGAGATTTTACAATAATGTCACACAGCAAGTCTTTTAGGGAAGGAAAGTGTGTGTTTGTATCACACTGAAAACATTTTGGGTGCCGCCATGATAACAATATCAGCAGCAAAGACTTTTCGACTCAATCCTAGTGACAGGTTGAACTATCTTCTTTTGGGCGAGAGGAAACCTATGCCTTAAAAGCTTAATAGGATGTGAGCTTTCTTTCTGAAAACAGTTTGTAGCAGCTTCAAACATAAGCATCTCAGCTTCATCTGTCAGAGATGGCTAACATTAAGAGAAACGTACACTTGTATTCTATTATCTTTTAATTGCATTCAAATTTTTTTACTGTTAGAAGGCACCATTATAGATGAGGCTTTTAGTCTGTCCTAGAGTGGGACCCACTTGCTATGCATTTGACAGCTGCAGCGAGATGTTACTGCTCCACCTTTTCTCCTCTTCCTTTCTCTTTCATAGGTAAACAAAGAATAAAGGGGTGGGTAAAAGTAATTTTAGACATAGTACCTCAATTGACCACTTGCAGAATCATACAATGGCTTAGGTTGGACAGGACTTTAAAGATCATCTCATTCCATGCTTCCCCTCCCCCCCCCGCCATGGGCAGGGACACCTCCGATAAGCCAGGTTGCTCAAAGCCCCATCCAACCTGGCCTTGAACACTTCCAGGGATGGGGTATCCACAACTTCCCTGGGCAATTTGTTCCAGTCCCTTACCACTCTCAAAGTGAAAAATTTCTTCCTAATATTTATTCTAAATCTATCCTCTTCCAGTTTTAAGCTATTACGCCTCGTCCTATTGCTACATGCCCTAGGAAAAAGTCCCTCTCTAGCCTTCTTGTAGGCCCCCTTTAGGTCCTGGAAGGCCACAATAAGGTGTCCCTGGAGCCTTCTCTTCTCCAGGCTGAACAAGTCCAATTCCCTCAGCCTGTCCTCATAGGAGAGGTGCTCCAGCTCTCGGGTCATTTTCATAGCCCTCCTCTGGATCTGCTCCAACAGGTCCAGGTCCTTCTTATGTTGAGGGCTCCAGAGCTGGACACAATTTTCCAGGTGGGGTCTCACGAGAGCAGAGTAGAGGGGCAGAATCACCTCACTCGACCTGCTGACCACTCTTCTTTTGCGGCAGCCCAGGATGCAGTTGGCCTTCTGGGCTACAAGCACATATCGCCAGCTCATGTTGAATTTCTCATCAACCAACACACCTTATCCACCAAGTGGTCCATCAGTCAAATCCATGTCTCTCCAATTTAGAGACCAGGATGTCATGTGGAACAGTGTCAAATGCTTTGCACAAGTCCCAGTAGGTGACAATTGTTGCTCTCCCATTATCCACTAACGCTGTAATGCCGTTGTAGAAGGCCACCAAATTTGTCAGGCACAATTTGCCCTTGGTGATGTCATGTTGACTGTCAACAATCACCACCTTATTTTGCATGTGCCTTAGCAGAGTTTCCAGAAGGATCTGCTACATGATCTTGCCAGGTACAGAGGTAAGACCGACTAGCCTGTAGTTCCCCCCGTCTTCTTTTTTGCCCTTTTTAAAAATGGGAGGTTTGTTTCCCCTTTTCCAGTCAGTGGGAATTTCACCGGACACAGGACTAAACAATTTCATATAGAAAAGGACTGGAGAAGTTTCATCCTAACAGGGCTTCCATTAGCATCACAATTTGCTTCTACTCCTTTCACAATCCTGTTTGCACCTGGTGAACTTCCAGCTGATTTCATATTTTTAAAGTAAACGCCCAGTTCAATTTGTTGCAAAAATCTTCCACTGCTCTTTTCTTGTGATGTCTGTCTTACTTATTTATGAAGTCCTCCATGTAAATATTTTACTAATGCACAACAACACTAAACTGTAATGGAACTGCCTAAACTCATTTCTTAAGGATAAATTGCATAAGCACAAGGCAGCTTTATAGGTAAAAGAAAATATTATGGCATGTCTTAAAGACATGTAGCACACTGCTTTGATCTCTTAAAAAGGCATTTCAGTATAATGACATATAACATAAACCAGGTTTGCTAAAAGCAGGGCCAAAGTTTGAAAGGATCAGTTACTAAGTGATCTTCAGTGTTTAAAGTGACTGTTTCTACCCACTTTTGGGTAGAAATATAAGCGTATTCTGGACAGAATCTGAGAATTTCTTTCAATATGCATTTGCGTCCTTAACTAAGGCATCCATTAAGGTAATGAAAAACCATATTTTGGGCCTGGAAAAACCAAAAGGTTTGTATATGAAACAAAGATTAAGAACCCCACATAAAAAGTCCTAAAGAGAACTGAAATGTTCCTAAATCATAATTCTATGACTGTTCCTAAACCCCAGCTCCCAGAGGAAGTCACTTGGATTTAAAATTATCTGTAATATAAACTGATAATTTAAATTGCCTCAGCACTGGCTTATTCTCTTAAGTAATTACAGCAAACTGAAGCACCCTTTAGTGTTTCTCAAATAAGAAAATAGTTTGTAGACTTGGCAATTCTGTTCATCTTTAGTCTAAAGTAAAACAGACTTCAATTAGAAGTAATTCCTGTGTATATGATTAATTTTATGTACGTATGAATGTGTTCTATCATCCTTCCTCAAAAAAAGCATACGGCTAAAATTATATTAGAAGGATATTAAGAGGTAAGGCTACCCCTGACCAGCCTGCATTTTGATACCAAATAGAAGTAAATTTATGAGCACTGTAAAATATGCAGAATATATGCAGAATACTTACTACCTTTTTGGTGTACATACACACACACTTCAGAATCAATCCTTTAGGCTGGAAAACAATATATAGGAATCTACAATGACAACATAAAGAGAATAATGAGGGCCTCAGAAGGCTCAGTTTCAACAGAGCTTTATGTATTCACTCCATATAACTGAAAAAAAAGAAAATTCTGTCTCAGCTGAATATAGTGTTTAGATTCAAGTTTTTTACTTCATCTAAGTCATTTATTAATATATTACTCTTCCTTTTCCTCTGGTAAAGTAATAGGAATTACTCAATATTTGTTTGGGAATGGCATTAGATTTTCAAGTCATCTAACTTTTGAAATTTCACACTAATTTCCTTTTAAAATAAGTAGTAGAAAAATAGGCTGATCATCCTCAGGAGAAAGGCAGGAGAAGAAAGGATGTAATTGAGGTTATAAGTGAAGCTGGCTGCTACCCAAGAATTCTACCAGCTGAACTACTGAATTAATTGTTGGCCTGAATTCTCATTATATATTGCTGCAAAATTATACTGCCCAATTACGTTGGTAATCTAATATTCTAACTACACCTTAGATTTTTGTTTGTACAGTACCCAGCAGTGAATTCCAAGAACTAATTAGATAGTCAATCTGAATCCTTGTTCATCGTTTTAATAACTTGTATTAAAAGTTTTTGTTATTTTGCTGCTGTCTTAACTCAAAATCCCTTTAATTCCTCCCTTCCCTCCGATTTGAAGAAACATGGTGGGAGGATGGCATATGAGCAACATAAAAATATTTTGACATAGGCTATGAATGATTCATTAATTCTTGGGTCAATAATTCAAAATGAGGTTTCCAAGCTACCAGTCACAAGTTTTCTGATTTTATTGGAAAAAGACTCAAATTAGAGATGTGCCCAATTATGTGATGCAGGACTGGTAATTCTTAGCTGCACAACAAGCAATCTAATACTCTTTTATGAACAATCACTGGAACTTTCTCAGATGGCATTTGCTTTAGTAACAGCCCATCAGCCCACCTTTCCACCCCTGCCTGTTAAATAACGGTCTAGTTCAGCATCTGGGCAGAAGTTAGAGGCAACGCATTAGTCTGCTAGGGCCAACATGGTTACAAATGCGTTTCCAAATGCTTGCTGACAACACGGCAAATCTCTCAAGTCTGTTAGCTACCTTTATCGCAGAACACAAAGGTTCTTAACGGCAGTGGAAATATAAGGTAAATGAAAACTGTCAATTCAAAATGACTTTTCCTTTTATAAATTAAACTCTGTATGAACAAATGGATTGGTACTTGCTTTCTTCCACACTTAGTCAACAACTATACTTCTCAGTTCTGGGCTAGGGTCAGGCTGAAAGGAGTAGCAGCAGGGAAGAAAGAAAAAAAAGGAAGGGTAGGAAAAAGTGAAAAATAGCTGAGGTATTTTCTCCTTTTACTTTGCTGCAACAAACCAGTCCTCTAAATACACTGCAAGTAACCCTTTGCCTGCTAAGGAGTCTGCTGTGCATTGTTCCTGTTAGAGGACTACACGTACCACAATAAAGCCTGAGTTGAATACACATTTCAAGCTAAAAGTCTAAAGACAACAGTGCTAGAAAATCCAGAGAATAAAGAAAAACCACGTACCGTAGATATAAGAGTCCTGGCCAAGCTGAAATCTTGATTTTGGGGAGTATGAGATCTGATCCTGATCAGCAGTAGATCTGATCAAGCTCCAATCACAACCTCTAGGTATTCTGTGACAGATTAGCTCAGAAATCCTGAGGTGCATCGGTAGGCTTCATATAGCAGTAGCTTACACTCAAACAGTATGAGCAGGGAGCAGTAAGGCCTCCAAAGAGTTTGCTCAGTAAATTCTTACTGGAGTTACCACATCCACAAAGCAGTCCTCAAAAAAGTGATCCTTAAAAGCAAATTTTAACCTTTCCACAAACAGGACGGGTCTTTTCGTAAGCTGCTTTAGTAGCCAAACGAAAACTGAAGTTGCTGTCTTTTTTTCCAAGACTGACTGATATTTTGCTCATTCTAATGTCATAGCATTTAGAATTAAAAGATGCCTTTCATTAGGACACCTATATGGCAAGGGGGGAGGAAAACAATTTGTTCTAAAGTGAAATAGGTCAGGCAGATATGTAAGGGCTAACACTTCAAGCAGATAGTGATGACTGTAAATGTAACTCGCTGCTCATATAGAAGGAAGGCTGGAAATTTAAGTAACAACATAAAGCGAAGGACTTATGCTTCACTCATTTAACAGGTCCAAACTGACAAGCCCAGAGATGAAGCAGGTTTGTTTTCTCATGCACATTCTGCATAGAAATGCCGAATTCTGCTGCAGCCTCTTGCACTATTGCAGCTTGTCTCTTGGCTGGTTTAAACTGCATTCTACTGCTAAAAGGAAAGAAGAAATGGAAAGCTTGGCATAGACACTACAGGCTAACTGAAATAGTCAGCATTTATAGTGGTCTACACTAGTGATGCCCTACCTAGACATTAGCAAGGAGTGTATTTGGAACTGTCGAGACAGAGACTGATTCCAAACTCCCCTTTGAATGGTGATTTTCCTGCCATCGGTGGCTTTTCAGTCATTCTGTGTAGACAGTAAGCTTTCACAGGCCTACTAATAACTGAACAATATACTCAATATAAAAGCGGTAGCATGTATGAGACCATCGACACAAATGTATTATTATCACCCTACTGACCAAACATAATGAAATCATATAGAATTTAACTGGGAAGAGATACTAAACAGCATGTGTGAGGGTAACAGGATCTGGTTTTTAGCGTTTTCTACACATTTAAATAGATTCCAGTCCTGCTGTTTCCCAAGAAGGAAAAGTACAGTGCCCAAGATTACACATAACAACTACTCCTTGTTAAATAATCTCTGTGGTTTCGTACACACTGTTCTTTTAGAGGTCCACATATTTCAGTTAGAAAAGCAGCTTTCCCTGGAAGCTTTGATCAGCAACCCTATTGTCTGTCGATGGTTGGGTTTTTTTAGGGAGGAAAGGAAGAAAGCCGTTTCATTGCCAAGCCAACAATACAAAACACTCAGCACTCGGTGCTTTAATTGAAGCTCATTCCCTCTCATGCTAGTTTGAAATAAACTAGCACGGGCACCTGCGCAGTGGCATCAGCCCCACACAGGTGCTATGCAAGCCTATTCAGGTACCTGTATACTCAGACAATGTCATGTAGATATGCCCTAAAATGCAAAGTGCTACCTTGTAGTCCTCAAGGAACACCTAGAAAAAACTGACCATGCGCATTTACTGGATCAGATCCTGTATACTCATTTTGAATAGAAATCCAAAGATGTACAGATAACACAAAGCAGTTCCCTGCCTCGCTTTGTGTGCTTTCTGATATCACCAAAGGTAGATCCTAGATGTGACTTTCCCTGGAGCCACCTGAAGCTCTGCCGCTGAACGGGAGGCACAGTTTAATGACCCTGTTCACCTCTGCTTCCCTCACGGCGCTCGTGCCTCTCTCTCAGGCAGGTCGACACAGCCCCCAGGAACGGAGGTCAAGTCAGAGGCCGTGTTCGGGTAAATGCTGCACCCCCTGGGGCTGCTGGTGAAGGTTCTGCAGCTGGAAAATATGGCAAGATGAGCATCTATATGTGTGCACGTGCGTATACTTCTGCACAGGTGATATACAGGAACGGTAGCGTAACATTAGCTGGTCACGGCCAGCATCATCATACAGTCAGTATAACTATCACTTGTTGAATTTGTGCTTTCCAAGGAATCTCTAATAAGAATTATCATCTTGCTTTTAATCCATGGCCTAGATGCAGCAGGTCATAGGGGAATTGCCTACCCCCTTCTTTCTGGAGGAGAAATACACACCCCAGACTCCACAGTCCCTCTGCTATGAGTGTAACAGAGAGCACGTGAGACTGGCATGGTCCTGCTTTTTGGGACAACACAGGGAGAGAAAGCACAGTGAATTTTATTTTTTGTGCAGGGGCCAAAGCCATGTGTGGGGAAAAAAAAAAAATATCTAGTCTCCCACTTAATTTTCTCTGATACTTTTGCGTATTCGTTCTTTGATATCCTACTAAATTTATTTAGTGCGTGCACTTGGTGAATTTATTTTCAATTTGTACTCTTCCACTTGTGGTCTAAAGAAGGAGAATATTTTCCTATGTGGATCATCTTTTTTTCTGAGAACACAGGAAAATAAGTATTGAGGTCTATTTGAAATAAACAAACAGGGTGAAAATAGGTTTTCTTAATTTCCTTTAAAAAGGGATATTACCCTAAAGTATTCCTGATTCTTTAAGAATGTAGCTGAAATCTATCTTACATAAAGACGTGCCTGTAAGGTTTCACCACAATTAGGATTCTTCTGCAGTTTTGCTTTTGAAAATGTACAAATATATGCAAGTATATAACATATATAATAAATCAATAATAGCTACTCAAAATAAATGCTGACCACATGCTTTTATGGGAATGCCCGTGGAAAAAGATAATCAATAACAGACCAGTTCTTCTTTAGGGCATTTCTTTACTATTTTGAAGATCTTACCCATTGCCTGATACCCTTGTATCAGGCAATTTTGACTCCTCTGTGGGTTCCAAATTCATTTATTTCAAGGCAGTTACTAATTTCCTTCTGAAAAAAAAAAGCTGAACTGTGACAGAAAACAGTTGCTGGGGAAAGCATTTTTCCCCTTTACAACAGAAGCTGAATTGAAGTACATTGACTTTTCCCAATACCAGTACAATTTCAAAAGTGTTTTCCTACTGCGGCACACAAATTACCTTACACAGAAGCCAGTTATTGCATTTCATGCTGTCCAGAAAAAAACCCACAATCGATAAAAAAGTTATAACTATGTACTTCCATTTAAATAAATAAAGAAATAAAAGAATCTCATGATGCAGGTGTGGCTACTTTGCATTCCACTGCAGTGTTTTTGCCAAAAATTCAAGCCTAGCTGCTCAGTATGCTTTCCCTTGGAAATTACTTTCAACAGTATCTCGGCCTGGACCTTGTGTGTGCTGAAAACCTCCTCTTAGGTTTCAGCTTCCTCAGTTCTGGTGAAGGACAGCGAGTCCTGCAAAAGCTCAGGCTTGGGGTGAAGTTCCCACTGTGATACAGTGATAAATCTGCCATACTGCAAAACTTGCCAGGTATTCCAAGTGGGTAAGGTTACCTGACGGCTTGAAGTAATTTCTCTGAACTAATTAGAGCACTTTGAAGCTAATTGGGTTCTGGGGGAAGAGGAAAAAAGGGGGTGGGGGTGAGAGTGTGTGTGTGTGTACGTAAATTCTTACATAACTAATTAAAATACTTGCTATTTTCCTGACTGGCTCAAAAGATACGGTGATTACCACAGAAAATGCCAACAGATTTTAAGAATGAGAAAATATTATTAAGAGAAATATTTGCAAGTGTAGCTCCTTCCAGGCTAGCAGTTTGTGTTTCTCCAAGAATAAAGAAAGGGATGGAAGTTATGGCATAGACAAGGGAGGAAATGAGTGGATTGGGCAGACGTTAAAGTGTGAAACCACCTCAAAAAATGAGACAACTATGCTGTCTTGGATGTTGATCTAGAAACACGGCTGTCTGTTACAAACTTGTTGATCTAGAAGCAAGGCTAATCTGGCCAAAATTGGGCTTGTAATTTTTATGCTGTGCTGTTCACTACACATTTTGGGCTGAACAAATTGCTTTCAAGGGCACTGGAAGGAAGCATCAAACACACTTGGGACACACTTGCAAAACTCGAGGATCACACCTCAGAAATCATCTCTACAAGAGCCAAACAGCTGGTTTCCCTCTTGAAAGAGCTGCAGAAAGCCAATCCTGCCGTATATGTGAAACACTCAAAGGGATCTAAGGCAGAAACTCATTCGAGGACTCCCAGCACATTGCACATAATGACTAAAGATAATTAGTTCATTAATCTCAGTCCAAAAAGTCAGTCATGTTTACTATGTGATTTAGAAAACACATGTTAAAACCCCCACGTAACTAAACCTTTTTTTTTTTGACCCTGTAAATCCTACTGTACTATCTTTTATTCAAAACCAAGCAACTTATCATATTCATGACCTGTTTTATGAAAGTTATTACCTAAGGTCAGGGCTAGCTTCTGAGACAGGCACAGCAGGCAGCAATCTAATAGGATATGAAACCAGCAGAAGATCAGCTAGCCCAGGCACCCTAACCTCAGCCATGGCTAAAGGTTACGAAATACCCCAACCACCCTCCAAGATAAATAACAGGCAGCCAGGGCTCCGCTAGAAACAGGTCACAGCAACTTTCACTTCAGTTACATCTTCAACAACCCCCCCAAAATTTTTGTTAGGACAGTGAAGCAGAATAAGAAAAGAGAAAGAATTTCTTACCTCACAGGACTGTAACAAAAAAAAAAACAAACCAAACCAAAGCAACACAACCAGTTTCAAGTACAAATAGATCAGTTTATCAGCAGAATGCTGAAGATCTAGGAGCCTGCTTTGGTCTTCCTCTTGTGTGCTACCGTTTTCCTTAAACGGTATATAACAGAAATGCAAATGAGGTGACAATGATGGAAAAGATGAAAAAATTGCCTCAGTTTAAAATTCCAAGATAGAATTGATTTGAAAATATCCTTCTTATAACATGGAGCAGACCACCAAGAGGTTGAGCTCCTTCACATCCTTTTTCTTCTCCTTTTCTGACCTGCAGTTTAGCTGGTGTCACCACAAAATCAATTCCTATTCCAGGATCACATAGCATTTTCTCCTAATCACTCTCCCCACTCCCCTAACCCCTGCAACAGTAATATCACGGTAGGAAAACAGGGGAAAAGGGGAGAGGGAGCCTGAAGATGTGACTGGTCTATGTCGGTAGTGAAGATACAGACAAGCAGCCATCACAGGAATGGTTGGTAGGAAAAGTGTCCATGCAGACTAACATTCATCCACTGGTTATCTCACTTGGGCTGTGACGGATGAAAAATTCTACCTTTTGCAAACATCTGGCTCTAAAACGCAATGTGACAGGAAACTTCTGCCACAAAACACAGGCAGACAGTAAACACGTTAATGAAACCAGTGCAAAGCCACAGGGACCGTGTTTTCTCTGCAGTGTAAGTCGTGCTTCCATTAAAAGCAACAACAATAAAATTATAATACTTGTTTCCTGTATATCGCCTCTCATCAGACATCATTTTCAGCACATGCATTATTCAAATCCCACATCCCTCTCAGATTCCAGAATATTTAAATTTGAACTTGTTTTGCCACCATAAGCTGATTTGACCATTTCCACAACTAGTTTCTCAAGACAATCTCATTGCAAATTTGGTCCCAAATTTGATTTTTTTTTAAATTGCTTAAGATCAGTATAAATGAACGCAGAGCACTCTCTCACATGTATTTGTGAGATATGTTCATAAAACTCAAAAGGAAACAACTCTTTTAAATAAATAGACTTTCAGCAACAAACAACTCCAAAAGTACAGAAGAACCTGAAGAAGAACCTGAAACCAACAAACCTATTTTAGTGCCCCTGTAGATGAAAGAAAAAAACCTAACTACATACAAACAAGGAGAGAAATAGTAGATTATAATATAGTTAAAAGAAAAATCTAACGATTACTTATCCATATGTAACATCAATGTGGTAACTGGTTGATCTTAACTATAAAAAATATTTTTACTTCAAACAAAGTAAATTAGTAGAAGAAAATAGAAATTAATCTTTGAATTAACCTTTGAAAATGTTTTATTACATGACTACACAGTAGGAATAGCTATCACCTGATTTGCCCATTTCTTTTAGATGAGGGAAAGAATATCCAAAAGGAAGTGAGAAATTCTCCATGATGGTAAATACTGGAAATTTTTTCACTACTCAAACCAGTTTAGTCTTGCCTGAAAAGAGTCACAGTATCAGATGATTACACTCTGTTAACTCAGCAAAAGAGAAAGGTAACTCAATTTTAAATTTCTGTACAATTTTTTCACCTCCTATTCTTAACATAATGTATATAAATCACTGAACAGTATAATAGCCTATTTTTTGAAGGAAAGAACACCAAAATCCATGAACCATAAAAAGTAATTGTTTTATGTCATAGAGTGTAACAAATACTAAAAAGTAATCATTTTTTTATTGAGAGAGAATATTCTGGATTGAGATGTGTCTCTCTGTAAGCAGATAAACAAAGTAAAAATATACTGATGCAGGCACTTAATTATTCCTCTATATTCAATTATAGAGACTAATACATGAATATGAACTCAAATATATTTGCTTTAATTTAGACTTAGTAATTTCAGTCTTTGCCAATTACTATACAAACTGATATAAAATGTACTAGATTGAGAAAGCATGCAAGTAGGAGATCTTGTTGATATTTTTTCCCACTAAACTATAGTATTTACATGAAGAATACATGCTAGCTCCACTTTAAAAACGTCAAAGTATTGACTGTTTTACAGAGCTTCAAAGAAAAAGAAATTATTTAAATTAACTTCTCATGCTTTCATTTGGTGGTTTCCACAGTTAACTAGAGGTATTCCCTACTGTGAGACAACCATTGTGTGCAGAATTAAGTTCATATCAATTGGATGGCAATGGTTTTAAAAATGACACCAACCACAGAACACAGAAAAGCTATTACACTTCACGTGAAACTCTACTCCTTCCAAAGAAACTCTGTTGGTTTCCATAACATTAAATAGGCATTTGCTCTGGTAGTAGCAGGTAGAAGTAAAACCACCCGTGAGCACAAAACAGCATATTAGTTAAATGAATTTCAGCAAGTCTGAAACTAGTATACTTTTATTTTTCCTGGACTAACAGGGGAAGAGGGGGGGGGGGCATTTTAAGAGCAAAGCAGAAGTCATCCGAATCATTTTGACAGCATAACGTAGAAGTAGGCAGAATGAGTTAAACTGTTTCTCATGTATGCCATTCTCTCCTGCTTTTCAGTAGGAATTTTAGCCTCCAAAGAAGCCAACCAGATATAAGTGTTTAGAGCCTAACCTATATGCACAAACGTGCAGTATTATCCTTTATATTGATGCTGCAGAGTACAATCACTGCATCTCAGAATGGACCTTACAAACATACATGTTGGCATACATACATGGAGCAGGAGAGCGAGAGTACCACTGCACAAGTTCAAGAATGATTATAACAGTATCACGATGCTATGATAACATGAAGACTATGCTTGCTTTTATCAGAAAGCTGCTGGCATCTGACGCTACAAAGCACAGAAGTTCTCTAGACAAAATCTAAGATATTAGCATAGCAACCCACGAGCGAACAATTCGCTACCCTTGGAAAGACAAAACAGAAGCTTGCTAAAAAAATGGCAGAAGATATAAAGGAAAAAATTACATCAAGACCTCAGAATTTGTGAAGGCTTTTTCCCCACATTTATAGAGCTCCTCAAGGAGAAGGGCAGAAAGCCAACGCCAGTTTGCAGTTATCTGTAAGTCTGCAGGATATAACTGTACAACTGTGGCAAAGAAATTCCTCTGTTAAACCCTATGCTTCTCCGAAGAATACAATCAAAACATTCAGTATCCATAGCAATGTGGGAGGGAAAGAGGAGACACTGGTTTTAGGGCTTAGGTTGAAAGCCTTTACATTTCTAAGAACACTATTCAACCAGCACACCCAGTTTATATGAAGACACAGACAAAACCGTTCTTGCTCCCAAACCACGTGTATATGTTTTTTTTTTTACTTAAAAGCTGAAGAACACATTGCTTCGGACTGTAATCCAGCATCGTTCTTAAAATGACATTACATGCGGGTATATGGAGATGTATATATGCATATATTTTTCCAGACCAGGACAATACACCTGAATGAAAAACTAAATCAGTAAAGAGGTCAAGATTATGATTATATAGCTCATTTTTGATCGTAAGGTTTGCACTTTTTGTATCATAACAAGTCATCTGAAAACATTTTTATTTGCTGAGAAACAAACCAAATAGCAATAAGCATATAACAATACAGCCTACTAATTTGTTGCTAAGGGAGAAGTCTTAGCCAAGAGGGAGAAAAATTGGCTGAAGAACCCGACAAGAGACACAAGACTGTAAATTATCCATTTAAAAACAGCTCTGAGTGACACTGTTGGCTAGATTTTGCTTTTTGCCATGCAACGCCTTCTCCTATAACGCTATTTACACAATCATCGCTGGGAAACTGTCGGGAAAGTCTGCTAATGACTAATTAAAGGGATTGCTCGTCAAAGATGGCACAATGACAGTTTGACCTACCTCCCCCAGTTTTATACTTCCCCCAAACAAATTGCTACTTTTCTGATTTAACATAACCATTATATCATTTAAATATAATTATATACGTGAGAGAAAGTAATCTTTCCACTGCACGCGTAAAGAAAGCATAAATATTAAAAAAGCAGATGATTGCAAATAACTTGAAAGAGCAAGTGATTAAGCTTAATGCTTGTAATTTAAAAGGCACAGGCAAAGCACATTCACCTACACACTTGCAGAGCTCTCTTGAGCAAAAGCAAGCCAACACAGCTCACTGGATAATTTTAGCATTATTTATCCTATAAAGAGCACTACAGGGAAAAAAAAAAAAAAAAAAAAAACAACCAAAAAAAAACCAAACAAGCACCACAACCCCACAAAATAATCCTCCTATGGTGGCCAAATTTTGATGGCATATGTTCACGAGTACTATATGAACACCACGAGGCTCAACAAAAGCCAACTTTGAACTGAGTGTATGATACATATCCCTTTCAGGTTAGGCTGCTATTTAAATATGTTTAAGCAGTACCTGCACTGAATTCTGTATGCTGCTGTTATGCAGTAAAATATCTTTAAAGCCACACATACCCCTGAGAGTAAGAACAACAGCTTTCTCTTTCTTTTTAGCACAGAATACAATTTCACACATCGCTATGCATATTCAGTGCTGGATATGGCTTCCTGTCGGCATTTTTCTTTTTATTTATCTTTCCTATTTTTTCACTTGCAATATCCACTAGTATTACGCAAATCTGGTTTGCATACCGTATGGCAGACATATACTTGCTAACTTGCTTTGCCCTAATTATTGGCTGCAGCTGGTGATATCCCTCACTTGGTCCCAGCAGAATAGCGTGGCAACAGTGCTGGAAGTCATAGTAATTAGTCACAGTCTGACAAGAGCAAAAGATGCATTTGTTTAAAAATTTATTTTATTTTTTTTTTCTTAAGGTAAAACAAACTCCCAAACACAAACTGCAACGAAATTCTCTGCATCTGGGAGTTAGCTTATTATCTCTGTGGAGACACTGAATACAATATTCACATAGCAGACTTTTGGAAAGAAGCTCCGAGTTGGCTTCAAAAAAAAAAAGGAACAGGAGAATTTCAGGGCCACACCGGGGTACGGATCTGAAAATGACATTTCCTGCTTCACCACAGCTTGTCAATTCTCTCTGAAACAGGAAACAATAATTCAGACGACACCTTGATTACAGTAAGCATTCAATAAACAGAGTTATCAGATTAAGTAAATCTGTGTATTTAATTGACCTTCAGAGCTGCTTCCTCTGAATGAGTTCTAGGAGCTCAGATAGCCTTGTCTGGAAATGGAAAGGGTTTGAATCAGAATAAGTTTCTTTTAATGATTAGATGACATGTTTAGAGATATGTGAAAGTCAACAGGTTTGATTCAAAGTGCTTTGATTCAGTCTTTACTTCTTTATCACCAGATTAATAATGAGCTGTTTTCTTTACTACTGATCTAATTGTAGGTGTCTATGTAGACAAACTGAAACGTCCTAATTAACAGGACAAAGCCAATCTCCTATGGCAGTAAAGCCAGAAAGTATTCCTCTGAATTACTAATTACATACACAGTTGAAATTAGCAGGAGTAATTGCACTTTTTTTTTTTTTTCCTTTGAACACTCATCTCTTGACTGGCCACTCAGAGTGAAGATGTGCTCTATTATGGACCTTCCTCACGTTCTCTGGAGAGATTCTTGACCTTGTTTGGCCAAAAGGATCTCCTGCTCTACCAGAGAATGATGCCCCTTTTGTTGGGGTGATGGTCTTTAAGACTCTGGTTGCATATGTGAAATAGAAAATCACACCACCCTGCACAACCTTCACTGTGCGGCTTTTATATGGTAACATCTCTCTCTCATGCTTGAGATTTTCCTTTTACCGAGTACTCGAGAGTATTGCTGACATCCAATTTTAGGAAGCGTCAAAGAAAGCAGTTAAATAGCCAAAACCATCGCCACTGATATCTCTGTTCCCACAGAGATGTTCAATGTTATGTACCAAACCCAAATAACCTTCAGGCTTAAAGAATTGTTTTTTCTTTTCTTAAATAATCCCTGCTTTTCCTAGTTACCGTTATCTTTCTTAAGCATCTGTCAGACTGAGTATATCCATGAACAGTAGCATCAGTATGGAAGCGTGAAGTATTGGACCACCCTTCCATACAGCACATCAATTACGGTATGATTTGGGGGCATTGTGAGCACACCTAACTCCCACTGAGTTCACTGCAGTTTTGTAAAGCAGGATCTGAGTCAGAACAAAGGGGTACATTCAGATGTCAACAGGTTTCGCATGAATGCCTGCGGTCTCAAACCATTCTTGACCTGTCATAGAAATATAGGAAGAACCACGCCTCTGAGATCATGTATGATGCTTTAGAAGAGTTTGGGAAAGAGCCCCAGCTCCAATCACAAGGAAAATATCAGTCAGTGAAAAAGACTAAGTCAGTTTAAGCCAGTCGTCTTGCATAGGAATATCTTAAAGATTTCGATAATATTAGGAAAGAAACCCAGAAGCATCTTTTATCCATCACCTTTGGAATTACTGCAACTAAACAGTTATTGTGTATTTAATATAGGCTTTTTATTTTTATTTGCTGATCTTTGGGAAAATCCCTTTTAGTAACGTATGCTAACGCAGAGGACAAAACAGATTACAGGCTGAGCTGGTACCATAGTTCAGTTCTACGTATTGTTCTGGTTGCTGAACACTTCCTGAGATAAAAGTTTTTTCAAGCGCTTATCGCTTGCTCAATTTTAAACTGTCTGGCCTGATATTTCCCATCCCTCAAGCTGACTTTTTAAAAATTTGAAGTTGAAATAAGTTGGCTAAGTTTGAGAATGGCGTCAAAGCAAAACACTCAAAGATAGAGTTCCCAAATCAACATCATTCACTTCACAGTTTCAGTGCCGCAAATTCAGGAGGTTAGAGAATGCCTCTCTTTGTTTCTTGGCTATGTCCTTTGTCTTTCTTGGGGAAAGGAATCCAAACTTGGGCAAATTACGTGCCACTGAAAAGCCTTCTTCACGCAGCTTCACGGTAGACATGTTGGTATTTGGCCTCTCCATCTTAAATTTTTGTCTGTGTGCAAAACAAATCCTACTTTCTCACATCCCAAATGGGCCTATAATGCCACAGGCAGCTGAGCAGGACTTCACTGGCACTTACTCCTTCCACCAGATGTCCAGGGTTTTTTCTGCTGTTCTTAACATGCTGCCAACCCCCTTCCCTACCCCCCAATTATCCTCTTATTCTGCAGATGCTCACGCAGTGTGGAAAATGAAAAAGCACTTCGCTTAAAGAGAGGGAACTGAGGGGAAAGCCAGAAGACGGGCCACAGGATCCAGACTGCCAGGAAAGAAACAGAGACAGAGAGAGAAGGCAAGAATCCAAGTGGAGGAGTACCCACAGAGACACAGTAGATAAGGACGGAAGAAATCAGACGCAGGCTGGAGTCACAAAGTTAAAGAGAAGACGAAAAGAAGAGCCTACGACTACTAGACTCCCTGTTCTGGACAAAACCAACTTAGTGTCAGCAACCACCTTTGAAATTTCTCTATCCCAAGCAAATCTCTATCTTGTTCCTTGGTGAAATAAAAAGTTTCATCAGAAATCACTGAAGTTATAAAGTCAAACGTTTTCAAGAGAGGAGACGCTGAATTTTAGGCACTTGCTATAGCCTGAAATGTACAGCACGTCGGGAGTGAATCATAACACAGAACCCAATAACCACGCACCTTTCCCTTATACAGCCTCTTCCATTCAGTGCCCAGGGTAGGTACTGCCCAGTGAATAATTACACCTGTATAATCAATGAACCTGCTATCTATACATAGATATATATACATATATATATGTATATATATACATATATATGTATATATATATACATATATATACACACAGAAAATGAAAGATGTTAAATAAATGAGACAATGAAATTACTGAAGAGTACCTATAGAATCAGATCCTTGCTTCCATCATCAAGTTTCTAAACGCAGAGAAGTGAACACACCCCAAGTTTTCACAGCTATCCACTAGCCTGCACATTCTACATTTTCAGGGCTGTGTGAGGCATTTAGGATTTGATTTGATAAAGTGCAGAGTGCTCAGGATTGCAAATTAACTCAGCTGGATCCATGCTTTGAAAATGAAAAAACTAAAACCAAAGAATAGAAAAAAAAATGTTCACATAGAAAACCTCTGCATTTTTGACAATTTGAAGTGTTAGCATTCCTTTGACTCTGTTTTCTATATGTGAAACAGGCATACAGCATTCTTGTGATAAAGCCATTATTTTGGGGTGTGTTTACTACAGAATAGCATTATGGGACTGAGTTAAGGATGCAAGAACTCTAATTCCACCAGTCCTAACTATATTTGAAGCTGTAATAATCTTTTAATATAGGTGATGAAATGCAATTTCTGAACACATTAACATACTAAACATAATCATGTGCCATTAACCTTTGTAATCCAGGCATATTGGACACCCATGCCTATTCTAATAGCACGCCCTAATACGATCATCATTATGTATTACTGGAATCTGCAGACAAGAATTTAGGATAGTACCTAACAACAACAACAAAAGAGTTTACCATCATAAAACAACAAAAATTTACCAGGGATTTCTAAATGTGTACGGCATATTTCTATCTAACATTTTCAGAGCACTGCATGGATTGGTTCTGAGGCCTCAGAATGGAAAAAAGTAGTTGTTTATCTTTTGGCAAATGGTGGGTTTCATACAATCAGGACTGCTTAGGAGAAGAAAAAGCTAATGTAATCTGATTAGAAATTGAATGAGACTATGTATGCACAAATACATATAATTTCTATTTAACTGGGAAAAAAGAGATGATATCCATCTTGCCACGATTACCTATCAAAGAAAAATAATAAAAACTTCTTTTCTGTGTGCCTTTCCAAAAAGCAATCAAGAATGAGATCATGTATCTAGCTGCAACTTCTGCTAAAGTACAAAATGACAATACAATTAATAGCTGCTCTAGCTGTCAAACTGATTATACAAATTGCCTTTGTGGTAGCAGCATCAAACATTGTCTGTATTTCCCCAAGAGCTATCAGGAAGGACAAATAACTTAAGAACTTCAAACTTACCACTGGATTAATGATAAAGTGTCAGAGGTTTGAAGCAAAAATTTCTTACGTCACCTTTACAGAGTATCACCTGCCTATGAACAGGAACTGGACATTAATGAATTTTCTCACTGTCCTAATGAAGGAAGATGAAGATGGAATAAATGTTCTCTTGGCTAATCTTTTAGCCAGGGGGCACTGTTTCTAATGACAAAACTAAATGAGATAGAGCCCCAGAAAAATCTAGTTTTCTCTTTGAGCAATAATCAGTGCAACATTACGCTAAAAAAAATCCTAAAACTGGGGGAAAAAAAACAATTAGTACACATTTTTAAGTTTTTTCATGGTTTTAGTTAATGATAAAATATAACGATAAGAAGTTGAGCTTGATAGGTAGTAGCTTAATTTCCATTCAAAAGCATTATAACTAAATAGGGATCTAAACAATCCAAATTCAAGACTTGAAATAAATCCCAAAATAAAAATAACAAGTTCCTCAAAATGCTATTTTTCAAACACATTTTGCATGAATAACATGCCCCAAACATTTCACTTTTCATAGGTGGTCTTGACCCCACTTTTCAGTTCTGGATTTACCCTTCCTCAAAGTTTCCTTTCCTTTGCTTTTTAGATGAAGTTTTACTTCAACCCTATATAGAAATAAGGGTTAGTCATTCATCTGAGATTGCACAAAGACGAATTACCGAGTTTTGGGTTTTTTTTAAATATGTTATTTCTCTTACAAAACTAGATAATGGTGTCTTTAAAGGACATGGTTTGAAGTCCAAAATGTGCTTTGAATCCTCCAAATCTCACCTTTGTAAAACTATACTTTACTGGTTTTATTGCAGATGGGCAAGAAAAAGAAAAAAAGACAAGAAGAAACAACTAACTAAACAACATAAAAACCAGCCCAGCCCTAATAGCTTATGCCATATGAATGACTGTTTGATCCATGGTTTCTCTTTGAATCTTATCAGAAAACAGTAAATTTGGAACACGGTGTTCAACGAAAATAAAATTCCTTTTTTTTTTTTTTAATTCTTACACATGTATCAAATTGCAAGTTACAGTCAGAGAAACCCAATCCCTTTAAAATGGAATTTTTAAATACTATTTTTAAAATAAGTTTGCAAATTCAACTAGAGCATCAAGTACACTCTACTTAAGGTGCCGGGAAAGAAAACCGTAAGCGTGCATGGAACATTAACATACAAACCAGTACGCTGACAACAAAATGACACAACATAGTTATAAAATGAATTATTATCTAGTTATAAAATGAATGTTACAACCTCAGGCCACTACAAGATCAGAGTGCTTTCAAGTTTGAACAGAGGCAGTAATCCACATCTCTAAAATCACTGGCCTTGAAGAGCAAACCTTGCATGATTCCAGCAGCCTCTTTCAAGGCTGCGGATAGAAACCTACTTTAGATGATCATAGCTCGTCAAAGCTCTTGCTTCCTGTAACAGAAACTATTTTCTGAGTGGAAAAGAAAGTTGAAATCTTTGAAATTGTACCTACACAATTCCCCAAGGATCGGCAGCTAAGGAGCTTCCTCAGCTATGGAAGAGCAACTATTTCCATAGCACCGCTAAAGAGAGCTGCTCAGCGCAGCCCACCTTGGAACATATCTGGCATGTACACAAAGATAATTTCTACCTCTCACTAGAGCTGCAAGAAAGATTTTCATTCATGCTTTGTTAACTGAAAAACTTACCCTATATTAATTAAAATACTCTTTGAAGAGACTAATATTCGTCATTACCAACAGAAAATTTAGAAATTCTAAAATCTAAAAAAAAACGTGACCACTATAACCACAATTGTGGTGTTTGTGTAAAGTACTATATATCAGGCAAGTCAGTAGCTTTTACGTATGAAGATTGTTTGCATAAGCCCCTTCCTAAATATCCACTTAACTGTCTCATACGGCCACTGCCAAAAAGCTGTTGGCACTTCTACCGACTATGGATATAACGTTATTACCTTTCAAACTATCTTTGAGATGGGGTATCGTTTTGAACGTCAATGTAGTATAATTATATACTGAAATCCTAAACTGGATAAACACAGGTTTACTAAAGATGAGCAAAGACAGATGGCCATGAAAAGTACCTGTTGTGCCACAAAATTTTATTGCCTATTCTATATTTTAATCTCCCAGGAATCTGCCCAATTTCTGAAATCACCACAGTACTTTAAACATGGCAGACATGACATTAGGTAAAGAAGGATGCATGCAAATACCTTTAGCTTGAACTTTTACTAAGATTGTCTTTTTTTTCTCTCCATAAAACATAAACATGCTACCTTTCCTTCAACTTGAAATATTATACTGTTTAAAGCTGTTCTAGCTTGATGTTTATTTCTAAATTACATCATTGTGCATTTATAGAGTAGTGCCAGCTATTTAGAACCTAAAGCAATTATTTCATATCCACTTTATTTCTAAAATCATATTTAGCTTGAGTTGATACAGAAAAATGTAATTGTTACAACAATGGATAGCCCCAAACCAAAATATATTTGAAATTTGGTTCCTCTCAGTGGAAGGACATCAGATGTTCTGCAAATAGTCCAAGTCTTTTATACAGAGAATCATCTCTTTAAGCACAACTACCAGCCAATAATTCTGATTTTTCACCAGTGGGAAGGAATACAAACAATTTCTTCTTCGCATCAGCTCCCAGGACCGCACCCAGCAACACACTGGAACACGTGTAACTTCCTTTGCTGAATGGGGATGGCTATTGGTCTCAGCTTTGAAATCTTGATCCTACAACTACAGCCATTCCTTTAGCTGGGCTGAACTATCATGCGCTTACACTGGAAATTGCCGGTGATATTCAAAGAGATCGTTAGGCCAGCATCTACAGGCTTCCAAGGAAACTTTCAGCTTAATTCATCTGAATGCGAGTGCCAGTAGCAAAAGGGAAACTATGTTAACCCCGATATCAGAAGAGCAGGAACAGGTTGTACCTATGTCCAAGCTATCATGCACTTACTCGGTGTGTACATGCATAGCAATGAAAGACTGGCCACGCTGACTTTACTTTCATTAATTAATTATCTATCTAGGGTGTAGGGTATGCATTGTGCCATACATTCACTGCTGCTCCATCTCTCATAGCAGGAAACACACAGAGTCTGGTTCAAGCTAGAAATCCAACTTAGGCACATTGTACAGTCACCACTGAGAATTAGTCATATTTCCCTGGCTGAAAAGGAGTATTAAAGAGTATTAAAAATAATGGACCTGAATAGTAATTTATGAGAAAGAATTCTGAACTTCCACTAGCACCTCTCTTGGTAAACAACAGGCAGTAACGGGAATTTTTAATAATCTACATGAAAGAAGCTTTTGACTGTCCTGTGAAATACTCTTTGAAAACCTCTTCAGAATTAAAAAAAAAAAATGTATGATTTTTTAAGCAAAAGACAGACATGGATATTAAAGAGGAAAAAAAAAGTAAGCCACAGAATATGCAATCTTGGAGTTATTTTAGAATTTCTATTTTGTACCGTTTTTCAATTAAAAAACAAATTCTACTAATTTACAATGTGACAATACAACCTTCGGGGCACAAAACTCTATGTCCTGCTACATCACTGCAGATCATCTTTCTGCAGCCCCTAGAAATCCCCAAATGCTACCACAAGGGAGTAAAAACAGAAAGTTCTACAGATTCAATTTACTGCGGGTTTTTAAAAGTTTGACCTAAAGTTCCACTTTTACTTGACCACAATTCATATATCATATGAAAAGTTACAGAACTTGTATTTTAGGTTAAATAGCTTCCTTATTTAAAATCAGTTATTTTCAGCTTTGTAAGTGTCACTTACTGAGATTAAAATCCAGTTAAAACCTAAGTAAGCTTTCAAACGTCCTACTTAGCTGATAAAATTCATTCTCCTAATGACAATGCTTAAGTATGAGTGTTGGTGATACAAAAACAATTAATTGGTTTTCCCTGCAGCTTGTTCCCCCTCTCCTGACTCTCTTCTTCTGTCCTCTCCTCTCATTTCTGTGATACTAATCAAAATATATGGGCTCTGCTTAATGACTTGAGCTCTGAATACTTCTGCGATTTATCACAAGAGCTGATACTTGAACTTAAAACTTTAATGGCACACTTACAGTCTTATAATTCAGAGATAATTTCATTGAGGGTAGTTCGCTAAGATCAATCAGATCTAAAAAAAGATAGGGTGGGGAAAGAAAAAATGAAACCAGCAAGTAATGTACCAACGAGACACTCTAGCAGAACACCTTTCATTAATGCGTATTTCTAATTAACCACTGAACACTTGCAAATCACGGACACTCAGCACCTACAAATGAACTAAAAAGAAAAAAGCCGCTGAGCTTGCCATGGAGATCGCCTCTTAGGGTTGTGTAATCTGACCTAATATACTATATGCGGATGTTTCTGTGTATATAGGAACCAAAAACTGGATGTCAAGCATCACCAAACCTTTGGATTCTCATTTATCATTTTTCATGTCTGCATTAATTTTCTTCTCTAAATGATCCCTCTGCGTTTGCTGTAAGTTATGCAGAACGACTTCCAAGTTGAAACAAGCTGAGCAGTTTCCCCGCTGGTTTCGCCAGAGGCAGGCTTTGTTCTGGCTCACCTGGCAGAGCTGCGCTGATGCCTGCGCCGCAGGACAACCGCAGGTCTCAGCCTCCGCTGTGGCAATGTGCAAATTGTACACTCTGCGAAGGATACCGTAACCTAAATTATTACACGGTCAATCGTTCCCCAGTAACCATCAAAAAGGTGCCCAGCATATCACTTTTCTGTTATTACTTTACTTTGTTTTGACAACTGTAGCTTAGATTTTACCCTGTTTTTTCCCCTCTTGCACTGCCTAAAACTAAAACTCCACTAATAACTACTCTTGACTTATTTGAAATTCAAAATACAAAAGGAAAAATACTCAGAAACTTGAAGTGGGCTAAGGAGAGAGTAAAGGTGCATTGCCACTACAAAAGCAAGACATCTCACTGTACACAACAGACACGGAAAGCACAGGCTCCTCCTACTACATGCACCTGGGAAAAAGAGAGTGGAGAATAACGTTCCTGCTCACCTCTTAGAGAATCCCCTGCGTGGATGCATTTTCTCCTTCTCTTTTCTGGGTGGACTTTAGCAGAAGACACATCAGGTGGCCTTAGGAACTCAAACTGGAAGTGTCTATGGAGTTCCATAGTCTGCTCATTGATTTCTGACTCCACAGAGCAGAAACAGAAGCACAGAGTCATCCTTGATACCTGATACATTCTAGCCGAGAAGTCTTTTTTGCATGCTTGCATAATGGCATAGGGATAAGTGCAAATAGCGTTTTTTTTCATCTAATAACTAACAATTCAGAGAACTGAAAATTATATACTCTTAGGAACTACAAACTCCGCATGATAAGAAGTAAAAGGTGGTATTTTTCCCAATGGAGGAGAAAATGGATGTGTCCTATAATGAATAAAGCACCCAGCTGTTAAAACTAGGGATTATTTAATCCTGTCTTTTTTTTTTTTTTTTTTTCTTTAACTTTAGGAGCAAATGGGTGGCAGACTGATTTGCAACGAGGTTAACTTCACAAACCTGTGCGATCCCCTGCGTCTGTAACACTGCTGAAAGCTCCTTCCCCACCCCATCCCACCACCCACCCCAGGGGCTTCGCTGCCTGTGCAACAAGGACCCTGGCTCTAATATGGCCCAGCTGCGTGGCCTTGACTCAGATGGCTAAAACAGACCTGTGAGAAAATCTGTAGAGAGAGTGGAAGGGTGAAATTACAGCCAGAGGGCCGGCTTGTTTAGATGGGATTGCTGTCAGCTGTGTGTTTCAAGAGGGAAAACCCCAGCATGAGAAGAAGCGCTGGGTCTGGCTGGGATGGAGGCAGCCCTGGGTCACAGCAACCTGGACAGTGCTGTGCCTTGCATTTGTGGCTAAACCAGTGTTGATAACACACCGGTGTTTTGGCTGCTGCTGAACAGTGTCAAGGCTTTCTCTCTCCTCCCAGCAAGCAGGCTGGGGGTGAACAAGAAGTTAGGAGGGGACACAGGCAGGACAGCTGACCCAACCTGACCTAAGGGATATCCCTGACAATATGACACTGTGCTCATCAATAAAAACTCAGGGAAGGAAGGTGTAACGGGGAACGTTTGTGGTTATGGTGCTTGTCTTCCCAAGCAAGTCTTATGCGTGCTGGGGTCCTGCTTCCCAGGAACTGACTTGACATCTGCCTGCCGAAGAAAAATAGTGAATGGATTCTTCTTTTTGCTTTGCTTGCACATATAAGTGTGCTTTTGCTTTTGCTATTGCTATTAAAAAAAGCTTTTGCTTTCCCTATCAAACTGTCATTAACTTGATCCCTGACTCTTCTCATCTTTCTTCTATTTTCACCTTCAAGCGAGAAGGGAGTGGGTGGTGGCCGCGGTCAACCTGCCACAAAAAGCATAAAATCCTAAGGAGAAATAAACCAACCTTATTTGTTTCTGCCAATGGAGCTGGTGAGATATGGCAGCTCAGCAACCTGAGGATGCAATCCAGAGAGCTGTGGAAGCTCTCTGGAGCCTTCCCTGCTTGACTGATGTTTTCCTGGCCAGCAAAGACTCTCTGGATGCCTTATTAGCAGTGGTGCACTTAAGAGCTCATAAATTAAATCCTTGCCACCTTTTTTGTGTGTCAGGCAGTAAATAATTGCTTTAGGTTTTAAGTTGTGTATATTCTGGTTGCAGAAGTCTCTCTGCATCAGGTCAAAGATGTCTGAATAAACTGACACATCCGCTATATAAATCTCAGATATTTTAACAAGCTGCATGCAAAAGACATGTTTACGTGTACAGATGCTATGTAGAAAAGTTTGATCTGTTCTGTGCAGGCAGTAGCTACCGGGGACTCCAGCATCTCACAAAAACATATCCCACATGGCCAAGTTATGCTCGTTCAAACCAACCAGTTTATAAACAATAACGACATGGTGTGCTGCAGGTCTGCTATGAATGGAGTAATGCACAAACTACGCGAGACTATACCTAGCGAAAGGCTGCCGTCAATATTCCACAACTCACTCCAGTTAATCCGCCTGCTCTGCTTACTCTCATACCAACGCTTTTCACCAAGGGGCTGAGCATGAGATAATTTTTCCATTATGTCAATGTTTGTTTTATGCCAGCTGAGAATTGTTTAATGAAAAAAAAAAAAAAAAAAAAGCCCAAATAGCTTCATCTGGATAGGCAACAGCTGAGGGCTCAACATTTCCTTGGGAAATAAGAGCATGGTTCCTGATCTGCTGCCTTGGCTTTGCTGTCACTCCTGTTGCACAGCAGTCCCCTGGGATGCAGCTACAGGATCCACCAAGGTGAGTCCTAGTTTCTCCTGAGAGTTCATTGAATATGTAATGAATATTCATTAGAACAGATAAGACAATTGAATCTTGATCTCCCGCTTTGTGGGTGACTACTGTAAAAAGCAGGAGAGAATCACATCTCTCCCCACTGCTCTAGCTGTTCCTTTACATATAAATAATTAGAAAGTAATTTTAAGAAACTTTATCAGAATATTCCTACCAGTTCCAAGTCACTAGCCTTCCCCCATCAAGACTGGAGTTTATAACTATTCGTGTCTCTCTGGTTTACTCACTTGTAACAGATCCATTTAATCTCCTGAGCCCACAGAAAGTTTTGGGGGTGAAGGGAGTGGGGAGAAAGAGGTTTGACAAAGGCAATGGTAGAAGAAAACAGTTTCGCAGCTGAGACTTTAAAAGCTTTCTATGGATTTGGACACTCAAATCCCTGTTAATTTTTACAGCATCTTAAAGAAAATATTACTTCAAGCTCTTTGGAAAAACATCATCTAATCGTCTAGATATGCAGTTTGCACCATTTAATGAAGCTCGTAAGAGAAACAGTGCTGAGATCAACAAGGAAATGAACTAGAATTTACTTCCTGATTTATCCATATGTTTTCCGTGCAAGCCACTTGCATTTAGTCTGAACATAAATTTATGTTTTCCCTTTTACAGATTGCAAATTTAAACACAGGATATATTAAGTCATTTTCTGTAGACTATATAGTAGGCCTGAAAAGGACAAAACCAGTATCTCACAGGGATGAGGGAAACGGCTGCGCTCAACAGCATAATGTGGCACTTGGCTTTATGGTGATGAAACAAGTAAGTTATACCACAATATAACTGATGCAATTTTAACGAATTACATTTGAAGGTACAATAATGGACTAACAGCAGCATTCCTCTCAGATACTCAAGACATTATTGGTAATACTTACTGGTAAAAGACATTGGTAATATATGGACACATCTTCATACTTATGAGTTATAATGCAAATGACATGGAAAGCACCATTTAATGTTATTAAAAATGATACGCTAATGAATCAATGTACTATTCTCCACTTTAAAAATAAACTAAATTACATTTTAGTATTTTCTTCTTAATTTACATTCGCACTGAGCATGCTGTGTTCAAAGTTTGATAGGCTGTCTAGTAATTGGTTCTCTAGGAGTATTTACTGGTTAGCTAATAGTACTCTACTGCCCACTTCTCTTTTCCGAGCATACCTCAACTGTTGTCATTTCCTCTAATAAGCAAATACTACTTCTTTTTGCATTGACACAGCCAACAATCACCTTAAAACCATCTGGTAATGGACGCTTTGTAATATACCCATGACTACCCCACGAGACACAGCTGCAGTTTGAATGAGAGTAAATCAGTGCACCACAACAGGCAATTATTGCAACAAAGCTCGGAATTTAAACCGTACAATTCTACAGCGTGAGGGCCGGCCCAAGCGTCAGGCCGGAGTTGCACACCATTCAGTTCCAGATGTCTTAGCAGGCTTGCACCCATGGCACGTCTAGATGGCAAGCTAACACCAACTCACTGTACAAGTCAGGCGGTATCCTGAAAGGAAATCCACAGACTGACCTGGCTTACAACAGGCCATGAGGAACCAAGACTTCTCCCGGAAAGACTTGGGCTAATCGGTCTTTTGTATGTCACACCTGTGATGCCGCTCTTTGTGGATGCGCATTATGAGCCACACTGTCAGCTACCGCAATTACAAATCACGGCTGGTTTATGTAATCAGTAAGGTACAGGCGACTAATGGCCGTTCCTTGGTGAGGTTCAAACTCGACAGTACTTAGGATGCTACGAGACGGGCAAGAGAGTAATTTGCTTTTCTGGCTCCTTTCAGAAAATCTACCCAGCCACCATATAATTTCTTGATGTTATATATCAGTGTAATCATTACTAATTTCCCATAATGGAGTCCCATATCTTTTTCAGAGTTGGTGTTCTATTAATATATTTTCCCAATCAAATTTAAAAATCAATCTGTGAAATAATTACCAGTCATGAGGATGTTATGGATAATATCAAAGGAAAATTTAATCAAAATACTTGTAGTATCTTATCCAAACAAGTTTTAGGCTGAAAAATCATATCCATACTATAAAAAGACTTTTATGTGCTATAAAAAAAAAAATAATTGTGTGCTAGTCTTGCATGTGTTTTGTTCCCATGTTGACTAAAAATTACCTCTATAACAGAGCGTAATTTCCCTTGTACCTAAAATAGTGGTAGAGAGTGTTCCTTTGCTATGTCTGAAAGTGGACTAAATTAAAGTGTCAGAAAAGCTGATGCACGTTATTTTGGCATACATGTCCTTTTTCGTCTTATCCTTTGTCCTGACCTATTTACGGCCTTTCTTGCAATAAAGTTTGAGTTACCTGTACAGCTACACTTATCTAGTTATCAGGATACATACTGCAGATATTTGTACCCTTTACCAATGGTACAAAAGGGTCAGTTTGAGCAGGGAGAACAAGCATCTGCAGTAGGCTGCTGTGTCTATACCGGGTTTCAAATAACGTGACCTGCATTACTGAAACACTTTGAACAAGAGTATAACTTGTAAGTATCTATCTTCTCTAAGTAACTCTTCCAGCAAAACAACGACAGTCCATATTTTAATAGCATTTCAGCTGTAAAAAAGGAATCCAGAAAATGTCAAAGCCCTACTTAAGAAAATCTCTGAATACATTTGAATCTATCTCATTTTGACTGCATCAAGATCATCGCGCATTAATTCTCTTGTACGTGGATTCCATGTGTCATTTGAACCACCTTCCACGAAGGCCATATCGGAAACTAGTCCTTAGCTAAACACTGAAGTTATTTCACCAGAAACATCCCCATCTCGCCTCAAGGCACTTGGGTAAACTTATCAGGAAAAAAATCAAGACAAGAAGTACGTGCATAGCGTAACGACAGCACTCCTATTTACAGTGAGGTATGCTATAATGTCAGTTCCTGCATTCTCCTTGCTCCAAATCTATCAATCAGAGATGTCTGGTCCATCACATAAACTGGGACAGAATTCAATCGGTGTTTATGAAACGCAGACTATGACATCCCCCAGATCTTCCAGTGTTGTATTTTAAAGCAAATTAACTATAAAGGAAAAAAATATTGAAAACCTGAATACAATGTTTTTTAAAAAATTTCTATTACAATGCCTAGAAAAAAAGATAAAGGGAATTTAGAATTTTTCAGAGTGTATTTTAAGATGAACTAAACCAACTTTAAACAATCTAAGCTCAAGTAATGCCAATTTTTAAAAAACATTATTGGTGTGACTTTTTGGGGCAGTGAGAGTCTACTAAGGGTAACCTAAGGTTCGTGTTACACTACATATTAAGATACAGTGTCTATATACTATATATGATAGTGCACAAGTCCTTTGAAAACCGGAGTACTTTATTAAGAAAACAAAAAACCTTAATGTCCAACAATTAAATAATATAGACTGTTCTACTTTCCATGCAACTTCACAGGCTGCAGGGCAACTTATCATTACTCTGTGACACTCAGCCCACAGAAAAAATACCACATCTCATCAAAGTAGATTACTGAGAAGAAATGAGACATCCAAAGGATGGAAGAAAAAATCATTAACATACCATTTTCATAAACAGCCATAGTTAGATAATGAGGCCCCAGAAATACTAAATCACATAACTAATGTCACACAGGAAGCCTATGGCAAATCTCAGATGTTAACACACATATGCCAAACCCCAGTTTGGTACCACACCATGTAAAACTTTCCTATCTCTAAATTTATACCTGTGCAGATCTTGAGAGTAGTAGTTTAACGTCAAGAGGAAATGCAAAAAAATATATATTAAGTTGTTCAGCCTGGACAGCATTTCAGATATGGCTTACCCTGCTTTGCTTGAACGCTTGATTTCTTTTGTTTTAAAACATCTGTTTCAAGAAGACAATATTTTCACCGTAACTAATCACAATTGGAACCTGTTCAGCAAAGGTTTTTATTAAATAATTCTAAGTGTGGGGAAAAAAATATAAAATCATACATTCCTCAGCATGTCTGGACTGATACTGCTAGCTCCCTGTTTAAATAGGCAGGCAGAAAGAACTGCTCGTACTTGTTATTCAGTGGGAAAAAGAATGCTAACTTGTGCCAAATATTGTTAAGTGTTATGAATTTACAGCAGCTCAGAAGTATATGCTTTAGAACACTGAATTTTAAAGTGGGTTAGATTTTTCTTCTGTTCCTTAAAATGCTTTTTCCCCACTTAAAAAAAAAAAAAGAAAAAGAAAAATATGATGTTGCAGTGTGAAAATGAAAATACAAGAGACTGACTTTTATAATCCAGTATGCGTGACACTTACATCTTCATGATGAAAGCTGCAAACTGCGGTTTGCTTATGCTTAAATTTTTCATTAATAGACAATGACTTATAGGTCTTGTCTGTGAGCAACACCAGTTCTGATAATTCTGAGACAGAAACATTACCTATCTGAAAACAGATACTGAGATGTTCCTTGTTTCTCCTTCCATTTTATCACAAAAATGAAGTCCTTTTTATCTTGCTCCACCACAACTAAAAAATAAGAGTTTGTCCATTGCTTACTCCAGAATTCCTTCTGCAATCAATATTAAAGATTCAGTATGTCACTCATATGAAGAGATCCAGCCGTTTTGAAAATGGCAGTGTTTAAAAATATATACATGCACAAAACAAACGTGGCTTTTAGCTGGCATCATTGCTGTCAACATTAAAAAGACAAACACCAGTGTGGATAATGGATGAACTAAAAAAAGCACATACTGGGTGCCCAAAATACCTACAGAGGCAAAGGGAAAATGGGGGACTCAAACCAAAAAAATAGTTACGATATGCACTCAAAAACACCAATCGGACGATGAATGTAACATGTGACTGGGTTAAAACAAAGTTTTGATTCCAGCAAAACATATCAGCACAACAGTGATTTCTTTTTTTTAGATTCAATTTTTTGACTACTATTACGAAGTACTGGAAAAAATTAATTTTCTAGTAAGCATGGAGAATACATATCTCAAAGAAAAGCACTTTGTATAGCTGAGATTTTCTGTATTATTTTAGTATTTTAGTTTCACTTATTACAAATGTCGTTCTTAAAATAAAAAAAAAAAAAAAAACCCAAACAACAATCATACATAATAGAAACCTTCTGTGTTTGTAATAGCGTGAATAATCCCAAGCTTCAGCTCACTTTCTTGGGAAAAAGGGGATGGCAGGCAGCACTCCTTTCTGCAGGTTGCTTACGTTACAGAACACGGGAACCGCTTTATGCCAGCTGTTTTGCTCAGGAATGAATCAATATTGGCAGAAGGGTCAGAACAAATCACTGAGATGGTATTTATTCTCTTATCTGTCATTCTCCTCTCTACCCTCACACAGCCAAACCGTAGACAAACTGGTGAATCACAGTGAGCACATCTGTGAGGCTGATGATGTCACCAGACGACAACTCGAAGCCAAGGCAGGTGCTGAAGTAGCATCGCTCACCCTGGAAGCTGCCTTTGGCTGCGCCCCTCTCCCTCCCATACCCACACCTACCCAGTCTAAAGGAGCTTCCATCTGTTTCATTTTCAGATTATCTAGTTTCTGAGATCATAAGTGAGAGCAAATAAGGATGGCATTTAGGTTAAATAAGAGTATAGAATTTTATTTTTTTCTTAAATCGCTTATTTCGGGGTTTTTTTGTTGTTTTTATTAACAGGGTGGGGGGATTATACATTTGTTTGATCTGTTACATTTCTATTTGTAATACTTTAATGTAATTATTTAATGGCCTGAGGCCAACAACAAAGTTGTGTGCAAACACAGCAACACCCACAAACAAAAGTACCCTATCTGCACTGTAATTTTAGACACTTAAAACCCAACAAATCTACGTAATCATTTCAGTAGCATTTTGATGTCAGGGAAATATATATTTAATTCCCATTTCATACAACGTGATGGCACCCTGATCCTACAGGGTAACAGAGACAGCAACCCCAGATGCTTGCTTAATTGCAATGTTAAAAGTTTATTAAACTTCTGTTTCCACAGCTCCACAGTAAACAGGCACGGTACTCTTTGCCAGATAATCTTCTCCCTGCAGAAGCTTGTTGCTGTAGCAACCTGTTGGAACAGCCGGGACGCCAAAGTGACCATGGCGTACGTGCATGCCAGGCACAATAGTTCCAGGAGCACCAAATTGAAATAACAGAACAAATCCGGCTGCAGCACTGCTGAATGGAGTATTTCTGCAGTTATAACGCTGTTTAGGTAGTTAAATCCACCGAGAATGAGTCTCTCTGTACGGGCAAGAGCATCAGAAGACCTTACGCAGATGGGAATCGGCGTAAGTGCAGTCTATTAATTTCTGGCGAGGTTTTCCCCCGCTACAAAATATAGTCCTGAATCCATCAGAGACTACCTAAACATGGGCTTGTCACCCTGGCAACTCATTTTTAAGGCAGCTGGCACCTAGATGCTCTTTGCAGCCAGGTCTTAAAGTGACCTCGACTATGTCATAGTTATGGCATACTTCCAATGATAAGTTTGAAAGTTTGGGTATTTACCAGAGCTATTTTCTGTTAATTTGTACATTAATAAATTAAACACAGCAAAAGGATAGTTAAGTGCTGATAACTAGGATCAGTATAATTCACATGACAAATAAAAACTACATCCTTCCAGTATAGTTACAAATTCGCATCTATGCATTTCTCAAGTTTGGTAAACTTAGATACAAAAGGCTGTCTGTTTCCTTACAACTTTTGGCAGCAGCGTTGGCTTTGGAAGCTGCACAATCTCACTTCCCTGCCTCCTTCAATTTACGCATGCAGGGGGTTTGTGGGGATTTTTACTATTTGGGTTATCTCAGTCTCTCCCACTGATCATGACATTCAAGAGATGTGCTTACACATTCATGCATATGCACACGTATGTACTTCTGAATCATATTCTCTGTGTGCATATACATAGATGTACCTGTATATGTAACACACATGGAATATTATTCATATGTATGAGGGATGGAAACACGTACAAACAAAGTACTGTGAGCATATAGCACAATAATAGGATTAAGACTATAGTCAACACTAGTTGGCTTCTAAGAAATGTGCAAAATACATCAAAACAAATAGAATATTTACAATGACTGCATATGTAAGAATGGGGTTACGATCAAATACATTTATTCAAAGTAGAATAAAATTTTAGATATACTTCCCTATTGCAACTGAGAGGAAATACATTTCCACCTGCAAGTGAGGAGACATACCAGGATGCATCCAACATGCATGTTTTCTATGTATGTACTAATTACACATTAATTACAGAAACAGAGTGGGTGAGGTTGGAAGTGATCTCTGGATGTTATCTTATCTAACTTCCCTGCTCAAGCAAGGCAACCCAGAGCTGGCTGCCCAGAACCGTGTCCAGACAATTTCTGAGTATCTCCAGAGATGGAGACTCCATAACCTCCCTGGGCAACCTGTGCGAGTGCATTTCGTGATGTTCAGAGGGAACCTCCCGTGTTTCAGTGTGTGCCTGTTGCCTCTGGTCCTGTCACTGGGCACTAGTGCAAAGAGCCTGGCTATGTCCTCTTTGCACTCTCCCTTCCAGTACTTATATACAACTCCCCTAAGCCTTCTCCAGGCTGAACAGTCCCAGCTCTCTCAGCCTTTCCTCATAGGAGAGATGTTTCAGTCCCTTGGTCATCTTGGTGGCCCTTCATTGGACACTCTCCAGTACGTCCATGTCTCTCTCATACTGAGGAGCCCAGAACTGGTCCCAGCACTCCAGCTGTGGCCTCAGCAGCGCCGAGCAGATGGGAAGGATCCCCTCCCTTGACCTAGACAATAATTTGCCTAAGGTGTACCAGGATACCATCAGCCTCGATCGTGGCTAGGGCACATTGCTGGCTCATGGTCAGCTTGGTGTACACCAGGACCCCCAGGTCCTTTTCTGCAAAGCTGCTTTCCAGACGGCACCTCTCCCAATTGCCATGATCATTCAAAGATTACCAAGAGAGGCCTTACAGTGACAACAGCCATCTCCCCCAGCACTTGTGGCTGCATTCCAGCAGGGCCCAGGGGTTTATCTATGTCCCGTCTGCTTAAGTATTCTCCAACCTGACCCTCTTCTACCAAGGGTAGTAGTTGTAGTAAATTAGTTACACAGTGATAATTAGTGGGTGTACACATAATTAGTATCTTTGTACAGATCAGAAATGAAATCACAGGTTATAGAAGTTACTGAAATTTAAAACAAAACAAAATCAAAACCAGAAGTGGGGGTTTAATTCAAAAACTGAATCCCAACCTACTGCTGCTATTCTGTTCTTTAAGGCACTTCCTTCCAGGCAGCAGAACAGACTTTAATCTTTTCTGCCTGGAATTCAGCAGCAAGGGTCCTTTCTTGCTCAGAACATTTTTCTGTATTTGTTTAATCAATAGATTCACTTTATGTAACACAACACAATCTGGACTTTTAATCAAGCTGATTTATATCTCCGCTTTTAATCATAACCAGATAAACAATCATAACCAGCAGAAGTTAGAGGAGGTATAAAAGATAGCCTAATTTGACTCATTTTCTTCCTAAAATAAAAATGTTATCTTTTCTAGCGTATCTTGCACTGTACCAGCATCAACATCTGTACATCCAGTAAACATTTTCATGTCAATATTTTAATAACATTAAAATCCTGCTTAATTACAACAGCACAGATCAGTTTTCCCCTGAATTGTATTACCAAAAATGCTTCTCAAACATCACTGCCAAATGGCTTGTTCAAGTCTCTACAGAAAGGGCACTGCTCATTGAGAAACAGTGTCAGATCTTTGCTGTCAAAATTATCCACAGGGGACACATTTTACCATCTCATAATGTTTCTAAACCTTTTGAAACACTTCTGTGGTCTCATAAAGATTTCCCTTGATACCCTGTAAACAAAAGGTCAGATCTGCATTTACCCAGGTTCCACAGTTATGGGAGATTTATCACCGCAATATCTGAAGATATGGCACGGGCAAGCAAGCTGGAGCACCGTATTTCATTTCAAGCAGCCGAGGCCTCCAGCTTTTATTTCGCTTTTTTTGGTGGGCTTTTCTTTTCCCTCTTAGCAGGGAAAACAAGGCTCAATAGAAGATTTCGGTTTGTTTTCTAGATCACCTAAACCATTCAATTAAAAAAATCAGAGCTACACCAAGCTGTTCACGTAAAGAAGCACCAGCAAGAAATGTTGACTCTTTTCCTCCGTTCGGTTGATGATCAGTCTTGAAGTAAACGAGTTATCCAGAGATACATTTTTGGCACAGGAATTAGTCCTGATTATCAAGCACAGAAGGAGCAGTAACAGTTTAAACATCAAAAGTGAGCCTGAATAAGCTTTACATAGTAGAGTACAGTTATTCTAAACCAAATAGCAAAGAAACAGTATTTGTCCTTTCCCATTTGTTTACTTTGGGCATTTGACAGAACTTTCTGTGCAGTTTGTTTTCTCAGCAGTGTCAATTCTCTCTGCTGTCTCTACTGGCAGCCAGCACCAGGCACAAGCGAAGGACCAGAAGCTATTTTTAAGTTTTTCCTTCCATCCCTCTCCCCGCTTCCTTTAATTGGCTAGGTTCAGGGTCCACGTTTTCCCTTTAAGCTAGAAATTGCTTGAGCTCTTAGTGTTAGGTTTTAGCAACAGATGGTACACTTCCCTCTGAGTTAATTCTGAACCAGTATCTCAGGGTTGAGACTGCTAGAGGTGTTATCTTTCAGCAGAGATCCTGATTTTATAATCATCAGCAATCCAAAGCCTACTTTAAAGAAAAAGTTGTTAAGCTCTGCTGAGGCATTATTCTGTGTCAAACAACTGGCTCAATCCATCTAAGAGAATGATGCTACTGGAATGCTGAAGATGCAACAATTACATATATTAAATGAAGAGCTATTCAGTATCTGCTATTGAGTAAAATATCCTCCTCCAAACTCCCGAACAACACTCAAGTTTCTGCAAGTTCTTGCCAATACCAGTCAAACAGCTTTCCTCTACCTGGGGTGTAGGCAAAAGTAATAAAATAAAGTTGAAATTAAAAAAAAAAAAAAAAAAAGAGGTAGAATCTCATGGAATGGGGAAAAGCAGGAAAGAAAACTGGGTAAAAAAAAAAAAAGCATCGATCAACTGAGGGCAAAGCTGGAGAAAAGGTTAAGACAATTTGATAAAGTTAAAACGGCCAATAAAAATGGGGAGAGCAGTGTAAGGAATCCACAGAAGGACGAGTAAAACAGTGAAATAGAGCGGCGATGGGAAGGGCAGTCAGGAAAATGCCACTAGACAGAACTGTGAAACTGAGATCTGATGTTAGGAAATTCAATAAACTCTAAAAGATGTTGGGAATTTAGCAGATGGGCACAATAAATACATATTTTTAATTTAACATGTTCTTACAATAACTCCAGTATTAGCACCACGGGTCATGAATCTATTAAAAATATGGAAATAAAGGGAAAATGAAAGGAAATGAGCTTGTCTCTCAGTACTCTTGATTCCTTGCATGAAAAGCAAAATTCAATTGAAATGTTTCCTGGGGCAGAGAAAGATTAAAAGAAAATTAATGTTACTTTAGGGGCACAAATAACGTTTCATAAGGTTTGTCTGTGGTTATCATAGCTAAAGGCTAAATAAAATATTAAGTTTGAGTGAAAGTTCGAATCATACAATATGCAATATCATACAATATGCTGCTTTTACTTCTTGTTGCCTAAATAAATTCCATTGCACCAATGAGTAAAGAGCTGAGACTGTAATGAGTCCTACTGTTTTGACCTCTGTCCAAAATATTTATATTTAGCTATCAAAAGGTTAGATAACCTGTTTGGGTTTTTTTTTCTCCAAGAGATGTTGTGGATGCTTAATTTGTACAGATCTTTTACACAGCAGCCTCTGAATTCTTCCAAAGACAATCTCATTTGCCCTTCAGCTAATGTCTTTTGAGCATATTGACCTTTATCCTTATTTATGCCCAATACTTTCAAACCAGCATAACGTTACGCAGAATTTATTTTGTAAGGGACCCTTAAAGTTGTCTGCAAGTAGGACATTTCTCTACAGTAATTTAAAATCAAAATTCAACCACTTATTCCCATTAATAAGATTTGTGGAACAACTGGGAACTATTAAAACACGTATGGCATGATGAATAACCTTTGTGCTAAACATTATTCTCTGGTCTCCTCTGCGCCTTTCAACCCAAAATTCACCATGTCATCACTACTCTCTTCAGTATGAGTTCTCCTTCTCTTCATCTCTCTCCCTCCCATGTTCATAAATCCCGTAATTCATCTACTAGCTAAAATTCTGCCTTTCTTCTACATGGCATATAATTCAGGAGACATTCCCAATAAAATACACAGAAGAAGAAAATAAATACATTTTTGCTTGTAGTTAGCGTGGACCTGATTGTTAGCTTGCTTTCTCTCTGGCAGGGCCTGATATTTTCTAAGAGGAACAATGTCTCTGTGTTCCTTGCCATTTTGTGATGTAAAATGTTAAAATAACTATATTCATATTCTTGGTTTAAAAGTGAACAATTGAACCATTGTTAAAAATACAGACTATAAACCAACGTTACAGCTACCGTGCAAAACCAGGAGGGATTCAAATATGCTTCTTTTGCTCAGGCAGATAAGCGCTTGTGCCCTTTCTCACTAGACAATATGAAAAGCAGAGAGGGTTTTTTTGGGGAGTGGCATGTTGGTACTGATGTAACATACAGTTGCAACGCCCTGAAGCACATATAAACTCCTGGCCTTGGAGGACAGGATTAGGAACACACCATCTGTCTGACAGCTGATTCCCATGGGAAGAAAGCAGGGCACACAGGCTGGAAGAGAGCTACAATTCATCGGAAGAGGTTCTCCACTCAGGCAAACCAGAACGATGGTGGCATGGCAGTGTGCATCTGTCCTACAAGCTACACACAACCCCACAGCGCCAAATTATCTGCTGATGTTTCACAGTGATGTTCCATCAGTAAGTAATTTTGCCCAGAACGAGTTCATTAGTTTTCTCCAAAAACATTTAGAAGATGAATAGGCTAATGGTTTATTAAACCAGCACATATAGTTAATACTTGCTTTTAAAATCTCTGCCATAGTCTGTACTCCAGTCCGATCATTTTGCATTTAAAATGAAAAACCTTTGGGGAATAAATAAATAAATTAATAAAAATCAGAAAACGTGAGCACAAATTACATAAAACGTTTTCCCAAAACCAAGTTCAGCTTTGATCTCCCTTTTTATACCTCTATTTTATTTCCTGGTTATGTACAAATTGCATGATGATATACTCCAAACACAGAACTGCATTTGTGGAACACCAGGCACAACGCCCCAGTCCCGTTCCCTAGAAGTACTTAACGGCCATCACAGCATGAACTCTTAAAATTAAAGGGTTTTCATTGCTTTCCTTTACGCCCTATCATAGCACTGCTGAATAAGGCTGTGATCCTCTTCAGAAGATCTCCCTAGAAACCAGATGTTTGTTGAGGTTTTAAATTGTTACTTATTGTATCATACTAAAAATATCATGCTGTGAAAAATGTATTATGCGCTTGATGTGTGTGCTCATGCCCTGGCATTAACTTACTGACTAGCATCTCTAAATGCCTTCTTATTAGAATTTACTTTGGAAGCAGCAGCAAAAAAGAAAAAAAAAATACACAGTTTCATTCACCATTTGGCATTAAATGGATTAAGGAATATTTTTGTTTAGCTCTGGGTTCCTTTAAAGACATCTGGGCCAACTCCTGCTGCCCTGCCCAGATAATCAGGAGGACTAGAAATTTTCACTGAATAGGATGCCTACCCTGAGCAGGAATTTCCTTTTCCAAAAATACACGTTCTCATTCAAGTAACCTTTCAACAGGCAAGTTCTGACCTCTCTTCTACACTGAGGGTTTGGGTTAGGGTTAGAGTTGACAGTGTCTGACCTATTGCAGTCAATAAAATACACTCAACAGAAGCAAGAAGCTTTCTGGAATTGATAGCAATTTATATTGTCCACTGAACTATATATGATGCAGTAAACAGTAACATTAGACTTCAAATCTCTTTTTTCAAAAGCAGCAGGGTGTGCATCAATAGTGCCTATCACAGATAGTAACAGCCTGTTTAAAAATAACTTACTTTGTTTTTTGAAGTGGAGATACAGGAACGGGGCAATGCAGGTGCACAGACAAACATCAGCCAAGATGGCTTCAGTCAGATAGAAAATACCTCTCAAAGTTATAAAGTTCAAAGCTATTATTTGTGGAAGCGGATAATACTAATTCACTTTAAGATGAGGTCTATTTATTTTAAGAGCAGACAATCACAGCATTATAGAAACATATTAGTGTAGAATATCTTGTATAATTTTTCCTTGCATATGGAAAAGATTTAAGAATTAGCACCGCTTCACCACCTCTCCACCAAAATCTTAGAAGTAGATTTCTCATTTTGGACACTGGACTGCTTGCCACCCAGTTTTTGTCAGGAAAGCCTTTTCAGCTCCCAGTGACAGCTCTCTCAAGGCTGACTATCTCTCCTCCCTGTATGTCGAACATTTATGTCTAAATACATTAGAAAGAGTTCTGAATATTTAAGCAGAGCAGAAGACCAACGTGGACAAAATGCAGTGCTTAAAGACAATTTTGGCCTCAGTAGTATGTGCAACCGCCTTATTCACCCTACATGTAGTGCTGGCCCAATCTTAAATGGCTCCAATCCTGGAATGAACTCCATCTCATTCAATTCATGTTTCCAGAACTTAAAAAGAAAAATCCTTACAACATTTAGAATGTATAAGAAAAAAGTTAGATTAAACTATAAAAACTGCTTCTCAAAGCTCATACACATTGAATCCAATCTGGACTTAAATTTAATTATACTCACAGCAAATTATTTCACCCTTTCACAGTTTGACAAAGAAGATGAGATCTACAGGGTGTTAATAACTAGAGCAAAGCAAGGGCAAAGAAAAGAGGAATGTGACATCCTTGATCAAGGAGAACATCTTGGAGAATGTCTCCAGATGGTTTGGATAGTCTGCAAGCTGCAGTCAGACTGTACAGGATGGACAAGCTCAGCTCTTTGAAATCAATCTCACCTTTTGTGTAACAAGGCCACACTTCTGAAGATGTTTAGGTACTTTGCTCCCAGTAAAATCACAAATCACAAAAAGGCCTTTGAGGATGTACATAGTTGCCAGCAACATAATGGGGTAAGCATATAGGCTTTTTGTTGAGGGTGTGAAATAAGAGGAACATGAGGATGGAATCCACAAAAGGCAGGGTGCTGAAAAAAGTTTCCCCAACAAGAGAGCAGAAACGGGGAGGCTTTAGCCCAAGCCCTAATAACTCATAGCCAAAAGTTAAGTTGTTATAACATGCACCCAGAATGTGAGAAAGCAGTTTGATTTCCCTGTTCAGCCTCAGGAGATTCCATTCTCTCAGCAGGCTAATTCTCTACTTAGCAAGGTGTCCCCTCTTGTGGCGTGGGAAACTTTGATCTCTCCCACTGATGCTATTTGACTTTTCAGAGATCAGGAACACTGGAGCTGCACCGTGCAGAGAGACAAGAGTTCCCTCCCCTGCTCCAATGGCTGCTCAATACACCTGACATACATTATAGTATAACCTGATCCCCCGCTTCTTCTCCCAAGCATGTGTCTCAGTGGCTAGATTCATAGAATCATAGAATAGTTTGGGTTGGAAGGGACCTTTAAATGTCATCTAGTGCAACCCCTCTGCAACGAGCAGGGACATCTTCAACTAGATCAGGTTGCTCAGAGCCCCATCCAACCTCACCTTGAACGTTTCCAAGGATGGGGCTTCTACAGCCTCTCTGGGCAACCTGTGCCAGTTTTGCACCACCCTCATCACAAAAAATGTCTTCCTTATATCTGGTCTGAAATTCCACAAATTGTCCTTGCTGATAAAGCAAGTCTTCAAAATGCTATGAAAAATACAACATCTTCAACAAAGGGACTGGCTGGGACCATCATAGACACCCAATAGGCTAGTGGGTAGGTCACCTTCTGGGAGGTAAGTGATGGGCAGTCTCGCCTCCTCAAGCAGAAAGGTGCACAGATACCTTGTTTCCCGAATCCCAGGCGACAGCCCTATTTCCTGGAAGACGTGGCAGCAAACCATGAAAAACGGGGTTACGATCAAATGCATGTGCTGCAAGAATGATCACTGCAGTGGTTGTTGCAAGAGAAATTGAAAAACAGTGCCTAATTTGTGGACCATGAAGAAGAGCAGGAATAAGATAAGCACGACGCACCTGAGAACTGCATCCCACAATATCTAATTTCAGAAATGTATGTACCCCCCTGAAACGACAGCAGTTAAACAGGTTTTTCAGGATAAATCTTGCACTCAGATATCCAAAGAACCTTTAAAACTTCTTTCGCCTTTTGTGGATCTCCCTTCTGGGCTCCTAGGTCCCACAAGAGATTTTACATTAAGCGTCTGTCTATCCACTACTGTCGGCACAGGAGTAGACAGTCTAAGCTGTTAAATACTCGGTATCTAAGGATAATGAACCTCTGAATTTTTTAGTTAAGGGTTGATTAGCCAAAGATACAAGAACAGTTTGAGATCTTTCCACAGAAGATAAAAGGAGACGCTTGCATTCCTTACACTGACACATAAATGCCAATGACCCTTTGTGTTAATGAGACAACATATATTACATGTTTACAAAAGTGCAAAGAAGCATCTCATCTTGGAGCCCTTCTGACAGGTATGTTACATATGCACACACATGATCGTATGATCACAACCCTGGGGACACTATAACAAACAAGCATTAACAACTAACATACCTCTTCAGTAATAAGCAAACATCTTACATATGACGATGAAAACTTTTAAAGATCATCCCATGTACTATGACTTTTGATCCCCTTTTCCTTTTTTGCATTATGCTCTTTCTTTTTCTATGCCAAGATATGGCACTTTGATATTGAAACTTGTTTTGTAGTTTGACCTCTAAAGAGCCACCTTCAAACTTGAATTCCTTTAATTGTTATTTGACACTGTGGGAACCAACCTGGCTTGCAAAGGAGGCCAGGTGAATCCCCAAGGTTTAGTGTTCTGTTTCATTTCTATACCCAGTCACTAACTGTGAGACCATTTGGTAGCAGCAGTCTTTCAGCCTTCAAATAATTAGTTCTTGCTAAGATAGGCGGAGATCATAGAAAGAATATAATATGGAAGACTATAACAAAAACAACCAAACCCAAAACAAAAAAAACACCCCACCAAACCATAACCAAACAACCCACACTTCTGCAATGTATCCTATTTGGAAACAGTTGAAGAAAACTTTGTCAGCTAAGTCCGTACCTCTATATACCCTTATATTCCAATTAAAAGCACTGCAAGAGAAAGAAAAACCTTTCAGAACTGGGATATGTACAAAGGAAAAAAAAAATAATCTCATCAGTTAAAATTGGCAGTAAACAAAAAAGAATTGGGGTGGGGAGTAATTTTCTCTTTAATATTCTGTACAGCTCCATAAGTTTCCCAGATCACTTTGAAGAAATATTAACAGAGAAACTTATTTTAAAAACAGCTTTACAAAACTCTTACTTGCTTAAAAAAATTAGAGAGCTGTAGGATTTTCCCATAATCAGATCTGTGAGATTTTTGTTTGGGGTTTTTTGATCAATATTCTCAGTACTCATTTATGTCCAAGAAGAAACATAGCTTTTCTGAAATCAACAGAAATGTTCCTGATGGCACTGCTGGAGGCAAGATCTCATGCCTGCATCTTAGTCTCCTAGTTCTGAAGAAGGTGCTCTTTAATGACACTAGCCACTGAACTGAGTATATCTCAACATTTAACACAAAAAAAGAGAGGACTGGAGATGACAAGAACAGACAAACCACTAGATGACCTTTGCGTCTTAGAAATTACCCGTGGGACTGGGGAGTGGTGGCTAGACTCTGTCAGCCACTAAGAGACTGCAGATGTGATAAAGGGATGTAAAAAACTACAGATCTGGCTACAAATGATGTCAGGAGCTGGGGGATGTTCTTCAGAACCGACTCTTCCCTTGTTTGCCTGCTAACATTTATTTCAACTGTAGAACTGGACCCAGCATCATGCTGAGTATAAGAGACTCTTGGAAGATAGTCTTCTCCCGTACAATTGACACTCAGCATGTTGACAGTTTCCTTCCATGCCTGGATGTCCCCAGTCAATTACAAATTTTTATTTTTTTTTAAAGTAAGTAATTCAAAGCTAATTCCTTTCTCTGCTTTCACCACTGTTTTTACTCTCCTTTTCTTCTCCAGAAGGTATAAGTATCAGAAAACCTATAAAGTTGGATACTAGTTACTCCTTTTTTCTTTTTGTGTTAATATTTTCCTTTTAAAAATATTCTTCAAATATTTGCTTGCGAAAAATCAGAGATAGAGAGATGGAATTGCTTTGATGTACCACCAAGCTGGAAACTGATAACTGGGGATTCTCACAGCAACCAGCTGTCCTAATTTTTCTGTTTTATGTGGAAGATAATGGCAAAGGTGAAAGGACAAATGGTCAAAAGAGACTCTTCCCTGCTGTTTCTCAAGTGTAAATCTGTGCTTTGATGCCTCAGCTTCTCAGTTGTCCCCCTGCCCCCCTACCCCACTAGTATATCAAAATGCAGTAACAGCCCACAGTTGAAAGTGGACTTACTGGTTCCTGCTGGTGCTGTTCACAGTTTAGATAAACTGCTTCTGTGGGCAAGAGCATTGCCCATCATCATTCAGCTTTCCTGCCTGTGTTTGCACAACATCAAAATTCACCAGAAACACAAAATCTCAGATGAATTCTATGATATACTCAACTTAGCACACCAGAAACAAAAGTCCAAGTTTTCCAATGAGCTTTTCTAGAATAGGGAGAGCATTTTTTTTATTTATTTTTTTTTTCTTTTTAAACTAAACAGCTGTTACATGTTCCACTAACTTCTTATTCCAGTTAGGGTACAAGACATAAGCGTTTTGCCAATGCTAACAATACTTCCAAATACCTATAACTTCACTTTAGTAATCTCACTTTATTGAAAATTTTGGGATATAAACAAATCAACCACACCCAGCCGCCCCCCCCCCCCCCCCAACCCCTTAACCCCTTTGTTGTGACCACTGAGGTACAGGAACAAACTCTGGAAATAAGCATATGAACCTGACACTATTACGATATCAATATGGTTTCTTTATCATCTTTCTCTTACAACAACAAATTCCAAGTCTCTGGAGAAAAACAATGCACCTGTAAAAGAAAAACCCAGCACGCCTCCTTTCATGTGATCCTTCTGGACCTAGAAGTTCTATGAAATTTAATAAACTGGATTTCTTTTAAATTACACACGTAATATAAAACCAAACTAGCCTATGCCTGGGGAGGTGGCGGGGCGGGGGGGTGGTGAGGGCCAGAGAAAAGCACAAAAATAATGATGCTGTGGTAGAAAAGTTCTGTCGTATAAACTGTTGGCTGCTGCATTATCAACAGATGGCAATCTACCCATGACAGGCTCATCCTCCCTAAGTCCATTATTTCTACCTCCTTCTGCTCCCAAGTATTTGCTATTCCACATAGAGTCAGATACTTTACAGAAGCATAAATGTGTTTTTTAAAAGTACAGAAAAGGTATTTTAGGTATTAAAATTTTACATTTTAATTTATGTTTAGGTAAGTCTAGGTAATGAAAATATTCGACTTTGATGTTTGGAGTTGGGAAGCAGTGAACGGCTCACTATTTCTTATGACGTAAGAAGTCAGAGAATAGCTTCCAACTGCTGATTTGGGGATGTTCAACTCAGAACACCATTTCCTTTTCAATATTTTTTTAAAATCAGCTAGGAGTACAGAATTTTAAACAGCATATGGGAAATCATCAGCAAACCTAAAGAAGTTTCCAATTCTGTTTATATATCTACACAGCCACAAAGCGCCAGGTTAGAATTTTGTTCTATTTGCATAAAAATAGGAGGATGTCAGTGGGTCAAGAATGCATCTGGCTATAGGAGGGGAAAAAAAAAAAATTGCTCTGCAAATTGTTCTTTTTAAACCAGGTGAATATGTTTTTGCTTTAATAACCACAATGAACTCAGAAGAGTTGTCAGAAATACTTCAGATTACGTGATATACTTCACGCAGTGTGCCTCTCAGTCCAACGTCTGCAACATGTCCATCTCACAAACACCCCCAATATACCTGAGCACAAATGAAACCATCTGAGCATTTTTTGTAGCTTTAGTCAACTTTAAACACAGGTTTTAAAAGTGAGACTCAATTTAACAACAAAATATTTACATACAGCTGAAGCGATTATCATCTACAAAATAATTAGCTTTCCAACTTAATTTTAGGAGAGGCTGTCCTAGAATACTTTCAATATAGGCCAAGTACAGCGGAGGAGGATTTTGCCTGTTGAAACAGTTGGTCAAAGTCTTTCCTATAAAATGTCTGAACTATGATAATGATATAACTTAACTCTTCCCATATATTTCATAGCAGCTAATAACCAACTATACTATTAAACATCCTATGGGTGATACAATAAAAATTAATGCACATTATTCAATTACTAATTAATTAGATGTATTTACTTTGTTTAACTACCATACTGTGTGATAGCAGACTGGTGATTTCAATGAATGCACTAAAATACTTTATTAATCGCACGGTAATTATTGTAATAAATTTAAATAGAAATGGTTCCAAGGGATCATAATTCTAATCACCATCCTTTATTAAAATTCTTGTTAGAGTCAGACAATTATCAACAATCAAGAGGAGATACCCTGCCAATCACTCGTAGTGGAAACATAGTATTGAGTCCACAAAAATCAGAGTGCGGTGATGACACGGGAGCACCACCTGCCTTTCTTCAGACGTTTCTGAGGAGGAGACAGCCGCAGGTGGTGACAGCGGCCGTGAACGAGCCAACCCCTGCTCCTCAGCCCTGGCAAAGCCAGCCAGCTCATCAGAGCAGGGATGAGTCTCCTGATAATTACACATTCCCATTGCTAACCTGCCAGGCTCACAAGACTGTCACCCCCAGCACAACTCTCCACAACAACTTTATTTGCTTCATGTCTGTTTATATCATCACTGTTACAAAGTACAACAACAAAAAAAAAAGGTCACAGAAGTGGCTAGGTAAGTAACTCTTTAGGTCCATGTCAGCAACCAAAAGAAATAACCAACAATTATGACTTTAAGCAACTTTTGTTTCAACAGCAAACTGCTCATCTCCATGTGTTATTTATTGCTTTCGGGTGAACAAAACAACAGATCTGGCCACAAAGTTGTGATTTTAACTTGCTTTAGAGATGGCAGGCTCCAATAGAAAACAGCTAGTGCTTTTAAACAAGGCGAGGGTTACACCGGTTGCTGCTAAAGCTCTATGCAAACCTTTCATACAAACAAATGCAAATAATCATATTTATGCAGCCATTCCCACAGTGTAAATGAAGCTGTTTGCAAAGACAAATATTTCTCTGCTAAAGAATCTGATGGACCAGGGTCAAATTTTGCCAGCTGGATCGCACTTGCTTAGTTGCAAGTACTGGGAGAGTTTGGTTCGGGTAGATTCTGCACCACGCAGAAGGTAGCCAAAAAAAACCCCCAAAAAAAAGAAGTTATTGGAAAGGACAAGAGGAGCAGAGCCCAGCAGGTGTGTACCGTGTTCTTCCAGAGATCACAAATACATACACGCAGGTGCAATTTAGACATGCAATTTGTTATCAGCGTGTTTTGTCTCCCATGCATGCCAGTCTTATAACCTAGCAATTAACTGAAAATTCCAAGATTTCTGCATCACAAACTATTATAACACCATATTATGTAAAAAGCCCATAAAAGAACCCGCAGTAGCCTGATATCCCCTTGTGTAACAACTACAGTCTGGTAGGTCTTCATCAAAGTTAATGAAATCACAACAGGAGGGAACTGGTGTAAACTAAAGGAGAACGATGCTCCCTTTTAAAGTAGAGTAATCCAAGAACTTGAAGTGGTCTGGAGAATCGTTTTAGAAGCTGGAACCACACAGAACATTCATTGTATGCGCTGGCCTAGAGGAGGAGGGTGGGAGGAGGCCGCAGCAGCCTGCATTAGCGTTTTAGAATTCCTCCAGTAGAAACAAACGGCCTAGTTTCGTGTTAAAATCAAAGTCCAGGATAGCAAACAACCCCCAATTTATGCAGCTGAAAGTCAAAAAAGCCTCGAGGAAGTTTTATAATCACAACCTTATCAACTACCAAACACAATTTTATGAGGAATATCTGTGTAGGTGTGCACGGTTTCCAGAAGAGGAAATAAGGCACGACATTAAATAGATTCTAGAAGAATTATGCTATGGAGATTGCACGAAGCAGGTAATTTTAAAACAAGACACTAATATAGCAAGTTTAGTTTCAAATACGGTAATCTAATTTTTCCTCTCCGACATGGATGAAAAATAAAATACAGTATAGCTAGCAATATGCATACAAAACTGACATTGTACTATAATGAGACATTCAATAATCGGTTATATTTTAGTATTCATTTTGTCCTAAACATTTTAAAAATAAATACTGATATATGACATAGCTTCTCTATATATGAAGCTTATTAAAAGACAGTAAAAGCTCTGCCTCTACACTTGCAACAAAATTAGGGAACGAAAGAAATGTTCAATTTTTTGCTTGTTTTAGGAAGCACACAAAGGTTGACTCAGAAAAAAATCCACATTTTCCATACTTAAAATATTGTATTAGATATTTAGTTCATGAACATACTGTATTTTTACCTAAAGTACACTCTAAGTTTCTTATTTTTAAACTAACTGACTGTCTTCACTTTCAGGAACTTAATTGAATTTCTCTGTTGTTAGTGAGCAGATGCAACATACTTTTATTTAAAAAAAAAAATTTTCAACCTATGTTACATTTCCTCTGTACTGAAGCAAATTATCTAACCCTCAGCTACACAGCAGCTGGGGTTTACTTTTCTGAACACAAATTTTATGCTGGAAGCATCAGTTCTGCTTCATTTGTGATAGACCCACGGATTTTATTTTTTCTTCTATGAAAACAAATGGAAATGGAACACCTGGTAGCTGTCATGTCAAAACAATGTGTTGCAGCCTATGGCACCCTCCATATCTAGGGACTTCTTGCATAATGCCATGAGAACTCTTCAGTTCTAGCCTTCTCCTCTTCACGTAAGAACTTTGCAATAGTCTACTGTTCATAATTTTATACAAATACAGGCCATTGTTGATCTATTATTAAACCATTCTGGATTTTTATCCAATAACAAATGCAATAGAAAAGTTTTTCTATCAAGTCAGATGCTTGCAACTCTTGAAAACAATTGTCCTCTACACAATTGCCCTCTGTCCCAATTTCTGTGTTTACAAAGATCGCAAAAACTACTTAAGAATATATTCCTACCTACAACTTCTTGCCTCAAAAAAAAAAAAACCAAACCCTTTTTTTCATATAGGACTTTCCTGGTCACAGAATACAAGAGAAATTCTCCAGAATTTAGGCGACCACAAGTAAGTGACACTCAAGTGTTTGGCAGTACACTTTACATTATTTTTTTAAAATTTCTTGGAGTCTTAACTTTGGAATTTTACTCTTCATCCCTCTTTTCTCTCCCCCTCCCCCTCAACTATCTTGCAAGCACTGATCACTGAAATCAACAGCAGCAACTCGCACTTTTCTAACATTTGTACCAGATGAGCTCTATTGTTGGCTAGTAACAGAAAGCTGCCATCCCTTAAGTGCTCTAGGTCTGAGAAAAATATCAGATAACATCCTCATATCGTTTTATTAGTTATTAAAAAAAAAAAAATCTTTCATTCATGGGGAAGTATCGTTAAATCACTTAACTTGTCAAAGTAAGAAAGAACAAGTACTTTGGATTCTGACTCCAGTTGTAAAGAATCAACCATAAACAGATAGAATGTTATTTCTGAGAGGACAATCTACACTCTCAATACTCTCATGTCCTAGGAATTTAAAACACCAAAGCACTTCTAGTGTCCCCTCTCTCTCTCCAAGCTTTGCACAAAATAAAAACAATCTTGTATATATGAAAAAATACCCACCTATTTTTCTTTGATAGCAACCTTTATAAAATACCATGAAGAAAATAAAGACATAGCAGCATTTTGAAAAGTATCAGTGTAAGAGCCAGCAAAAAGAAATGCTGATAGTCAAATATATCATTACTATATCCATTTGTTCTCCTACTTTCTTACAGCCAAACCTCGGACCAGTTAAACACTGATACACCAGCAGCGGTTTGATCATTTACTGAGAATTACAGAAACGCACATCTTCAAAGCATTGTAGGAATACAGCTAGGTGGCTTGCTAAAAATATAAATGAAAATAGAGGTGGTAGAGAGCTCTCCTGTATTTTCCCATTATTCTTGGACTATGTCCCTTTGTGCTCAGGCAAACCAACAAGCATACACAACACCTGCAAATACTCATACAGATTAAAAAAATGTAGTCAAATTTGCCTAAGTCACTCAACGTAAAAGCAGGACTATTTTGAGTAAGGTATTTCTGAGAATTGAAAACATCATTCTTTTTCTTTTTTTTCCTCTAGTTGTGTCTAACTCGATACAATTAAAAAACACGCAATAGCATTAAAGTCCTCTTTAATAGGACTGTTATGACTATTGAAACAGAATATTTATGTGGGTTTCAGTAAGTTATAAGCAAATAAATTAAAAATACATTGAACAACATAAGGAATCATCCTAACCTGAGAGGACAGTACAGTTCACCTGTGCAGAAAAACTCCATGTATGAAATTAGAAAGCTAAATTTACAGTAATGGAAAAGCAACCTGCCTGTCCAGAGCAGTAGCAATCAGCTTCCCAGTTCTGCTTGGATCTGTTAGTCACCAACAACTAGGTTAACTTCACGGGCTCCTTCCTAAATTAATTTTTCAGTGATTCTAGGGATCTTTGGGTCCAGAAGCCACAAGAACATCAAGTGAAAACGGACAGATAAGTACATGGACCTTAACAGTGAAAACTGCTGAGATGAACTGTAGAGTGCTGAAAGACAAATTCCTTCACCAGGCTTTTAGAGATAACTGCAAACACACCTGAAATGTACTCTCCCATGATCTTTCCAAACAATTCAGCAGCTCTAATTGTTAAATGCAATTTAAAGGCAACCAATTTACATTCCTTTGTTCAGTACTAGCACAATACAAATTGTCTTTAATTTAAAGTCCGCAATGAAATTCTGAGTCACATTAATGGATCCTTCAGCCTTGAATTTGAATTCCCAGTCCTCATCTTTTTATACATTCTCTCACTGTTATTTCCCCCATATGCAAGAGACCTCAAAGTGTGTTTGCATAGTGCAAAGAACATGTCCCAGTACAGAAAAGAATCAGACCTCAAAAATCAGAACCATAATCTAAATTCCTTCTTACATTGAGAGCCATCAGCACCCCAAGTCATCTTCACTCCACTGTGACACCCCTCTGACACCTCAACTTTGATGTTCCCTTCAATGCTGTTTCTCGCTCTGATGCTAATGCAATTAGAGTATCTAACAGAATAAATGTTTCACCCATCACTGGATCTCACACTCCCACCACCACCACCACCCACACATTTTTGGTACGTATGATTTTCTTGATCCAAAATGCAATAGACAAAACAGGGAAAATACTGCTTCTCCTAACTCATTGCCAGTTCCTTGGTGAAGGACCTCAAACACCACTCTCTATTCAGAATGTCTCTGTCAGGCACAGAAACAGCATTAATCCACCTGACTCCGGCAAAATGTCAGACAATTTAACCTTCCTTATTCATAGACTCATAGAATGGTTTAGGTTGGAAGAGACCTTGAAGATCGAGTTCCAACCCTCCTGCCATGGGCAGGGGCACCTCCCACTAGACCAGGTTGCTCAAAGCACCATCCAAGGCGGCCTTGAACACTTCCAGGGATGGGGCATCCACAACTTCCCTGGGCAACCTGTTCCAGTGCCTCACTGTGAGTGCCTCATAGTGAAAAATTTTCTGATATCTGATCTGAATCTGTGCTCTTCCAGTTTGAAGCCATTACCCCTCGTCCTATCGCTACATGCCTTGTAAAAAAGTCCCTCTCCAGCTTTCTTGTAGACCCCCTTCAGATACTGGAAGGCTGCTATAAGGTCTCCCCAGAGCCTTCTCCAGGCTGAACAACCCCAACTCTCTCAGCCTGTCTTCACAGGAGGGGTGCTCCAGCCCTCTGATCATCTTCATGGCCCTCCCCTGGACTCGCTCTGACAGGCCCACGTCCTTCTTATGTTGGGGGCCCCAGATATAGATGCAGTACTCCAGGTGGGGTCTCACGAGAGCAGACTAGAGGGGCAGAATCACCTCACGACCTGCTGGTCAAGCTTCTTTTCAGTTGGCTTTCTGTGCTGTGAGCGCACATTGCCAGCTCATGTTGAGCGTCTCATCAACCAACGCCCCAAAGTCCCTCTCCTCAGGGCTCTTCTCAATCCATTCTCTGCCCAGCCTGTATTTATGTTTGGGATTGCCCCGGCCCACGTGCAGGACCTTGCACTCAGCGTTATTGAACTTCAGGAGGTTTTCACAGGTCCACTTTTGAAGATTGACCAGTTCCCTCTGGATTGTATCCCTTCCTTCCAGCACATCGACCGCACCACACAGCTTGGTGTCACCAGCAAACTTGCTGAGGGTGCACTCACTTGCACTGTCCATGTTGCCGACAAAGATGTTAAGCAGCACCGGTCCAGTACCAACCCCTGAAGAATGTGACTCGTAACTGGTTGCCACTTGGACTTTGAGCTGTTGACTGCAACTCTTTGAGTGCAGCCATCCAGCCAGTTCCTTATCCACCGAGTGGTCCATCTGTAAAATCCATGCCTCTCCAATTTAGCGACAAGGATGCCGTGTGGGACAGCATCAAATGCTTTGCACAAGTCCAGGTAGATGATGTCAGTTGCTCTTCCCTTATCCACTAACACTGTAAAACCATCGTAGAAGGTCACCAAATTTGCCAGGCATGATTTGCCCTTAATGAAGCCATGTTGTCTGGCACCGATCACCTTATTTTCCATGTGCCTTAGCAGAGTTTCCAGAATGGTCTGCTCCATGATCTTGCTGGGCACAGAGGTGAGACTGACCAGCCTGTAGTTCCCCAGGTCTTCCTTCTTTCCCTTTTTAAAAATGGGCATTATATTTCCCCTTTTCCAGTCAGCAGGAACTTTACCGGACTGCCACGACTTCTCAAATATGATCAATATTGGCTTGGCAACTTCATCCACCAGCTCCCTCAGGACCTGCGGATGAATCTCATCAGATCCCATGGACTTGTGCACCCTCAAGTTCCTCAACTGGTCTCAAACGCGGTCTTCTACAGTGGGCTGTTCCTCATTCTCCCAGTCTCTGCCTTTGCCTCCGTGATTCGGGTGGTGTGGCTAGAGCCCTTACTGGTGAAGATTGAGGCAAAAAAGTCGTTGAGTACCTCAGCCTTGTCCATGTCCCAGGTGACCAGGTCTCCTGTTTCCTTCCTGAGTGGTCCCACATTTTCCCTACTCTTCCTTTTGTCACTGACATATCTATAGAAGGCTTTCTTGTTGGTCTTGATGTCCCCAGCCAGATTTAACTCTATCAGGACTTTAGTTTTCCTAACCTGATTACTGGCTCCTCGGACAATTTCTCTGTATTCCTCCCAGGCTACTCGTCCTTGCTTCCACCATCTCTGTAGGCTTTTTTTTTTTTTTTTTTTCCTGTTTGACATTGCCCAAGAGCTCCTTTTTCATCCATGCAGGCCTCCTGGTGTCTTTGCATGACTTCCTCTTTGTTGGAATGCATCATTTCTGTGCTTGGAAGAGGTGGTCCTTGAATATTAGCAGCTTTCTTGGGCCCCTCTTCCCTCCAGGGCTTTATCCCCGGGGTACTCCACCACACAGAACCCTGAAGAGTCTGCTCTCCTGAAGTCCAGGGTAGCAAGCTTACCATGTGCCCTCCTCACCCCCTAAGGATCTTGAACTCTACCATTTCATGGTCATTGCAGCCAAGGCTGCCCTGCAGCTTGAGGCTGCCCTTGAGCTTGAGCTTATTATCCTAGGATTTTGCAATAATTGATTAAAAAATCTCTCTACCAATCCATAAGAGAACCACCCTACTTAATTTTACTACATAAACACTTAAACAAAACACCTTCCACTCAGATGAAGACTTTCAGGAATATTTGTGTATTCCTGACTCACTGTGTGTGTTTGTAATATAGGTGTACTTTAGCCTCATGACCTTACTGGGGTCAATTACCCTCACATAAAGCCTCTGTAAAATTCAATACCATCAGCAACTTCATAATGGAACATGTTGCAGCTATAAACAGAAAAAGAGCTTGAATGATATCATGAGATCCTACAAATAGTGTCTGAGCCACGCAGCTCCAGCAATCCTTTTCTAAAGCAGACGTCCATTGATACACAAAGTATTTAAAGAATTAGTATGAGGTCCATTCATTACAACTTTTTCCAGGAACTGAAGACAAGGTCAAAAACATCTATGTAACATACTATATATCCCCTCTAACATGTGAGACCTCATTTAGTTTAGAGGAAAAGGGATATTTCTTAAAATTGACAACTGCATATGCATATTGAAAAGGAAATCTAATAAACTTCTTTCTCTAACATGTATATCAGTCTTTCTTTAGCAGGCTGCTTTCACTAATATTTAAATGTTAATCTAGCATTCTTCTGAAATGCTTCACACCAATGCTATTTTTTAAGGGGCAAAATTTCCTATGGGCAGTGGTACAAGAGATGGCATCTGCTTATATTATGGCAGCATTTTAATTTAAAACAAAAAAGAGATAGGGTAAAAAATATACAGAGGGCAGCATTCTGCACTAAAAATAGCCATGGCTTATGAATAGATTCATGATCTGACAAGAGATTTATCTGAACTTATGAAGATTGAATAATACAGATGGGATTACCCTCTTCTGCACAGTTAGACTCTGAAAAATGGCAAAAAAAATCTTTTATTTTTTATTTCAAATAGTTTCTGACATGTGCCTCAATCATTATTTAGCTTGGCACAATATAACTTGTATTTTTAATGAGAAAAAAATAAGAACATCAGTTAGAAAAGATTTAGTCACCCTACATACAATCATTCATGAGAAGTTTAAGTGTATGTTATCAAAGACAATCAAAGCAAGTGTTGAAGTTACTCAAATTATAGTAACACAGCCTTTGTTTCACAGATAGCTAAATATCTTTTTCATGTTTTTTTTTTTTAAAGCTCTCAGTATGGATCATGTTCTCTAAGTAGTAATCTGACTCACTGCCAACCTCATTAGTAATTTATAATAAATGTTCCTTTTCTAAAGAATCCCGATTTCTCCACCAGATAAAATGAAATGTATATAACTTTCATTAAGCTTTCACACATGCTTATGAAAGACTATTTTGATTATAGGATGAGAAGTAGAGAACATCACACAGTGTAGGCTAGAGATAAGAACTTATTAGAAATAAAGAACCCTCTTCATCTGTCATTGATCTAGGATGAGTAATTTACTTTCTCTCTACCACTATTTACCCATCTGTAATAATGTTTGTCTGTTTCATATTCACAAATTTCCTTTCATCTAACCCTTAGTTTTGGAAATCCCTTCTATGTTTTCCTTCACATTATTTGCAGACACCTCTTACAAGTGATTTCCTCCCCCAGGCCTATAAACTATTAGAATTGACAAAAAAATCTTAAAAATACTGGAAAAAAGATATTTTTTTTGTCTTCTAATTGAATGGAAAATGTAAAAAAAAATCAAATAAATGTATCCATTAATTTCCCTAGTTAAACACATCATCAAACTTGACTTACTTAAGAATAGGATTAGGAAAGGATTCATCAAGTCACTCAAACTAATACTTTAATGCTTTTCTGAACTGTAGTACCTTGGCTACAAACCTCTGAGAACAGACACTTCTGTTTTTCACACCTTCCTTTATTTAGATGTGTCAAGCACCATTTCAAACCAATGATGCTCCATGGAAATTATCATGTTAATACAGCATTATTTAATAAAAATAAAGTATTCCGTTAATGAGATCACACCATTCATGCATATGGATTTGAGGCTTCAATCCTAAATGGGGATAAATAAGATGCAAAAGGACAATGCGGTTTGCAAAGAATAATGTTTACACAGCAGTTTACACTGCCATCTTCAAGCAGAACAAGGTTGACAAGTACCAGCCTGTGAAGCACTCCCTCTTCGAGAGTGAGGTTTATTTTTATTTCCATGTTGTAATACATCTTGAGAATAAAAATATTGTTTGTAGCTCACAACCAGTACGTACCAATTTATTTTGAAACAGGTCTGTAATTAAATTATTGCCTAATTTACCTCCTAAACTATAATTTTCAACTTCGGGTGATGCAGTCCTTTACAAACACACAGTATTCATGTACAGGGAATATTCACGCACTTCTGGAGAATATTTCTCGCAGATATACCCTCCCTGCTCTCCCAAAAGGATGGATGCACAGACAGGCACATGCCCACGTATACACCCACACCGCCCCTCAATAGAAATAAGCTGACACTAGGGGAAAGACAGACCAAATTTGAGCAAAAATGACAGGACTAAAAAAAAAAAAAAATCCCATATTGGAAAGTCTCATGTAATAAAAAAAAAAAAAAAAAAGGAACTTCCTTCACATCCCTTCAAGTGAAGGACAGCTTTATGGTTCTCCATACTCTTCTGTCCTTGTCCTTCCCTTGCCATCAGCAATGGAGCATTACCTGGCAGAGGCTGGCACCGCATTGCTGTCTCTAACAGAGCAACGCAGATTTATATCTGACCTCCTGCTCTTCAGTTCTTTTCCCTGTTCAGAGTTTTAATTATCACTCCCATGCTCACGATTTGGAAAATTCAGCCCTTCTCCATCGCCACTGATTGTACATTATTTCTCCATGTTTACAGCTCAAGCATAAATTTTATAAACATCCTGCCACCCAACCACCACATTAAATTATAACAACATTGCAGTATATATAGTAGGGTAAAAAGGAGCACTGGATAAAGTGTTCATCTGTTAGCACTATATGATCTAAAAAAAACCCCACAAATCTGGAGAAACTGAATGGAAAAAATAGTTATTTTAATCCTATTCATCAATCAATTCCAAATTAAAACAAGTTATGCAAAAAAATGCTCAGCCTTCCTGCAAAACATACTAATCATCTGATCATTCCTTTAGTTGCATGGCACACAATTCCAGTAATTAAGTCTCCCTGCTTTTAAAAATACTGCATTTCAACTTTTTCAGTTCTAAAATAACTGTAAAGTAAGCCTTGCCCTGAGTTACTATTGTGTCTGGATCTTTATCATCTTCCTATTGCTTAATCTAGTAATTGCTTCTAACACATTAATAATGTGTACTAAAGACTCTTAGATGCTTAAATGATTTGCTGTCATACTTTAAAAGCATTCCTCCTAGACCAAACTCTATCTTTCCAGAACTAGTAACACCATTTTCATATCTTTTGGGAGACAATGCACATCGCGTTCACCGGGATTGGACTTTCTGCCTTTGTTTTCTGTGTACATATAAATAATCAGAGAACTATTTAGATGCACGGAGAATGCAAACAAATAAAAAAGATCTTGTACTATCACACTGCCAAATGAGGTTTCTGTAGTGAAAAACATTTAAATAAATAAACAAATGATCTCTACAAGCAGTGCTTGTGTGTGGTAATGTTTTCGTAACCTATTTTGTAGTTGCTAACGAATTTGTAGCTCAAATGCAAATACGAAAGCAGCACCACTCTTTTTCCCCCCAACACAAAAAATCTTTCCGTTAATTTCAAACCCTTCTCCAGGGGTTACTTTGTATTTTATTCTTTTTTCTTCAAAATCTTTTCATGAAAGGGGACAAAACATAATGAAATAAAGACCCCTCTCTGAAAACATGCGGAAGGAATGCCACTTTCATGAGTTATTATGTTTCACACACCACGGCCAGCATATGTCACAGTACTTTAAAAGGACTCAGGTGGACATGCAATTATAGCTTTTTATTATAAGACAGAGACCTGTTTGGATGCAAGATGCACCGTACTAAAAGACTGTGCAGTAACTCAGTATCACAGGATGCTTACTAGTCCACCAGAAGGTGATGTCAAGAACTGCAATAAACCCTTCATCTGCCTGGGCTTTTGCGGGATACACCATGGTGACAAACCCAGGCTACCCCTCCCCGAGGAAAAGACGTGACAAGGGAATTGCAGAAACACCAACAGCGCTGGGAAGGGCCCCTGATCGATCAGGTTCATACGAGCCGGGCTCCGGCTACAAGCCAAAGACGTGCTTGAACACTTTTTTGAGGAAACTAAAATAAATATCTTCTACTTTCATCATTATTGCCCGATAAACTATACTTTTTATGACACATACCTTCCGGCTAATGGTGTGCAAAAACATGGCTTCTCACTTCAAATGGGAGAGTTTAAATCTGTTTAATAGCCTTTAAAACTTTATGATAGGTATTAACTCAGAAAGTACTCACAAAGTTTTAAATTCTTACAAAGTCAGGTGCAAAATTAAAAATTTCGACCAGTCACTATATTTGTTGCTGGTCGTTTGCAGTTCTTTTAAAGTGACTTGGATTTTTTAAAAGTCATATACAAAATTTGCGGCACTGTAATCCCAGGCTCTCATGCTAGCAATGCTTTACACTTATGGACTGTAAGGCCAGGAGGACACAGTGGTTCTACAGTGAGTGCCAAAATAACTATTACCATTTCGATATATTGAAGAGAGTCTGAGCATTAAGAAAAGTATGTGTAATTCATGAAATTTCTTCACTGGTAAATCCCAAATAATCTAGCGTTAGTGCAGGTCTATAAGCACGGTATGGTCAAAGCTACATACTTCACCTCCAGCTTTGTTTGGGGACAGAAGTTCACAATATTAAATTGGAAGGCAAAAAGATGTAGTGCCTGAAACAAAATTAAAAAAATAGATCTTTTCTCTTCTTTGGATAGTGCATCTTGGTTAATCGTCAAATAAAGTAAATGGGATGGAAAATGTTTATCTCCTATGAGCCGGGATAACATTTTAAAGTATTTTGGCTACGTTTCTAGCTCTGCTAGAAATCTCCCTTTTTGCCTTAGGATGGACAGTTCAGTGTCTCCAATCCAACTCAACAGAATTCCAAAGAGTGTGTGCATGGTCGTCTATCTTATGTTTCTATCAAATGCACACAACTTACAAATATATTAAATATGTTATTGAACTACAGAATCTGTTTTTCAGAGACCTCTCCTACCTCTCAGGGCTTCTTAAGGGCTTACCTTAATGAGAGAGGATATACGTACACCCTCAATGCATGTAAGTTTTCTTACATACGTAACTGATTAATCAAATATCTTGGGGAAAAACAAACATTTAACATATCTACAAGACAGAGAAATACTGCTAATTGTTTCAAATTTAGAAAGCTGCAGTTGTTAAGAAAAGCGGGGGAGAGAAAATATTTTAATAACTACTAAATAGAGGATCTATACCCAGATGCAGTAGCAATGGGACCTATTTGTTTTAATCACTCAGATTTATTTTATTCAGAGGAGATAAAAAAGCCCCCAAAATTCTGGGAACTTCATTGATTACACTGCACCAAGGCACAATACTTACAGAGAGAATGAGCATTTGAGTGAGGTTCTTCAGCTTCCTGTATTTTCTTAGGTAAATACTTGGGTTATTAGTGTTAAGACAGCAAAAAGAGACTGGAAAAGTTTACGGATGGCCAAACAAGAGTCCACTTGTCTATTGCACTAATTCATTGAATTTCATCTCTTTATGTCTCAAATTAAAAATAAACCAATTTAGGTCGTTAAGTCTTCTCATTACTTGAAACTTTTGAGTTAATGTCAACCAGAAAAAGCTTAAAAAGTATATAACTGTGAACATAACTTATAAATATATAAAGCCTTCATAGACACAGTCAAGAAACATATGCTCTTCTTTCTCCTGTACTGCTTTTGCCATTTAATACAGAAGACAACACTGCTTTTAATCATGGTACATTTAAAAGGGATAAATTGGGATATATACTTTGAATACTCCTAAGTTCAGGGTCACTGGGCCTTAGACTTTGTTTGAAGACTCCTGTCTTCGAAACCAGATTTTCCTACTTGCTTTCTGTCTATCTGGATGCTTGTAAAATGTTTAATTTTCACAAGTTACTTAAAAAGATGTAAAAATCTCTGGAATTACTCACGTTATTGATCCGAGACATTTTATTACATTTAATAAGCAATACAATGTGACTGGTAAATCATGTCAGGAAGTTTAACAACAAAATTAAACTACCTTGGCTTGAAAGTATCACTAAATGAATCACAACCAGTGACAAACTGTAAATAAAACTGATCGTAACAGAATTCCACCAAGTGTAGATGAAAAGCCCCCTCCAGTAGCGTCTGGATGAGTGTTAAAATTTCATCAGACTTCTACAAGTAGTCATAAAATGAAGAAGCCATTAATTAAATCTGCAAATGATGCAATACGTGGGAAGATAGTTAAGTGCTAGACAGATTAAAAGAAAAGAAAAAAGGGGGCCTATGTTGATAAGAATTACCAAAATGAGAATGAAAAAAAAAAAAAATGGTACTTAGCACCTCTGAGGGAGAAAAGCTAAACTTTACATGTATAAAAGGCATTAAATTTATGTTTCTATATAAATGCAAAGTAGCATTAACAATGCAATGAAAGATCTAAGACTGAAAATGGAACTGACAGCTAACCACCCCATCTCCTAAATATTAAAACCTGCAAAATCTGCAAACACAATTCCAAAAAACTGAAAAGTAGGGAGATGCTCTATAGCAGAAACTGCTCCTTGGTTTATAGCGTGGAATATATTGAAAAGTCTCCCTACAAAATTCGGTAGTATTTCACAAGCTGCCTAAAGGAAAAAAAGTTTAGAAAAACATGGGCGGCTCTCGTTCACCTCCAACTTACCCATTATCACTGTCTTGTGATTATCAGTCTCTGGGGCATCTCCAGACTCACAGGGTACAGTCACACAAACGCCAGCCAGCGTAGACCTGTAGTTTAACACCCAAATCCCTATCACCACCAGAAATTTGTATTGGTGTCACCAGCTAATGAAGCTTCAATAAAAACCCGGCTGCTGCTTATGTTGCCCTATTGAGTCAGATTCCCGTGGTATATCTTTCTGGGTATGAACTGAACTATTCTTATATATGGACAGGCTCTCCATATAGCACCATCCAATCTACAGGCCTAATAACAACAACCATGAATCAAGATCACCGTCTTTTCATACTGTCAATCAGTTAAACGTATTCTGTAGAGAACAAACCCAAACAAGTCACTGGATCTAAGTAAACAAGCTACTGTGGCATAGAAAATAATTCTAAGTTTAAGTTGCTGTCCGTTTATAGTGGGGTTTCACTGTAGCTTTTTCTTTTTTTTTTTTTTTTTAAACCACAAGTAAAAAATGCTTTCTTTTTATTTTATGTTAATATTGCTGTCTCTTTTACAGTGTATCTCTGACTTTATAGGCCATTACCATCCTGTGTTTCAGGAATAGCATCCAGATCTTCACCAATCCCCCACAGTGCCTTACATAAAGCTGCATATTTTATCCCATCTTACTTGCCATTCATGCCCACCCACATGAGACACATTACTCAGATCCAAAGATTATAGCATTGTTATGCTGATGATACCTAGATTTATTTCTCTATTAAACATTAATGATGCAGTATCTTGGCATAAATTTAGAGTGCATTTTTAGATGTACAAACTTGAAGATAGCCATGAAATATATCCATTTTTTTACAAATTTTATACTGTCAATATATAGGCAACTGCTACTATTTTACCTTGTCTCTTCTAAATAATTAACCACAAAGCCACATTTCTGGCTGTATTTTCTGCCACTCCTAGTAACACTGAAAATCAGCAGAGAAAATAACCAAAAACTCTCTATAGGAATTAATACTTCTGTAAAATAATACAGAAATGAGTTATGTACCACTTATTGTTGAAGCTCGTACTCATGTTGGCACATTAATTTTCTCATATCCTTAATAACAGAATTAGACTTTTGGTAGACACTAACACAAGACGGCAATGCTTTTTCAAAAAAACTCAATTTTTTACATACGAAAAGACAATTTTAGCAATTAAGTTAAAATTGAAACCCCAAACTTGATCAGACACCCAAAGGGCTAACCAGTACGGTGCATATCAATCTTCCACTACTGAGTACAGCAGGAGAGACACAAGCCATATAAAACAGCCCAAGCTGGTTTTGGGTATCGCTATTTCCAGCGCTGTTAGTAGAGGACACTCAGTAAGAGAGTTCCTGTTATCTATCAATCAGCCCACTTCTCACAATTTAAACAATCTGCTGCCTCAGCAAAATGCTTTGCTTGCAGCTTGCAAGCTCACTTTCACAATGCAGCTCATGTTCTCCACCACGGGATCTGAAAAAGCAGAGGTCCTTGCAAAGGCAACAGCAAACTATGATGGCAAGTGAAGAAAGAGAAATAGGAGGTTGCTGCCTTCCACAGCATTCCGCGCTTTCTTTATCCCCAACAATGCTGTTGCAGAGGTCAGTTTTGGAGTCAACGCTTACTCTAATGGAACAGGACACTTTGGGGGGGGATAGTATTTCAAGCAAATGCTAGACTTCTCACTCAACTAACTGGCTGTTACAACAAAATATTTTTGAAATACACAGATATAAATAATTTTCTTTCTCATAATAAGCCATACTTTCCTTGGAACCAAATCCTCCACTTTTCTCTGTATAACGCCCTCTTGAAAGGAAGCAGGCAATAAGATGTAAGTGCAGGCTTTTGGTTTTACAGTGCTTGCATTTTACAGGAGTAATAGTAGTATGAACGAGTCAAGGAAGGTACAACCCGAGTTGGGTCTGTTCGGGGAGGAAAAAGAAACTCAAAATACCACCACCAAAATGGCTTGCAAAATTAAACTTAGTGTCCCGAAATCTTTACAAAGGAACCTGAAAATGTGTCTATCTGCAATCAGAAAGTACTTAATTTACATGCTGGGTTATTTTGCTGATATGTTACAGAAAGAAAATGGCACATCCTTAAATCAAACCCAACAGACGAGCAGAATGCGCAAGTGCAAGCCAATTGACCGATCATCCATAACAAAAGACAGTAGGACTCACTGGTTACAAGAAAATTCTGTCTTTTTGAGTTATATTTCACTTTTTCATTAAAGTCTGATATTTCAGAAGCTCGACCTTGCTATGGAATAGTAGGTTATGGCAGCCCACAGGGAAAATGAGACACATCACATACCAAGAATGATGAATTTGGAAACATCATAAGGCTCATGGGGTAGGTTGCTGTCCAGCTGGCCCATATTTGGTGATGCATTAATCAAAATAGCATCCACTAGAGTAGAAGTTAATCCTGTCACAACATGCTAAAGCGGAACAAGCTGCATTACGGTTCCATAAACCTTCAGTAAAATAACTGCCCCCCCCCCCCCCCCCCCCCCAAATGCAGCTCTTCTAAACAACATTATATAATTCTCCACACGTGCTTGTAACTGTGATTCGTGCTAAATCAAGGGATGGGTGTCTCAGATGTCAATGGAGCATTTTGGGGAATAATGCAAAATTTCTGCATGTGCACTGCTCTTACTGGAGAAAAATGTGCAGGTTCTTTTTTTTTTGTTTGTTTTGCCACAAAACAACTTATTAATGAAAAGTTTAAAAAATTAGGCATCCAAAAACACATAGGCAGTAATCTTAGTCAGAATAAGTTTTACCTTTAGACACCTACTCTAATTTTTCTGTAATAATAGATTAATTCTGTCTCAGAAATCAGTATTAACTTGATTTAATCTCAGCACCATAGAATATACTTTCAGATGAAAATCATGCAGGTTTATTAGAAAATAAGTATTTTACCTATGAGGTAGGAAATACCAAACCATATTGCAAAGTATTCAAAATGTAGTACTGTGACCAGTCTCCCCCCCTTGCCCCCCCAAAAAACAACCCCAAACCAAAACCACAACAACCACCAAACCCTATTCCTCCCCCCCCCCCCCCCCCCCAAAAAAAAAAAAAAAAGGCCAAACTGCTTAGGTTATAGCATGTGAATCTCTGATAAACATACCAGTTCAAATAGAAGGAAAAAAAAGGATAATGTTGATCCTTCCATGCCTGGATTGTTGAAAATATTATCCTTTTCAGAATCGAGGCTTTTCTTGGTTTTGTTTTGAGAAAAGTTCCAATTTGTTCTAACAAGGTGGCACAGGAACAGCTATATTAATTCATTTCTATAATACATTACTTAGAAAATTCAGCAATTCTCTCTTCTCACAGTACAGGCATGCTACAGGCGATGCAGGTAGTGTCAGGTACAGTCCAATGCCATACATGAAACAGCAGACTAATTTCTGAGCACATACATTTCATGGTTTAATCGCAGCAGCACATAAAATTAAGAGCAATGGCATTTAAACTATGCCAATTTATGATCCACTAAGAATCTCACTGTATTACTTTTCAAGCTAGGTAAAGACAGATTAGGGTTTTAAAATTACCTATTTAAACTGTTAATAACAATCTGATTAGCTAATAACTTTTGTACTACAAACACTCATTTTTACTTTGAAATGTTGACACAAAGCCATCACACTCGTTACCTCTAATAAACCAGTATAAACCAATAATGCAGCGTTGCAAATTTAAATATTTTATGCAAATATTAACAAAGAAAGCCAGGTTCCTAATAAAGAATAATTCTTGACATTCAGGGAATTCAAAGCAGTTCAATAAATGGCAAATAAGGAAACCAAGGTACAGAAAGAAAAAATTGCCTAGGTGAGATCATAGAGAACATCAGTGGAAGCATGAGGTCAGAGAATAGGTGTTCTGATAATGAATTCAGAAGCCTCACTGCTAAATCATGCTGTGAAGAAAAAAAAAAAAAAGCAGCTAGAGAAAGGTAAAGCAGAAATTCCAGAACAATCCTCAAAACACTGAGTCACATTACAGCTACATATACAGCATAAGATGGCAATGACACTGAAAAAGCAAAAATACCAATATTAAGATATCATCAATTCATTGCTCCCTTCAGGGTTGTAAAATATATTACAGCATTTAATCTTCAACAAGTACCTAATTAATATGTAGAACTACTTCTGCATTTTTCCAAAAGCTATCTATTGATTTGAGTGGTAATTCTGTGCAAATAGTAAAATGAAAGTTTTCATATCTATCGTGCTTTGGCAAAAGCACCTACAACCCAGGCATGGACTACTTCTGTTTGCATATGCTAACTCAGACTTCTGTATTGTTTTGAGATGAAGAGAAATGCTCTTGGTGAGACTGAACTTCAATTGCAGTATCCCTATGAAAGTTTTCCATCCTGACTCTTCATCTTCTTTACTTATCTTCCTTACCACAAACTATACTATGCATACTCTCTTTTTTTTTTTTTTTTTTTTGCCTGGTGGTGTGTAAGGATTTTCTTTTTAAGCACCACACTTTTCAGAGAAAAACTTTTAATGTTTGCGTTTCTCAGAAAGAATTATCATGTCACCATCCCTTACCCTCAACAGCTGCCCATAACAGAAAGGGAATCATTCTTACGGGTTTTACATCATTGATTACACCATTAAGAATGCGGGCTGTCAGCTGCGAGTGTGTCACCAGTTGCACCCCTCAGTGGCAGTCAACATTGCAGCATGGCTCTCTAGGACCACGCTTGCAGCATTCCCTTTCGAGGGCTTGTACGAGCATGAGAGACGTTCTCCAGGCACTCTGAATACATCAGCATACTTCTTCAAGACTTGCCACGCATGAGAGTATCCTGCCTATGACCACCAGCACAAAAATCTTCTGACTCCAGACTTCTTCTTTCTTTTTCTTTTCCGACTCTTTCTTTCCCATCGTACCGCTTGGCAGCACTGGCTCTCGACCCTGCCCATGGAGCACCTGTGTGCGTTACCACTGGCAGCTACACTCCACAAACTGTGCTGGGAAGCTGTGTGCCAGCTTGCTCGAGTCCTTGTTTTCCCTCTCGCAACTCAAGGTACAGCTTTTTTTTTTGCTTTGCCACAACGAACCTGCTGCAGGGGCAAGCTGCACTGAAAGAGAAGCCGGTGGGTTCCTGCATCCCTATCCCTCCACCCCTTTATGCCAGCTCTAGAGATCAGGATGCTGCAGGACAAGTCGGTGCAGGTAGACCCCCCTCACCATGTCAACTGACTCACACTGTGGCTCCATGATCACCACATTCTGTGCTACATAGACAGCAGAAAGCATTTCAGTAACATCTTGCTGTTGGAGTGCCATAAGGGTAGTGCCATTACACCGCTATTAACTAACGCTTCTCTTCCTTTCCTTTCTCTACCCTAAACAAAAAAAAAATAAAAATATTCAGTTCGTCCCATAAGATCTAGTACCAGTTGACTCAATAGCTGTCAAGAAAAGACAGAAATCAACATTTGGAGCTAATGTATGATGTAAACATCATCTTACTCCTATACTTGAAGGTTTGCAGGATGCTAGATTAAGGACAGAGCACAGAAGACACTTCATTTGAGTTTGGGGAATATATTTAAGCATGGATGCTTCTGAAAACATTAAGACAAATTTGTCTAAATGAAATATTGATGAATAGATATTTATCTCTTGCCAGCCTTACATTAATAGCATTGAGTTTTCCATAAAACTACATCTTTAAGGCTTCCCTTTCAATAGCTTCAGGGTTTCGACACTATGGTACATACGGCAACTGAACTATTTTTAATGACCCGGTTGAAAACACAGTTAAGAAAATTAGTACTTTCACTTCCATTTATTTAAGAAAACCAAGTCTATCAACTAACTACACTATGTGGAACTCTGTGATTGATTATTCAAGGATTTAAAATATTACACGGGGGGGCAAGAATACCTACCCAAGCACAAACCTGAGCACGCACGTACTCTTGCCATGGCCTGAACTCAGGCTATTTGCACCGCATTTGAAATCTAAACTAGTTTCTACTTATCCGTGTGAATTCTGAAGCCAAGGTCATGAATCTTCTGACCCCACATTTAAAAACCTGTTGGGATCAACAGAGTACCATGTTAAAGCTTGAGTTCAGCTCTTTACACCAGCAAGATATTACTCCTCCACAGCACATGAAGTGGCTCAAAGTTTGGGCTTCACAGTCTCGTCCTGCAGCCCTACCCACTCGTATGCAAGCAGTGGCGATTGAGTCATAGGTTACTGGTGTGGTAGCTCTCCAAGACAACAAACAACCCAGACACCTGAAAATCACTGTTCACTGTGAGGAACACAGAAAAAACACACAGTGAGGACTATGTTGTCCCTGCTTTCATGGAGACCTGCGGTGATACACCAGCCAGCTGCAGCCTACGGCAATGGTCTTGCTCGGACTCTTGCCGCTCCCTTCTTACCAGCACTGGCGCGTCTCTAACGCCCCAGGGAGCCAGGTCAGGAGCTCAGCGAGTGCTGACTAACCTGACAGAGAAGTGAATACCTTCCTGAACTGGCCCACCAGGTTGTCTGGTGAGAGCTGGGGCAAATTCTGTGGCAAACTGCCACTGACAGGCTTAGCTGGAGTGAATCACATCTTCAGAGAGGAGTTAGGCTTCCCTGTAATCACTTGCTGTTCCCAATTTCACGATACTGTCCTTTAAACTGCAAGCCCTGGCATTAAACAGCTCTTGAGCCAGCCAGCAGCAAATTGTCTAATTTTTGCAGAGTTAAGATGTAGGTCCACAATATGAGTGAGCAGTTCAGCATCACCGAAAGGAGCAGCAGCAGGACACAAGCACAACCGATTCTCAAATCAAAAGCACACACATGTAGACAGCTACCATATTCATGAAAGACCTATAGAAACAAACCTGTTCATTAAAACTGATGTTCATTTTTGATTCAGGAGAAGGTGTAAAACACATTATAACCTTCAGCATTGTTCCTAAAGTTGAACTTCATAGATCAAATGACATACAAGAAAATGGTCCAAGGAAAACCAACAGTTGGATAGCCATCGCATCTCTACAACTCTACAACTAAGGTTATCACTTGCTCATTTGAATAACCTCTGAATTAGGCTTGCCGAGCTATTTTAGTTTTTATAAATTTAACTCTTCATTAGTCTGTGCTGCAGCTTTCCACATATTCAATATGAACAATTTACCCATCAGCACATCACAGAATTACGTGACCTGAGGAAAAAAGTAGGTTACATCACTGACCTGCATTATGTCCCGCTATGAAGCCTAATGTTAACATTGGCAACAATGTCAAGATGGGGTGGGCTCTGGAATCCTCCGTTTATTTAAATTAAAAACTCATACTACTATTGTAGAAAATACAGTAACTATAATAAAAGTTTTTAAAATGTCTGAGACCAATTGTATTTGCAAGTCTTCCCCAACCATAATTAGGGTGGGTTTTTTTATTACAATAGCAGGTATATCCAATAAACAAAGCAAATATTTCACTAGCAGCATATAATGACTAATTACTGTCAAGTGGCTGTTATTTTATGAGATAGTTGATATGTAAGTATTTTGTAACTATTGTTAGTAAATGTTAATAAATAACATTTTTTGACTCATGGTAGGAAACCAAAAAAAGTTAAAATTATTCAAAAGCAGTGAAAGGACTTAAATACAAGATAATAATTGGCTTTCCGCTATGGGTTTTACTTTAATTTAGAAAGAGGTAGTTTGTAATATACCGGCTATAAAAATAAGATCTGCTAAATTTTATTTTTAGTTTATTGTGGTTGAAAATTAATATTTTGCTTAAACTACCACATTATACAAATTGCATATTTCATTACACTATGCATATGTACTTTTTAATCTGCTTCTGAAAACAGAACCAAAATTAAATCCTCCAAGAAGTTTTCTTCACTTTAAGAATTTTAGATTGGCCAGATTCCAAATTCTGCTTGTAGATAAGAACAAACCAAAAAAGATTTCAATACAAATCTTAAGATATTTATTAATACTGTTAGCACAAGAATTTTCTTATACTGCATACTGACCTGTGCATTATTTGTACACCACACCATGATTAAGTTTATTACAACATAAGGGTTTAGCTTCCCATTATGGTTTGAGGAACCCATAACAATTTATTGTTGTTTAGACAATTATTCTCTCACCTGATGAACCCTCCCCACCTGGGAAGGGGAATTGGGAAAAAAAAACAAGGAAAACCAAAGGCTGAAATATAAATAGATTTAATAGAATAAGACTAGATAATTAACATTAATAATACTAAAGAACTAATACAGAAGGATTATACTCAGCCAATTCTATCAGTAGGAAGCCGTGCCCTCCCAGCAGTGGGCACCAAATGTGGGACACTGTGAGCGCTACAGCTTCGGGAGGAAGGGAAGGGCTCATGGGTCTGACACTGGGGCACGAAGTTCTCAGGATGGCAGCCATCAAGGAAGAGAGAGGACTTCTCAGCAAACTTTCTAATTTATATTAAATCTGATGCTCACGGTATGAAATAATCCTGTTGGCCAGCTTGGGTCAAGTGCCCGGGTCTCGCTCTTCCTCATCCCTGCACCTGGTTAACTTGAAAACACTGAGATCTTGAAACTCATATACTATAGCTGGCTATGAAGTAATTATTTTCAAAAATTCAGATATTAGACTCATCTAAAAATGCGGTTTTCCCAAGCATTAAAAGAGACCTTACTGAAAAGCAAAATTACTGAAAGAGAAATTAATCCTGTGTCACTCAAACCAGTACGCTTCCTAAGAATAAAAAGGACATATTCATCAAATCAGTAAAAGGTGAAAAAAAAAAAATTTCCAGAATTTTCCTTCCTTTTGTGTACAGGTAAATTTAATTAAATTAATAGAGACTGTTAAATAAAATGCCACTAGCTAGTTTAATTCATCAAAAGATGAATCTAGATTCAAAGTCAGGTTTAAGACATATATTTTGGACCTGTGACAAAAATGGCATGTTATTTTCCTCTGTTCACAGAGCACTAAGTTGAGTAATGAGAACAAAACCTGTTTGCAAATGTAAACACAATGGAGCAATCCTTAATTACCACATGCAAATGTAAATTCAGAAAATTGCTTATTATCTACAATGTTCAAAATTATAACTTCTATTTATACAAATTTAGAGATTATATTCTGTGTAATTAGGTGTAAATTTTAAGGATATGCATTAATCATAATTTGTCTTTGCAAATAGGATTAATTAGTGTTTGTAATAACATATGCAAGTGGAGATTAACTGTGAATCACACTTCCTGAAGTAATAGACCAAATGAAGTCAGCATCATTTTTTCTTAATTTTTTTTAAACAAAGGGAACTACATACTTCAGTATCATTCCACAAACTTTCATAGTAAAAGATAATATCCAAAAGCACAGATCATGCCCACGCAAAAGACACTGCCATGCGTGTTACTTCTGATGGACCAGAACACCCTGGTGGAGTGCAACTGATTTGCAGAGATCAGGACACCAGAGTCAAGCATGCAAAAACAGGAGACAGCTGAGAAAAGGTGACAGAATATTTACTTCTCTCTGCCTCTGAAGTGGCAAATACCTGAATACACACACTGTGGCCTTCTATACAAGGCACGGTTTCATTATAAAACTGGATGTGATCACAACCTAATTAAAAATACTATAAAGGCCATACAAAGCCAATGGTGGCAGAAAACCGCTTTCTGATAAAACAGCATCACATTGTACTTTACGTATGTATACTGTACTATACTTAAAATTCTAATGTTTTCATCAAGCACTTTGCAGGTAGAAAAATTCAGATTCATTCTGCAAAGACAAAAAGATATCATAATTCTGAATGAGCAGTCCCCTGCTCTCTCCAGTCGTAGTGCGAGGGACAACAGTAATAACAAAAATAAATACTGTCTGTCTGCCTCATCCCAATTTTTTTTTTTTTTTGGTAGACACTGATAGAGAATGCAGCCTTTAAACTCCATGGAAGGGGAGCAAGGCGTAACTTTTAAATAATTTGTGAATTTGGAGAGCTAAACCAAGTAAACAAGCAGGTGCTGTCCCCCTAGTTCTCAATTTGTAAATAGCTTCTACTTCAATCTTGATATATGGGTTCATATGAACCGTACAAAAATGTCATACTATTCTATTTATGCCACACAAATAAATGAACTATATATTCAATTTCAGACCCCATTATTAAAAAAAATAAATGGATAGACCCCATCTCTGACATCCTTCAGAGCAGCCTATCTGTACCTTTTAAAGGCAAAGCAGATTTCTGTTCTAGCAATGGTGAAACCTCTCCCATGCAGATATGGTGGAAAGTCCTTACTTCTAGGACGTAACAATTTCACGCATTCATACAAAGTGACACAGCAATTAATACTCATTAGTACAAGATAAAGTTTTTGGCACATTGCACGTACAAAAGGTTCACACTGGAAAACCTCCATTATGCTGAGAATACAATGGTGGAAAAAAAGGAGATGCACTAATGAAAAAGAGCTCTATAAAAAAACCCAAAACAATCGAAACCCAACCAACCAACCAACAAAACCTGTAAAACTTTAACATAATTATTATTTCTTCTACAAAACCTACTAGCTTCTCATATTTACATAAAAAGTTGTGCCTGAGTCTTTTACATTACAAAGATACATAAAATTCCAACAGTTATCTTGATCCAAATCCACAAACTATATTTAGGTTTTTTGAGGACATTGACTGTAGCTGGTACTTAAATACTTCTCTGTATTTGGACTGATGATACAAAATCTAGCATATTAGGCGTCTCCTCATAGGTTCCACGTGTCTGCAAAATCTTCAGTGAAGACAAGGATCTGCGTACTGATCTGACCCTGTTCATTAACAAATGTCAGGGCTGATTGGTTTCAGAAGCCAGTTAAATTATTTTTGAAGATACTGTTAAAGATGGTGACTTATGGTTTGTTAAAGGAAGGTCTAGGACCTTAAACATTCATTTAGCACAACCTTAGAGCCTACTGGTGGAAGAGTATCACACTGCTTAAACTAACTGTTTTCCTGAAACAAGAACTAGAGTAAGATGTTGAGATACCGAAGTTAATGTTTGTTACAGCAAGTACCTTAACCCTTTTGAAAAGGTAATGTTATTAAAACATATGGGAAAAGGCACCTTGGATATTTTGTATTGTTTGACACTGTATGCTGTGATTTGGATTTTGTTTCCTTTTACATCTAGTGATGAAATTGTAATCCTTGTGTAGGTAGTATAACCTTTGCCTAACTAAAAGCATCACAAATAATTTAGACTACAAAAAGAAAAGGTTTCAAGCGTGGCTATCGGTCAACCTGCAAAAGCTAGAGTTGTTACTGGCCAATTCCTACCCTCAGCAAATTTAGCTTCCTTTGAAATCAGGAGGGTGTCAGCATAGATGACCAGCATCAGCGCATTGCTTCTTATAATCACGTATCATTTGATCGATCACTTTGGAAAGGTTGCATTGAATTTAAAGCAGTAGGTAGCTTTTATATAGTGTGATATTTATAGTACCTGTGTACCACATTTACATGGAAAAATAGCAATTAATTAATTGTTGATTAAATAAAGTACACTTGAGACAGATTCTGGCTCCCTTGTGTTTTTTCTAACCAAGCCAGGAAATAGTTTGCACCAAAGGATGAGAATCTGAACTGCCCTGTGGATTAAATACCTTCTCTCCCCAAACTTGTTACATTCCTAGACAGCTCTGTAGAGTCATTTCAAAGGACTCTTTTAAAAGGAACTTTATAAGTGAGTTTTGTTGGATATTTGAATTGGGACTAAAGTTACACAAAATAATAGAAAGCAATTTAAGCAAAGAATTGCTGCAATTTCTAGGGTCACTGCAATTCTATGACAGCCATACAATTATCAAAAACTGGGCCAACTGGCAGAGCCTTTCCCTATAGTGTGAGGACTAACACAACACTAATTTAAAACACTGCCTCCAAAAACCTCTATTGTAAAGGTTATAATTTAAGCCCAGAGTCTGTCATCATGTGGATCCTATAGTTGCCAAAAATCGCCAAAACTGTTGCCACAGACGTTGTCTATGTAACTCAGATGTTGGCTTCTAGAGATCAACTAGACAAAAAATGATAGCAAATAGTAGGAGAAAGTGTCAAGGTACTTAATTGGCATCATTACTATTTCTGTAGTAGCTACGCACAAGTCAAAGCTTGCTTGCATCAGTAACGCTAACGTGCTAATTCAATATGCATTCAGGAAATCTGCAGCTGAGGCAGTAACTCAACAATAACAACAGCCTGGAGAATACACTTTCAAGACAAAAAAAAGATAAAATGTCTAAGGATGTTGAGACAACTGTTGACTTAACTTATTTTCTTAACATGGGCATACAATCCATTTTGCAGTGACTGATATAGGAATTAAATAAGCTAAAACATATTAGTCAAAATTAAGCATTAATTTTTTTCCAATTGGAAATTCTATTTGACACCCAAAAGTTTTCCCTCTTGACTTCACTAGTACCTCCAAATCAACTTGCACTCCAAGTTATTGGTTGTGCACTATCAATATGGCTACAAAGAAAACCAAAAAGATACATTCCAAGGAAAGATTTCAAGCAAGAATGAAAACTGCAGGTGGGGAAGACTACTGTTCACAAATAAGCACAGAAGTAGCATGGAAACCAAAGTGCTGACAAAGAAAAAGTCTGGGAACTAAAGAAAAAGAAAAGAAATAAATACAAGAAGGAACAGAGACTAGGGAATTAGTGAACTGAAATTGGCCAATGAATCAAGGCTACAAGAATAGGAAGTGAAAGCACTGAAAGTTTTCAGAGAACTTTTCAAGGAAGGATAGAATAAAAACATGAAAAAAATTAACCTTTCACTAAATACATTGTACAGCCTTCAACCCTGCTCCCCTCCCCAATGCCTCCATCCTTGGCCCTTCTGAAAGAAAACAGTTTTCTGTAGGCAGCAGACCTTTTTCAGAAATAATATATTTGTTAACCTGTGAGAACTGACCTAGACTTCAGTCTTGGGAGAGGTGTAAGAGTGAATAACTGTAGTGTACCATGAGAGGTTTCTCCACTAGTTATTTGAAACATCATCTCTTTGACACACACATATAGTGGAGCAACTTTATGCAACTGTCGGTTACACAATAACATGTCACATTACTGTTGTTGTATTTAATGAGTTTTGGCAATGCGTTTAGCAAAAAGGAAAACACCGAAAATTTACTATGTACCAAAAAAACCCCAAATACTAAGAAAATGTGCAGAAAAGATTTTGAGTGACTCACTCTAATGCCTCAGGATAGTTCAATATAATGTTCTGGCATCCCAAACTGAACATGGAATTTGAATCAGGCTGTCCACACTTCCTTGTTCTGGAATGAAAACAGAGCTTCCCCTGGCTATAGATAATGAGCTGTACACTGTAAACACTTCTGTAGAAGTTTTCTCTTAGTCCGATGGCTAAGAAAATCTAAAGCAGCAGCATGCTTCCCCTGGGCAAGAATTCTCTAGACAACAGGATAGTTCAGTGATTTCTTTAACCTGCCCTTTAAAAAGCTTCCCGTGAAAAGGAGGTGAAATCTTGCCCTGCAAAATCTTCAATGGGTATCCTTACCCAGGTGTATTTCATAAGATTTTTATTTGGTTCTGCAGTAATCCACTCAAATTAATTCAAGAACAAGCTGAGTATTTGATGAGCACATGGCCTCAAGTCTTTGAACACGTTTTTTTACGCTTATGCAGAAATACTGGTACTAATCATAGATTAATTAAAATTATCAGAAGTAAAGGAGCACATTACATTCATCACTTATAAGCAAAGGGCAAGGGGAAGCAACAGTTGGAACAATGCAGGATAGAAACAAAGCTGAAATAAGTGTCTTCAGTCAAAGGAAAGCTGCCCAATGTTGTCAAAATGCTAAATTCTCCTATCTTTACTGCTACAGTAAGTAGCTCACCTAGAGTTTTAAAAGTCAGCTTTAAGAATTCTATGGGTATTTGCGTGCAACAACCAGAACTGTATTGAAGTGTACAGACTAGCAGTGTGAGAGAGGAATATATCATGTCAGTGATCTCTCTGCACCCTTTGATTTACTGTGCTAGGATCTTCCACCAATGTGTGACATGATAAACATACGAAAAACATTCGGTCTTTAGCCAGAACAGTGGCACGATCTAATGAAAATTCATTACGTTATGGAATATAAGGTACTGCAAAGCACTAATGCAAAGTAAGCCTTCTGGCAGTCTAAAAGGTTTCCTGTAGATACCCCAAAGAATTTGAAAGTATTTTAATTAAATTGTACATCTGCATGGTCAGCTGAAAATAGCTTTTCTCTATGCAGTCCAAGTTGACAGCATCCAGCAAAGCTCTCTTGATATTTGCCAACCAGAATCTGTTACAAATAGTTCCAGAAAACCAAAGGGTGGGTAAACAAGTTTTACAGGAATTTCTTACTTGATACATGATGGACTAAACCAATATGATTTTCTAGACTTTTAAAAAGATAACATAAATTTACATTAACATCCACAAAATTGAAAATGACACTATTTTCTTTTTATAGATTTTGAACATAGCAGCTAGCATTCTGAACTATAGGAAAAATATCACTTCCTAGTCCCTGAAAATGTTTCTCTATGGGTAGTTTGCCTTAGATGTATTTTTTCTCTTTCCTTCTGCTTAAAAATAAGAAAAAGACCGAGGAAAAATAGAGTTAAAAGAAAAACTGTGACTTTCTGGTTTCTGTTATTGTTGAAGTTTTAGAAGCATGCTTTATGGGTGATAAAAAAGATGTTTTATAGAAAAGAAAGAAAGGAGAGGATGAGCCAAATGGGACTGTAATGTGGAGAGAGAATAAAAACAATACAGCAAGATAAAAGGAAATGAGCAAAGGAGCAACAGCAGGGGAAAATAATGAGCCAGAACAAAAGCCCCACCACTAACAGAGTTTGCAAATATTCCCAACAGCAAGAGAAATTTGCAAACATGGCAACGAAAGATTTCAGAAAGGAAGACAGAAAAACCTGGGGCTTAGGAATGGAGTCAGCCAACTAATTTCTCCCTTTCTTGCTTAAGAGAGTATAAAAAGCTCTTCAATCCAAGCATTTAGTGCCTTCTTTTAGCACTATATGTCCTATATATATCATATCCGCCTAATCTGTTTCTCAGCATAAACATGTTCAACAAAGAACTATAATGATAGTGAACTACTGAAGACGACCTATAAAAAACATGAACATCGGATACTAGTTTTATCACCACTGTAGATGATGAGAAGCATGTTAATTAAAGTAGTATCAGAAAGAAGAACAATCAAACTAAACACAAAACAGAACATATTCCTTTAAAGATGTTGTCGGGATACAGAATCACAAGGGAAATAAACTCATAAGAGACAGGTCTGTCAACAATTATCAGTCTTCAGGTTAAGAAAATTCCTAACCTCCTTTGGTAAATTTGGCAGTTTACCAGTGACATCACTCTACACTTGGTTTTAATTTTTTTTTTTTTTCTATTATGGGTCAATATCAGGAAAGAGCATTAAGATATGAAGACCTTCAGAAGATGGATCTATTGCTCTCCCTGGATATTTGTTGTAAAGGGAAACATTAAAAAGTAAAGAAAATACCGGATGGATCTTGGTGCGCTCTGATGGGTTCATAAAGGTTTTCTTTTCCTCTTTGTTCTCACTAGTTTTGTTCTTCTTTTGTCTTTCACGCTATTTACCTATGTTATTTTATCAGTCAGATCACTCAAATCACATCTAGAAGTTCCATAACAAGGAACTTTTTAAAGGTTTTGCTATTTAAGTTACTGTTTAGTTCACACCTGCACTGTTTTAAGACGATTTGAAAATTTACTTCTCTAGCAATACAAAGGCATGTTTAAGCAATGTATGTACACAAATTTTATTCAAATTTCTGTAAGAAACTATTATTATTATTTTGCCAAGTATTTTATTCCCATGGATTAAATTGCCACTGTTTGCCAGATGCTTGTGAAATGGCTACCACAATATTTGCAGCCCCATGTTGAAAGGTAAACGCTACCTGCTGTTCAACTGCTATTTGGCTGACATCAAGCTTGCACACTCTCAAGTGTTGTACGGATTTAACAGCAAACGTGATGAGGAATCATGTTAATAAAGATGTGGCACACCACTTGGTCAAAGGTTTTCCAGAATAGTAATACTAAACGCAACACTAATCCACTGCCAATCCAAGGAGAGAACTGCCTTCTTAAAAATACACTATCTTTAATTTGGCCTTATTTATATGAAATTTGATTGCTAGATTATTTTGAATGAGAAGAGGGGAAGACTGTATCCCAACAGAACATGGAGTAAATACTGGTTCCCATATTTTTTAAAATTAGGCCTTTCCACTGACATCGAAGATCATCTTCTCCCAAATAAACCGAACGCAGTACCCACTACACTCGAATGACTTTTAATCCAAACACTTGTTCTCAACTCCATACTACCGAAAAAGAATTCCAATATTAATGCAATTTAGCACAGTATCCCAATCAATTTATTGATTTCTTAGGTCAGCTTGCAAGCAAAACTCCATTTTTTGTGTAATTCATGATGGCTAATTGTTCTGAGAATGTAATTAAATAGTAGCAATGTTATTTGTAAAACTTTTCTTTCTGAGGCTTGGACCATCCATCTGACACACTTGACACAATGCCCAGCTCTCGTAACAAAAAAAGGTCTCTTCACCTGAGGCACCAATGGAAGTTCTGCCAACAGTGTGTCTCTCGCTCCAAGGATGGATGCACAGTAGTTGTCACCAACACCAGCAGCCTCAGTGTACCCAGGTATTTTGGAACAGAAGTTATGCTAATTTCATTAGTTTCTGAATTTGCTCAATACCTAAATTCACACATCTAATCAACCATTTTATCATACTCATCCCTCACACATTAACAGACCTCTAAGTCCAGGGAAGCATTTTCCTACCACGAAAAACAATTATAAGATTATTAATACTCATCCCATTCAGGTCATCTGCGGGGTTATGCTTTGCTTTTGTTTGCTTTTGCAACAGGTTTATGTGGCAAGGTGTTGGCAGCAGGAGGGCTGCAGGGTGGCCTCTGTGACAAGAGATCAGGGGCTGCCCTGGGCTGGACACAGACGCATCTGGGCAGCTCCACAATGTCCATGAGGATACAGCCATCAGTAAAGCTGGTGGCACCTCTGTGGAAACATATTTAAGAAAGGGCAAAATACCAGAAAGCATAGGAGTGAAGGAATAAAGCGTGAGAAAAAGCCCTGCAAACACCAAGGTCAGTAAAGAAGAAGGGAGAGGAGGTGCTCCAGGCACCAGAGCAGATATCCACTCTGCAGCCTGTGGAAAGTATTGCGCCGGAGCAGGTGGATATGCCCTGAAGGGACTGTGGCCCATGGAGAGCCTACACTGGAGCACCTCCTGGGGCACAGTCAGCCCCTCAGTTCCAGAAGTCAACTAAAAAGCAGGAAAGAACAAATGACATTTAACCTCATAGCCCTGCCTCAAGTTCACAGGGATGCTCTCATCATGTCCAGTGTCCCGTGAATAACATTATCTGTGGCTTCAGCTTGCAAGTGCAAGGTCCTGCACCTGGGGAGGAAGAATGCTAGGCACCAGTATAGGTTAGGGGCGGACGTGCTGGGAAGTAGATTGGAGGAGAAGGATCTGGGGGTTGTGGTAGACAGTAAATTATCCATGGCCCAGCAATGTGCCCTTGTTGCCAAAAAGGCCAATGGAATCCTGGGCTGCATAGGGAAGAGTGTGGCCAGTAGGTCGAGGGAGGTCATTCTCCCCCTCTACTCTGCACTGGTGAGGCCACAACTGGAACACTGTGTCCAATTTTGGGCTCCCCAGTTCAAGAGGGACAGGGAACTGCTGGAGCGAGTCCAGTGAAGGGCAACTAAGATGATTAAGGGATTGGAGCATCTCCCTTATGAGGAAAGGCTGAGAGAGCTGGGACTCTTTAGCCTGGAGAAGAGAAGGCTGAGGGGAGACCTTATTATGGTGTACAAGTATCTAAAGGGTGGGTTGAAGGAGGATGGAGCCAGGCTCTTCTCAATGGTTCCAAGTAACAGGACGAGGGGCAATGGGCACAAGTTAGAACACAGGAAGTTCCGTTCAAATACACCGAAACACTTCTTTATGGTGAGGGTGACGGAGCACTGGAACAGGCTGCCCAGGGAGGTTGTGGAGTCCCCTTCTCTGGAGATTTTCAAGACCCGCCTGGATGCAGTCCTGAGTAATGTGCTCTGGGCAATCCTGCTTTAGCAGGGGAGTGGGACTAGATGATCTCTAGAGGTCCCTTCCAACTCTGAAAATTCTGTGATTCTGTGATTCAGCTCATCTTATATTTAGTTTTGCAATTTAGAGAGCTCCTCACATAGAAACAAAGTGCTCACTTCTGTCCAGTTACCACAACGATTAAACATTCCTGGATTTATTTTGCTATACACATACATGAAATGGTCTTTGGTAGGCAACTAACCTGATAGCTGTTGTTTCTCTACTAAGCACCTTCTAGCATCAGGGAACAGTTCCACAAGCCTTCAAAAAAACCTTGTGACACAGGGAGTAGATGCATGGCAATGTCTGAAGAGACAACTGTTTATCATTAGTCTCAGGATTTTTATTTATGTTCTGCAATTACTTGAGTTTTTTCAGGGTACCTGGATGCTTGAAAAACATACGGAATCTTAAAAGATGACTCCACTGGAGCCAGATAGGAACACTGACCGGGTCTTTTCACAAACTTCCATTCTAACCAGCAAAACTTGTCTTTCTTCATGGCTTCATTTCTGTAATACCTGAAATTTGGTAATTTCTTAAGGGTTCTCTTGAAGAATTTATTCATAACCTGACAGGACACCTGTAGCAGATTTGTATCTGCATTAATCTTGCCTCCTCAATCATTTAACAGACTGGTAAACTAAGTATAGATGCACACAGATGCCCAAATATAAATTCATATAGACACTTTTTAATACTTGCACATTGGGAAGCTCACGTCTCCGGCGTGTGCACTTAAAATTGTTTCATATATTTAAGGTACGAAGATCCCACTGCCACCATCATCTACTCCTCTCACACAGTTGTGCTTTTCTCATTCTTCACTTAAAACATGTCAGTGAAGGTGCTGGCATTTCTGCCCAAATATTCGATAGTATGTATGCACCATTACACAATATAGATCGAGCTCCCCTGCTTTACTATCAAATACAAAGCTATCACTTAATTTCATCATGATATTTAACATTAACAGCACCACCAAGTTTTTTTTTTTTCCTGGATCTTTTTAGACGAACACAAACATCCCTGAAAGTAATGAAGCTGCTACTGAATAGAAAGTTGTAATACGGTATCTAATTCATGTACTTTCAGCTTCAACAGGATTTAATACACACACAAAAATATATCTTTGCAAGTTTTTTTTGCAGTGCATTTGCTAGTAACCAAACAGAACATTTTTTCCTTTTATTGCTGGTATCCAGTAGATTCTGTTTTCAATTTAATGCTTTTTTGTACACTACAAAAAAAAAAAAAAAAAAAATTACTATTTCCCAAAATCTCATTTATAATCCTTTCTCTTCATGGCCCTTCTTGCTGTTTTATCATTAATGTTAATATTCTGTTGACTCTTAAGAAGGAGAAACTTCCATTACTAAAAATGAATAAATGAATACTAAAAAAGCACTGTATTGAAATGAATGCAGAGTACACAGCCTGGATATAGTTCTCACTGCACTTCTACTGAGAAAGTACTAGTAACAGGTCAGGGATAGATATGGCATTTTCTGTTTCTAGTAGTGGTATAACATAGGTCATATATTATATGCTAACTTTTTCCTCCTAAGGTCTTTCAGTTTTAACACTTATATAAATGCCTACAGCATACTGAACAGTTTAAAATATAATCTAAACTGCCAAATAGCGTACATATACCTAAAAACCACTGGTTAACACTGGGTGAATTCAGCTTCAGAAGATAAGCCACTGATCTCCTCACTATTTGAGAACAATGAAATTTCCAACCCTTTCACCATGCACATAGTATCTATGCCCACAAACAGCCTCAATTATGTTTCAAACTATTTGAGAGACCTGTTGTAAACATTGTAAAGCTACAGGAATTCTTTACTGGCCCCAAATAAGGAACAGTAAAATAATTTATATGCCAGTATTCACACTGTTTTGCATGTTTCCATATCAAAATGGCTTCAGAAGATTACGGTTAAAAAAAACCCACTAATAAATGAAAAGATCTCCCTTCAATTCAAGCAGGATGTAACCTTTCTGCCTCTATCCCACCCCAGGCTTTTGGAGACTTGTCTGTGCCTCTGACTGCTTATAACTCTGATTACCCTTGTTCCTTCTTAACCTCTCGACACTTACCACAGAATATTTGCTCTAGATGTAACATTTTTGCACCCGTGTTAATTTTAAATCTAGTGACTCAATTTCTACTTTTTCCCCCTCTTACATCGTATCAAGCAGCATTGCACTCACACGTTCGGAAGTCCCCGGAGGAAAGCACAGAAAGCAAACTCAGGTTACCTGGTACGACTTGCAAAGCATCAAATGGAGAAAGAACAACGTGTGCTAGCTAAAATAACAAACCTCTGCGCTTGTTTAATGTCAATGCTCAGCATGAGAGCAAAGTATTTTGCCAATACCGTTTTACCATTGTATCCCAGTTAACACAGTGCTGCCGTTGCTCGTAAGAAGAAACAGGCTTTGGATCAAGCTAACAACATTGGCATCGAGATTGGTTTCAGTCTGGCCTGCCTGAGGATTTGCTGTAGCTCTTAAGAGCAGTTATCTAAGAGCAGGTTACTACTACCTTTTTTTGCACTAGCTGTTCAGCTTCTCACAGCTGTGTGGCGTAACACCTCGCATTGGGCTTACACAGCAAGGTTTTGGTAGCAGGGAGGGTACAGCGGTGGCGTTGTCAGCTGTATGTTCGTATCTTAAGAGCTATCGGTAACAAGCACTTGCTCTGTGAAGAATCATGTTCCCATAACGAGCAATCCAAATGATCACAGGCACTGGATGACACCAGAGGCCCCAGGACTATGAACTCAGCAATGGCCAGTTACTCACCATCAAAGGAAAGAAACCTTTGGAGTGTGATAAAACCAGCTGTACAGATAACAGAGGTGTCATATGAACTTGAGATCAATGATAAACAGCAAGGTGTACAACACGATAACAAACGTATCAGAGAGATCCCGACTGGATTCCAGAATGAGGAGAAAGAAATCATCAACATTAACATCAGACTCCTGCCAAGGAGTTGTGATACCAGATTTACAGCAGTGCTACCACTCTCGCGACTGACCTGAAGCCATTGACCTTCAGATCAAGAGTGGCTGTGCAAGAGTAAGCCATACAGCAAAGAAAGGGGTAGGTACTAGGAACTTCATGTACTTTAATTTTTGAATGTTTGAACTAGATGTGCTAGTGTCCCTCTAAATGGAATAATAAAAAACCAAAACAACTTTAATCAGACTGTTAAGACTTTGACTAACACTAAATTCTTGTCTATGCATATAAAGTGCGCGCTTTGCCCACTCTGATTGTGTCTCCTTGAAGTCTGAATAGTACTTGTCAATCATGATTTCTTTTTGCAGACCATTTAAATGCTATGTGAGCAAAATCAAACCCGAGTAATTTCTTATTGGTTAATAATGTTTTTTTAAAGTTATAGAAAAATGAAAGTAAAACAAAGAAAATGCAAAAAAGATATTGGAAATGATGGGTAATTTCCTGAGGAAGTTAAAATCCCAACTCTTACGCTCTTTATCCCAAAGGACTGTGTTCAGTTTTGCACTGAAATGACAGCTGCTAGCAACACCTCTATCAAGTGACAAGTTCAGAAACACACTAGCTGTTGGAGTATTTTATGTGTTCTTTCACAGACTTAGGAGGAACAGGTAAAAAAGCTTGTTCATTTAGGAAATGAAACTAGTTTTCTTCTCATCATCCTGAAAACTCTTTTCTCTTCCCCTCTTCTTCTTTCACAGACTTATACAGTTTTTTCAAAACCGTCTCCATTCCCAATATGCATTTCTTTGAGCAAAATACAGATCTCTGTGGCAAAGCATCACAATGCAAAATGTTCTCTCTATCCTCTTCCAGATAATAGTATCCCACAAGGACTGAAAATATTACCATAATAAAGATGGTGATGAAAAAAGAAAGCATGACAGACAGTAAGAGGTAGACGTTTCTATGCTCATCAATGATTACAAAAAAGATTTTCTAGTACCAAGGAAGAGAAGGAAGAAAGGCGACAGATGAAGTTCAACAAGGAAGATGAAGTTCTGAAGGATAACAAGCACGTGCTCATTTCTGTCGTTTCATTAAATTATATATCTGCTACTTCATTGTTTTTTCAAGATACTTCCAACAAATACAGTAAGAACTATGCAATTAGACACACAAAGAAGTTTCAGGAAGCCTGACCGAAAGGGCGAGAGAGGATGCTGAAGATGGCTGTTACGAACAAAACCAGAAAAGTTGATATAATACTGATCAACAATAACACCATGTTAAGTGGTACAGAATCAGCCGACATAACGCAACATCACCTGTGAAGAAGGTTCATTCACTTTAAAGACTTGCATGAATATTTAGTTGGTTGCTTTTATTTTCGGTTTAGATGCATTTAAGAATAACTGGTGAAATGTTATTTTTAAATGAGAACAGTATGTCCTCTGTTTGAAATTAAAGCCACAGGTGCTAAACAGTTGCTCCAGTTGGATAACTGTTCTTATTATATACTACGAGGCCTGATTGAAATGGCTTAGTAACAAGATTCAAGTACTGTCTCTCGTTAGTAAGAAAAGGTATTAGCAGGAACGGTTTAAGAACACTGCTGGCACAAGCACCTTCTTATCTTACCTGGGTGGGTGTAGAGTACGTCCTCCGGTGAACGAAGTCAATCCTGGGCAAGGGGACACTAAAGCAACTAATAGTGAACTCTCCAGTTTGCTTCTGATTTCTTGCTTAATAAAGCCATAAACCAGGAATTATCTCCCCCCTCAGCCCCCCTTCTTTGGAAACCAGCAGCTATCCACTCAAGTATCACAGTCACATCCAGCAAACACAATATTTACTTTGCTCACATTGGTGCTGTTTTGCAATGTTTTTTAGAAGATGAAGCACTCAGAAAATAAGATTAAAAGGTAGAGTAAAGCTATGATTCTAATGGATTAAAAAAATCAGAGTGTACATTTTTAGGATCAGCTCTCTTATTTCCTGGGATAAAGCTGGGTAAATTCTGATCTCGTAAAAGCTTACCAAATCCCCCGCAGAAACGTCTCTTGAACCACACATAAGAATTACATACATCATTATGAACATTCATCAAACAGACCACGTATTGAAAGGTGCTGAACCTGTATTCACAATTGGTGCAAATGCATTATTACTGGAAGACAGAAAATACAGGTTTTAAAAGTAATAGTATCCTTTGGTTTCCAGATCTTGAAGACGTATTTTCTCAACCCCAGAAACAAGCATCACTGAAGGATTTTCTTACTTGTAGTGAGTTGCCAACAGATGATTAAGTGCACAAAATGGTAAGAATAATTAAGGTTTATTTCAGATTGTAACGTTGTGATAGCTTACTAATAATTTATTCATAGATATATTTAATAATGAAGATATTACTGCCAAAAAAAGTGATGTTTGATAATACAAATATAACTTTAAGTTGAAGAATTTTGCCAGTAATGGTAACTTGCAGCTCATTTCATATACAGCAGTATTTAATTAAATCCATAAGTGCAGAGAGTCCAGATGTTGTTTTTTTTAATTTAATAATGATGGAACCAATGAGATGCTGATAGGTTTGTAAACTAAGCCTTCAGAACATGGAGAATTCCACAGGGCCTTTAAAAAAAAAAGAAGAAAAAAAGAAAAGAAAAAAGAAATGAAATGAAATCTTAAAGATGCATGGTTTGATGGCAACACAAAGTTACATGAAAAATGGTCATTTATGCTGTATGCAGTCATGCAGGCAGCATGTAATAATAAAGCTTCTTGCACACCAACGATCAACCTAATAAAGAATTAAGTGACTATGCATACAAAACCAGAAATATGACTTGTCAGCTTGTGCACGACACAGTTCTAGTTAGAAAACAGTTATGTACAACAGATGCCATGTTTGTACAAGAAAAAGGTCACCAGAATGAGCTAGTTTATGCTAATAGAGGGAATCTACATGCAGCATGCACACCACATGAAAACATTTCCACATTAGGATAAAACTGTGTAAGTAGATCATTCCGCATTAAAAAACACTCATTCTAAACGTACTAATATGACAAAACCCATACACGTTTCTTCATAATACAGTGGTTATCCATGCCTCATTTCTGTATTTTGCTTGTTGATCTTTTCTTCAAGGTGAATCCAAGTTTTTATCTTTTTTAAGTAAATATACTTAAAGCCCATGGTGAAACATTGCTATGTTTGCAAATTTCTGATTGTTAATGAATGCACTTTACTGAATTCTCATCTCATTCTTTCGAGCAAAATTCGAAAGATTTCAGTGCTGCTATGATATTCCCAAACCATTCACTGGCCTTACCAATAGGACACTGCTAGTGTTCAGCATAATGCATGAACAGAGTCAGCAAGGCATAATCTACTGGGAAAGGGATGGCTTTTTAATTTCAACCAAATAAAAGCTATCGAAAGGTCTTGTCTGTCAGTGTCCTACTTCTTTCTATCCTTAGCAGAACAGGTCAGAGCGGATGTAGTAAAAACATGTTATTAATTCTAGGGATAACTGCTCATTTAATTAATACTTAGAGATGTCACGAACTGCCCGCTAGTATCTTTATGCTAGAAGCAATGTAAGTATAACATGCTGAAAGTATACTACTGCGATACCATTTTGGTAAGTCATACTAACTTATAAGTACTACACAGAAATTAAAATAAAAATAAGAAATGAGACAAAATGTCTAGATGGATATGCGTAAGCGCAAAAGGAAACTTCTGGGGAACTCTAAGGAGAAGACAGTGATGAAGCTAAAGCAGAAGAAGTGGGAAGAGCATTATCTTCAAAAGCAGAATTTCTAGGATGAAGAAGTGGTAATAACCAAACACCCTCCTTTCCTTCTTCCCCTTCTTCTCTCCCTCACCCCAAGACATCTAAGCAAAAACTAGTGACAGTAAGTCTGGTCAATATTTCTAAGTACCTCATACTTTATTGCACTTTAAAAGCAAGATAGCGACAGCATAACTGCAGATATACAGACAGGAGAAAAGACAGAAGACGTTTACGATAGAGAAATGTAGAATAAATAGAAAGATGGAAAACTTAACAGGCAAGAAAAACATTGCACTGTTATTGCAGAGTATATCACAGGAAAACTATATTTTTAAAAATACAGAGACTACAGTGTTATATTAAGTTCTGGTCTATGAGGAAACTCATCTATTACATCATCAAGCCCCATATTACTACAAATATTTAAACAGCGCACAGTTTATTTATACAAGCAGCCAGAAGCCCACTTGCATTCCACAAATCAAAACTGAAGATCATTCATACTAATTGAGCACCACTAGAGAATGGAAATTTTACTGTTCTTTATTCCTAGAGATGGCAAAATTACATGCATAATACCTGCTGATAATCAGCTACAGGATTAAAGTGATTAGGGGCAGCCTGTCTTTTCCATATGGCAAGCGTCAGCTTCTGTCCCAGAACCCAGTTACTTTTGAAGTTTGTTTATATGAAAACCTGTCTTGCTTTTTATAGAGCACCATAGACACCAAACCCTCAGCAGAAGCAGGCGTCCTCTGGCAAGTTCAGCACTGGTAACTTGAACTGTTTATCCTTGTAGTGAGCAGTCCTATGTGTAACAACTCATTCATGTTCCTGGCTTCGTGGCTAAATGGAATTCAAACAGCAATACCTTGGGGTCGGATGGTGAGGCAATAAGCCTGGGTAAGGGTTGGTGGGAGGCGATCAGTAAAACCAAAAAAGTTTCAGCATAGTATTTCACCATTAATGAATGAAAAGCTTGAAACAATTTGCACAAGCAGGACATCCCCAAACTCACGCGGATTTTGAAATGGTATTTTGCAATTATGTACTAAAAAATGGAAAAAGGGCATGTGAAGAAGATAAAATGATGGCTAGAGGAAGTTGTGGGAAAGGAATTAGCACATCAAGAATAACTTGGATATCCAGATATGAATAAGCGCACAGAAGTACAAGCAAAACAAAGACTGACATGGTTAATGGTTGATTTGATTTCTAAAGGTACTTATTTTTTGAAAAATAATTTTGCATTAGAGAAAGGTGTATTACGCATGAGTTTGCATTATTTCCCTCTATACGTTAGAAAACAAACTCAGAGAGAAAATAAGAAATAAATGGAGAAAAATAATCTAGTAGTAACATACAATAGCAGGTGGACCAAAGGGGAGAGGGCAGGAGAGGCAGAAGCAGGATATATTTTCTGGTTTAGGTGGCAAAATGCAACTCATTTCCCACTGTAACAAACTATGCAATACAGTGGGCAGGAATATATTTAGGTTAAACTGGAAAGTTCGAAAAGTTCAAGTACTTTAGTATTCAGTTCCCTTGCCTTCCTAGACTAGAGGACACTACAACAGGTCCCTCACAGCATCCATAAACAGTGCTGGCTGGCTGCCAGGGAGGGCGAGGAGCATAGCAGGGAGGTGGAGGGGAACGGTTAGAGCATCCGCCTCCAACGTCTTCCATCCCTCCTAGTGACACACAGATGCTCTGCAGAAAGCAGTACCCAGGCTTTGAGAGGGAAACAGAGGCATGCTGTCCAAGGCAATGTACAGCAAGCTACAAAACAAATACCCTGAAAATGTAGTACTATGCATACCTTTAATTAAAATATTACACGGTGGTACAGATGTTTAGAGTCAGTGCCTGCTTATGTATCATCCAGCACCGTTGTAAACGCAACACTGGTGGATCACCAAGGAAAAAAAAGTCTGTTTCTAGCTATGCAAACCAAACAGTAAGCAGATTGGGAGCAAGACCACGCAAATTTGTCGTCTGAGACTTTAGAAGCATAATACAAAATGTAAGGACCACTAAACTGGAAAGGTTTCCCATCAAATGGGAAATGAGTTAAGGGCAAGTCCCAAACCTGTTTACATCAGCTTTACTCTCAGTATCAAAGAAAAAGAACAAGCAGAACAGCAGTTCTCAGATGTGAAACCTTTATCATCAGCACAAGGCAAATAGAAAGAAGACATTGTAGAAATCAGGGCAACTATTAGGAATTTCTACTCCGTGTACAATAAAATTAAGTACAAATTCTTTTCATCCAAAGACTAATAAAGATTGACAAAGCAGTGCTGAGTTGGACTTCTTTTGGTGACAGAAACAGAGAACTCTACCTATTCAGCTAGTGGCCATGACTATGGTTTTATCACTTAACATGATCTTGTAATCAGTCACAATGCAAGCTGACTGTATCTATTCATCTTCTGGTCCGTTCTAGATACCTGATCAACATGGAAGAAATTTTGCTTTGATGTCTCAATAAAATAAGGCTTTGCAAACAAAGGAGGTTAAATTGGCATCGATTATTTAAGACACATTAATCATTTATTATTTAGCAGTCTCCCACATCAATCCGTTGTGCACATGGCTCTTTCTGCAAGACTCCCAAAATGTTTTAAATGATTCTCCGTACACATATTGGAAAACAGAATAAATTTAGGGCTATCATAAGGTGGAGATCCCTTGACAGCCTGCAGTACAAAGCAATTAGCTTTCTAAGAAACCTGAATTACTTTCTAATGTCTTCCCTTGAATACACACGGCAGCTGTGTTCATATTTTACTTTCAATTTAGTCAAGTAGCAAAGTGGTCATGTTAATCACTTAAGGAAACTGTGCCATTCCTCATCATGGAAGACCTTTTTATTCCTTATCAAAACTTATTTTAAACTTTACGTTTTAATTCCATAATTAAGTTTTGTATTAGATGGTTTTAATACAGAAAAGAGATTAAGCAGTGTGCTTTCCAATTCAAACAGTTCTTCATGAGAAATATTATCTTTATTTCTAACAGACTTTAGCTTTCACTTGCTTACTAATACAGTACTCTAAAGCAGTTTCAGTTGAAAAATCTCAGTATGCTGCATGGGAGCAAACAGAGAAACCCATCAGAAGTATTATCCAACAGTTTACAGGTATTGCAGGAAATTGCATGATCCAAACTTTGGTGATCATCTTGACAGCCAGAATCCGATTGTAATTATATCCACTAACATAAAATACACTATATTCACTTCTATTCTGACAACCTCTCAAATACTTACCCAAAATACTCAGTCAACACTGTTTAAATGTTTTCAGAGCAGCTCCACCGAGTCAAGAACGTTTTTTTCCCCTTGAAACATTGCATTTCTCCCTTCTTCACCCATTCTTTCCTAAATATAGACTAGCCTCTAGCCTTTTTTTCATTACTGTACACCCTATGGACGAAAGGATTCATTCCTCCTCAAAGTCAGAACTTCCATTTACTTTTAACAATGCATCTAAATGAACTCCAAGGCTAAAGTACAGTCTCTCAACTACTAGAGGCATTGTCCACAAGTCAAACAAAACAGGGCATTGCTTTCTTTTGGGGGATAACCTGTCTCATTTTTTTTTTTTCACTGCAAAATAGGCAACTATTAAATTTACACAGTGAAGCAAAAGAATATGAAAGAATATAAACCAAACTATTCACAGAATTAACTTAATGACTTAAATACTACATTTTGAAGTGTACATCAATATTTGTACAACATTGATGAAAAAAAGCTACACAAATTCCTGACAACATTTTTATCCAACTATCATTAGCTTCTAAAGTTGCATTAAGGAGAAATAAAACAGGTGACTTCTCTTTTTGTTTGATTTGTTTAAATGAAATGGCAGCTGCAAATCTGTAGTAATGATGGAATGAACTTAAATTTTCTTCTTACCTGTTAAACTTTGTATCTTAAGTGTTCAATGTATGCTATTCTCAGAACGTGCGACTAATGGGGTGAAAATTATATTTTGCATTCTCTGATTTGTTTTGTGTTTTTCCAATTAATCTAATTTCACATTAGCGTAATATTCCTGTAGTTATACACACTTACACACAGACTGAACAAAATGATGCGCAGATACTACTTGCCAGGGTTACAACTTGATCTTTCAAATCTCGTATAAAAGCAAAGAATACAAATGTAATTGCCACTTAGTTTCAACAGAAACACAGTTGAACCTATCATTACCTGTAATAGCTATCCTTCGAAGAAAAGCTACGTAAGCTAATAAATAAGTGACCAAAAGTTTTTAACAATATTACGAAAAGTGTTAAAACTATTTATTTGCACATTTTTCTTTACTGGATTCCCTTCATGGTGATCATAGTAAGCATGTCTTATTCCAGTAGATAAGTTCAGCTTTCTCTGTAATCATCTCCTTGTAAAGCAATTTTCACAAGTACTCTGTACAAGATAAATACAGGGGGATGTGTTGTTCCATACGAAAACATTCCACATTTCCTTTTGTTCTTGCATTGCACCACCCTATATAAGAAAACATGTGATTGCAACCATGACATGCTAGATGCATTTTACCGGAGAAGGTTGAAAAATGTTTTCCACTAACGTTGAAGAGAATGCTACTAAAGGAAATAATATTTTTTTAAATTATTGTTATTATCTTTAATACTCAGATGTCAGCCAGAAAACTCTATCTGTTTGGGGGAGGAGGATCTAATTTTATTGCAAAATCAGCAATCATCTACTTTACTGACAGAAGACTTCTCCCCTGGAACTCCAAGGGAACACAGACTGGAAACAGGGAAAATAAAAGTAAATCCATGCAGTATGACATACCACATATTTGATTTGGGAGAGAACAACCAAATGCATAAATCACATCTTTTTTTAAAAAAAAAAACAAAAACAAACCAAAACAAAACACCAAACAACAACAAAACAATCCACAAACCAACCCTAAAAATTGCTTATTCACGTTTTTAGTGGAAGGCTGGAAGGCTTTTATTTAACATCTAAGATGTAATAACGTAGCTGTTAAAGATAATTAGTCCCAGAAGAAAGGGATATAGCACTGTAACGTACAAAAAATGTTTTCAAGTATTTCTGAATATTGTGGAATTTTCACCATTAATATATACACCTCACAATTTCAGTAAATCCCAACAGACATTATTTCACAGACACAGTAGAACAGGAGGGTTCATGTCTGGCAACCCACGAACAAGAGATTGGTGCAGAAAGGTACACTGAGTAAAATACTGACTTATTTGCCCTAAACAAAAAAAATACTCAAAAAAACCCAAACAAAGCAACAAACAAAACAACCCACAAGTGTTGACTAATACATATAAAAATAATAATTATAACTACATTTTTGTCCAAAGCGTTTTACTTTTAAAAAAAAAAACAAAACATTTAGTACCCCTGGCTTGAGTCAGCTTAAAGGACAGCCTGAGTAAACACCAAAAGGTAGTTTGCTTCAAGAGCTTTTCAGATTAAAATGTGAAATTTTTATGTTGCCGTTTTCAGAAGACTATCTGAAGACTCAGAAGACAAAAGTTTAATGCTCCACTGATAGAATGCAAACTTAGAGGAAGGTTTCAAAACATGCTTTAATTCCAGTGTTCTGTCTATAAATTTGAAGCAGGTTGTTGATACACATCAATGCAGAACCACAGCCTTATTTTGCAGAACAGTCTTTGGTAAGAAGTATTGTTAAATTTTGCTCAGGTTACAGAATAGACCTGTGCTAAATGTTCCACATTGTGGCATTCTTAAACAAAGATTATTCAAGAAGGCTCATATAAACAAGTGAATCTCTTACACGTATTCAACCAATGTCCCACAGAAATAATATTTCCATTTAAAAACACAGAAAAAAAAAATCTACTGTTAAGGAATCTTCCCTGACTATGTTCTTGCATGAGAATACGTACTAAAACTCACCTACTAGCAGAAATTCTGATGCTCTTTAGGAAACGGAACTTTAACATCACTTGGGAAAAATTGTATTTATTCCATTATCTCCCAAAATTCAAATATTGTTTGGACAGCATATGGTGATTATAAACATAACAACCTCATTAAATTTTCAATAAGTGCGTAAATGAAAACTGAAAAAAAATTAGAATCCACTAATACATATCCTCCACATTTACTTATGCTAATTCTCAGCTCTTTGTAAAGCATACAATTAACAGGGCATTGGCATGCGGGCAGATAGTGGTAATTGTCTTCTCATGTTTCAGAAGGTATTTGAAAATCACTTAAGAGCAAAGGATGAATGGTGTTCCAGTAAATTCCCCTAAATCAACGTAGGGACACAACAGCAGTACAGGCAAACAGGCTGACAGAAGTCTGAACACCCACAAAGATGATAAAAAAATACCGTTCGACACAACTACTTACATCATGGCCTACGAGTTCTGTCTGTGTGGCTTTATCTGCTTGGGAAGCAAGAGGCTTCTGAAAGCACTGAGCCTTCTCCTGTAAAACAAAATGACATATCATAGGTAAGTCATGTTTTTCCTCACGGGGTTTTGCAGTTGCAAAGATCCAGATAAGTTCAAAAACTCATGCATGGACAGCTGTTCAGAAATGGATTTATTATGGCACTATTCTCACCGGGAGGTTGATTTCCGTACTGTTATTTCCTTTCATCAACTTATCTTTGTCTTAAACAGTGGACTTAGAATGTCCAACTACGCGGTAGATGTGGGCCCACAAGAAGGATGTCACTCAAGTGTGATGCAAAGCAACCTTCTTCCAGAGCAGATGCAGGTACAAAGCACTGGGCAGCAGTAGAGACTCTTGCAAACACCAGCACCATTCCAACAGCAAAGAAACCATTTTTTTAAAGAAACATTAAGGAACATGCAAACTCCACCGCAGATCACAACACTGAGATGACTTCCCCCTTGCCCAATGCAAACTGTTAGCAAAGCCTAAACATTTCTTGGCTACTGTACTGATTTCTGCTTTTCCTGTTCTTGTCCCTCTGTACCTCAGTCATTTTTGGGAAGAGTGGCGAGGAATCTCTGGGACAGGCTCCAGCAAAGAAACCTGGTTGCTTTGACAAAATTATGCTTCACAAAAAAAGGCTTTTGATACTTCTTTTGAAACTCATGGATTAGAAATGTTGATCCTCATCAAGCCCTTACATATATTTTTTTTTTTTTTCCAGGAGAAACTATAGGATGAAATAACTGTAAATATGTGGGAAAAGGCAAGAAGAGGCATCCAGAAGGGGAAGGCTCCATGAATAGAGACGACAAAGTCCTTTACTGCACTGATTTATGTTTTCCTACCTGCCAATTTAGTTTTATTTTTCAGCTATATCCATACAAAATTCTTATCTTTGACTCAAATTCCTCAAGACCTACAAAAGTATGCTTTAGTGTTACTGACAGGTATGTATTACAGCAAAACAGAATTTGAGTAAATTGAATTTCAGGTTAATTGAATCTCAAGTTGAACGAATCTCAGTTTTTACTGAAATAAAGACATAGAAAGGTTATCATTTTCAGCTACTGAGTTGTGTTTTCCTTTATAAGTATCTGTTCTACATATTTTAAAAATCAACTGTTAGTCATTTCAAGCCAAGATGCACATCACTACATCAAATGAATTTTGGCCAAAAGCATGTAAACAGTGGGAAGAAGACAACACCTAAATGATCCTATCTCCAGTATTTCAATTCTTCAAATGGGGGGGGGGGGGGGGGAATGGAATTCAGACCAATCACTTCACTGGTATGAGACAACTTGCACCCAAACTTGCTGATGTAACTACTGAGTTAAAACTGAATTAATAACAAAGATAATCTCATTTCTGACAGAAAAGCTTCATCTTCTTGAGGTTTGAATTTACTAGTCCACTGCCAGCAGCATTTTTAGGTGTTTAGAAAATAGACATTGTTATAGAACTACTTTCTTATTTAGACAATAATATTTTACTGCTCAGAAGTTCCATGAATATTCTAGTTACAAACCCAGGCATTCACAGAGACTGAGTTATGATTGAACCAAATGCAGTATTAAACTGTGTATCTGATCAAATTTAAGATATGCATACTTTCTCTGTGGATTCACGAATACATATTTTGAAGTAACTGGGGGGGGGGGGGGGGAAGAAACTGAAGAAATCAAAACCTTAATTAAGGAAACTGATTAATTGGGAAAGCTAGAAAGGTTAGAATAGTCAAATTCATTTCTTTCTGGGAGCTGCTCATTTAACTGCGTTTATGCAGTGAGATCTATTTTCAACACTTCCAAGTTCTGATCCCACGTTATCATCTTTACCAAAAGCAGAAGTTAAAGATGTCCATGCTGACAAGTAGTATCTTCTCTTTACTCTACAAAAAGAGTACTCACAACTGTGTTGATGTGAAACAACCCTCATAATATGAAATAATTATTTTTTAAAGTATTAAATATAATAAGAATACAGTGTATTTTATCTTATTTCCAGTGATGCAGCAAAAGTCTGCAAAAAGTTTAAAACCACGCTGTAATGCAGACAACTTATGTTTGTTATGAAACAGCATCCTCAATTTCATCTCAGTTATATTTCCAGGATTCTTCTTGCCAGTGTAAAGTAGCTGTTCCAAAAGACATACCTTTGTTTATGAAATAATTTTCATAATATTAAAGGTATTAGATACCAAAACCCACTACAAAATGCTCTTTCCAATATGAAAACACTTAAAATGATAAGTTGATACTTTAAACATAATTTTGTGCTGCATTGACTATATCAACAGTCAGACATTATAATGAACTAATGTGACAAAATGCTGAAAAAAACATTGCTACGCAGTAATGTGAAATTTAGATGTATAAAATATAGCATACTATATAAAGCAAGCTAAATGCAAAACTTCAGTGTAACTATTTCTGTAAAAGCGTAGCAGATCTTCACACAAAAAATACATATTAAACCCACTCTACACCACCCACCCACCCCCCAAAAAAGTATAACTGACACTTGTTTTTACTACGTAATAAACTATTGTAAATATTTGGCAACATTTGTTAGATATTTTCAACACACTCTGCTTTCGGCCGTGGATTTACTGTTCCTACCCATGTACAGCACAGCATTGCAGACAGAGATGCCAGCTCCCAGCTACAACCAAAAACCCTCTGCAGGGGAAGTCACGTTCTCCGAAGAACAAAGATTGCTTACAGGAGATGTGCACATTTGCCCAAACGCTTTCTTTTCAAAAACCTTACTACGAATAGTCACTTCAAAAGAACTGATGCCCAGCTAGCAACTAATTTTGCTTTTGCAAACGTGTTACCTAGTATGCTGTGTGGTATGTCTGAGTCTGCACAATTACTTTGGTCTCTGGCATTGGAATAGACAACAACCCAGTGGCGCCGCCACAAATGCAACAGCCTGTGACACTAAGTGAGAGGCAGTCTGAAAAGGTAGGCAATCCTTTTTATCGACTTTTTAATAAGCTAATACAAATGGGAAAGACTAACAAAATTCCAGGTGGAATAGTGGAAAAGAAAGTGGGAAAATAGTGGAAAAGAAAGTGGAAAATAGTGGAAAAGAAAGTGGAAAATAGATAGTGGAAAAGGACCTTTGGAACTAAAAAACTGTCCTTTTTCCTCGATTGTAGCAAATCGACCAAATAGAGATCTTTAGAAGCCAAGTAGCATACTTTAACATTAATTCATAACAAAGAAATACGTTATCTGGACATTATTTTCCTACAGCAGCCTTCAATTGCCTTCACATCATTACTCCTAGAGACAGTTACTATTCTAATTTTTAAAAGCAATTTTTCAAGTTCTGAAACTTCCTTGAGGTCTTTCTGCTATTTAAAAACACAAAAGTTATTTTCTTTCAGAGGCTTCCTAGTGAAATTGAATAATTAGTGACGTTTTCCCTATGTGACCCAGTATTCATACCATTAAATGCACATGCTGCACGCCACCACCATCTCCCCGGCTACCCAAAAACTTCTTCATAAGTCCGTGTTGAAATGTAAGGATTTTGAGAAAGTCAAAGTACAGTACAAGGTGTTTCCTTAACGCCCGCATTTTTCTCTCGAGATACTCCATAGAATCACAGAATGTTAAATAGTCCCATGGCCCTGCTTTGTGCCCTTTCACTGAATGTATCTGAGAGGAGTCGGCTCCACCTGTCCTATAAAATATTAGGTAGCAAAAAGACTGCCAATAGATCTTTCCTTAACCTCCTTCTTCTCAGGGTACGCATCACAGGTGCCTTTGCCTCTCTCTGTGACGTCAGATGCTCTGGCCCCCAAAGCGTTGTATGGTCCAGTGAAAGGAACCTCTCTAAAGACCAAGAAGGGGTTGAATCATTTATTTTTGAGATATTTTTAGGGTCAGACAAACAGAGTACTTCTGGATGACTTCTTAAAAATAGAGCATAAATGAACATCTTTTCTTACCCTCCTGCGTGTTGTTATTACCTCTTATTAAAATAAATAGCATTAAGACTACACTCGCAAGGTGACAGGAATAAGAGCACAAAAAATTCTCACTCCCTGCGTTCATCCTAATTAGCAAAAAGGCAAGAAGAGCTGTTGGCAATTTTTAATTCAGACAACTCATGGCAACATTGCCAGCAATTTTCATTGCAACTCCTCTCTCTCACATATGTGTGTGAGAGTGTGTGTGTGTTGGGGGAAGAGAGAGAGAAAGTATGTGGAAGGACATTTTCTCCATCATTTGCTGTTGCTTAAATTACTGCGATTAGTAACAGAAGTATTTCAATAGCCCTAGTGAAAAGCATTAGACCATGATCAATAAAGCTATTCCTTCACATGGGAATAAGTTCACATGTAGTTTATATGTTTAACTACCTCTAGTACAAAAATGTCTTTATATATTTATTATTTCATTACTGTGTTTGCAATAAGTCACTGAGAGGTGCCAAAATAGGAAGGTAACAGGCATCAGCTGATCACATGCATGTAAAAACATTACAGGTAAGTGAAATATAAGACAAAAGAGCAAGTGAAAAACGCGCTTTGTCTTCACAACTGAAAGACAGCTACTGGACGGAGTGGAGTCAGTTACAACCAGATTACTTATATGTAGGGAATCTGTATAGGTTAATACATCTTGAAACCTATGACTGACTTTTTACAGTGTTCCTTCTCTCAACAGAAGAGCCTTACAACAATTTTCATAGCTTTGACTGTCAACAGGTCAAAGTTATCTTTTGTGACCGTTCTCTTACCCAATTCCCTATTACTGACAGCATGGTGACCACTTGTGGTGCTTTGTTTAATTGCAAATTCCAAAAAGAAAATCCTTGAAAATTACCTTGAATGGTCATACTAAATCAAACAGCAAAACTTATTGTTCCAGCTGTTTTGGAGGAACTTAGCCAATACAGCTATGGTTTCTGTCACTAAAGAATCTATTTTGTCTAGTTCACAACGTATTAAAGACTTTTTTTTCCTAACAGCTGTTTCACCTTTATTCTTAATTAGATTAAAAAAATCTCATAACTTTTTGCATTCAAATCTCTTCATACTCAAATGACTCAACCTCTCTCTCCTATAGTCTGCACAGACTACTGTATGACTTTATGAAGACAAATCTATTTTATTTGGGTTTTCTCTTGGCATACATCCAAAACAGCCTACAATTGTCAGCATTGGCACTGTAGTCAGATTTACAACTTACACGCAGTTGTTTCCCTTGATTCAGGCATTTACCCCACTGTGAATAACAACTTGTGTTTGCCACAGAAGTCGGGGAGAAAAGCTTTTTTTTTTTCCAGAAGACTTATAAAAATGCAAAGTCTTTTAATTCTGATGTGCTTTGGGATTAAACTTAATCAACAGCAGCAGTTAGGCAGTGAGAGCAAACAGATAAGTAGCACAAAAAACTGCTCTCCAACATCTATTCTATCTAATTTGCAGGCTACAGTAAGCTACAGTATTGACTATATGACAGCTCTTTCCACAGAAATTGAGTCCCTCTTGGTTTGAGCCTCCGTTTGGGAAGAAAACGTAACATATACAGCATAGCTTTGGTGATCAGCTGTGGTACAGCTGAAACACATCAAACTTGAAAATGCTTTGTGAAGGGCAGGAAAAAGCTCAGCTGCCTCTTGAGCACAGGCTAAGAAAGCAGCTACAGAATGGTCCGACACTCAACAGGTCAAGTACTAAAAACTAAGGTGCCTCAACTAACAACTAAAGCCACGACAAATTTAGAGGCGTTACTCTGGAGTCACAGTCGCAAATGGGTACGATCATCCCCAAGGGGACCAGCCCATCGTTCAGAAGAAAAGCAAGGGAGAACTTGGTGGGAATGCACCCAAGTATGCACAAACCGAGGTTTCATTGAGGGTTATAGTCCTGTCAAATCACTGTAAACGACAAAGACCAAAAGAATATGGAATTTCAGTGAACTTTTCATAGCTTTCACATAGGACTCTTCTGCAAATCAAAACAGTTTTTCAGTTACTACATTATAATTCTTTTGTAAAACACAAAGGCAAAATCCTATCCATACACTAAGTATGGTATCTGGAATGAAAGATGACATCCCTTCTGCTTTGACTTCTATCAAAACGCAGTATCCAGGTGTGAATCAGGAAAGGCCAAGACAAGCCCGTCTCCAAGCAGTTTGCAATACTTTAATAATTAGCTACTGCCAAGTCTGACTACATTTTGAGAAAATAAAAAAAACCAACTTCTGAAAGTGTAATCACTTCATAATAGCTCTTTGAAGATGAACAACAGTTAGGAAGATTTCAAATCTTAATAGAGTTACAAGCCCCCCTATAGTCATGCCTGCTAGTCTTACTCACAGTAATGCAAAGGTTTATTAGATCCTAGCCAGAGAGGATTAGTAGAATGATTTTTTAAAAAGTTTTGAAATCCTTACAATCCCAAGTATTTTCTTAAACTGTCCATCCACAAGCTCTACAAGATAAAACCTCTCTGTTTTGCTGAGTGCTTCCCAATAAAAACTCCAAGCTTTGAGAGCACAGGCTATCTAATTAGAAACAGAAAAGACGCAAAAAAGTCAATCTCCTAGTCCACCGAGCTGATGAACACCAGAGACAGCAAAAGAGCCTTAAAAATTGTATCTTCTTACTCCCCTTTATTTGACTGGACCATCCTGTGTTCTAAATATTACCATTACCACTTGTGTATGTATTGCAAAATTAAAACTAAATGTTTACAGGGACGTGAGACCACCACAGATTTTCAGAATAAGGATTTTGCAAACAAACCTGAGCTTTTAAATGTATTTTTTAAAAGCATATTTGGAAAATGCTTTAAGATATAGCATCAAACAGTTGCAGATACTGCCTATGCTATATTAAAAAAAATAATAATGCATTTCTTGGATCAGGGGAATATTTTTTTTTTTAAATGTATCTTGGTTAATTATTTCCTGTTTTATCAGTTACATCAACAGATAGTAGAAGACTCCATTTCCAGGTGGTATTACAATTTATAATTTAAATTTTAAAGCAATACCTGTTATTGTTTATTACTATCATCCACCCATTCAGTAAAGCTCTATAGCATTTCCTTACTGATTATGTTTCTAAAATAAACCAATACTACTCTAAGACATAAGTTTATGTACACACATCACTGAAAGTATAGAGGAACTTTTTCTAGTTATTACATCTCTAAAATAAAAAAATTACAAATCACACATTCATATATGGCCCAGACGTGGCCATGCATGCTTTGAATAATGCAACATAGTAAAAAATTTATATGGTCACAGTCCGTGAATAATATGGCCATAACAAGTGATGTCAATCTTAACACCCCCCAAAAACAACAGCACACAAACACCTCCAACTGAGAAAGTTATTGAAAGGGAAGAAAAAACAAGCAGTAGCGCGGTCCTAAAAACCTTCAAAACGCTGACACGCCAAGCATAGTCTTCCATGCAGATATCACCTCTACAAGTACAGTTTTGAACTTTTAGTAAGTGTTGTTAGTCTTAATTTGTGTTATGGTTGCATCCAGATGTCCAAGAAGATATCCTAAGTCTTATACTAGCTTGTCTAATACTGACTTAGCTCTCTCTCAGCCCATATGTCCTTAGATTATCACTGCTACACTACCGCTAGGACCACCTAGACAAATACAATGCTGTCCCAAAATATAAGACACTCAACAGACCAGCCCAGGAGACAATATTATCGCAGTTTGATAATTAAGAAACTGTGATAGAGGGTCCCTAAGCCTTACAGCAGCAAAACACAAAAAAAAACATTAGTGCTTTTGACTTGATCTTCCTACAAGTACTTGAAGAAAATTGGTCAATGGGTGATTTGTGTTTTAAGGTCCACCTGCAGAGTCATGGAGTGCTGCACAGATCCATAGTCCGAGTCTTATGTCCTGTGCACAAAAGCAGCCTTCCTCACAGCATTGAACTTCAACATATTTGCTTTAGATATGAATTTCTGGGCTCGGTTACCTTCTCAGAGTGAACAGTACTCAGCACAATTACGTGCAAGATTACTGCAAAGCAGAACTGCACTTCAGATTCAAAGATCCAACTTGCACACCTTCAATTCACGAGATTTCATCATTTTTTTCTAAATGGACATCACAAATGTGGCAGTGAAATTTTCTTCAGTTACAGCTCTCACTTACTTAACTGTACAGTACTAAATAGCCCCACTGAAGATGTGAAACTGGTTACTGTTCTTTTACACAGCAATTGGTAACCCATCAGCTGTAAAATACTTGATCATCAAGAATAATGAGGTTTTCCCTCATTTAAGTTGTGCTTTTCCTAAGTTTACCTGCTGGAAATGGAGATGAGACATGTAAAGTCTCTATCTAAATTTCTTATAAGCCAAGCAAACCCATGTTCAGTTTTTTAGAAAGAAATGCACGTTAGAAAATTACTATACTAAACCTTAAACAAGGATATAGACATACTTATTTCAAGGATTTGTCTCTTGGGAGCAGCACACTACCTTTCTCAAAGCATAGTGAGAATTAACTCTTCCAAGAACCTAGATTAAGACAAAATGGATTAGGATAGATTGTTTCTGCACTTCTACTTTCATTAAAGTATACTGCCACAACATCACCTCTAGTTGGTATGCTCACGATTCAGCTGGCAGAGTTGTGCTGACACAGAATTAACATGAAAATAAATGCAAAACTATCAACTTTGGTAAACAGAAAGCACACAGTTTATAACCTTGGCTTCCTTTATCCCTTTTGAGAGCAACCACATCTATCACGTTCATGGCACACATGATTTTAAACGATGCCAGGTTCTGCAGGGCTACATGAACAGAATTTCAGTGTTCCAAAACATCTGTTTTGAAAGGGTTTTTTTATTTCCAAAATGTCTTCCACATTTTTTCTGGTGACTGTCAGTATTCACTGAAGGAAAAACTCTCTGGTGAAACAAATACAATACAAAATAACAGCACTACGAAAAATCCTGTAGCGACCCCGTGCACCAGTACAGGTTAGGGGTTGACCTGCTGGAAAGCAGCTCTACAGAGAGGGACCTAGGAGTCCTGGTGGAAAACAAGTTGCCCATGAGCCAGCAATATGCCCTTGTGGCCAAGAGGGCCAATGGTCTCTTGGGGGTGCATTAAAAAGAGCGTGGCCAGAAGGTTGAGGAGGTCATCCTCCCCCTCTATTCTGCCCTGGTGACGCCACATCTGGAGTACTGCGTCCAGTTCTGGGCTTCTCAGATCAAGAAAGACAGGGAACTACTGGAGAGAGTCCAGCGGAAGGGCCACGAAGATGATCAAGGGACTGGAGCATCTGTCTTCTGAGGAAAGGCTGAGAGACCTGGGTCTGCTTAGCCTAGAGAAGAGGAGACTGAGGGGGGATCTCATCAATGCTTATAAATATCTAAAGGGTGGCTGTCAAGAGGAGGGGGTCAGACTCTTTTCAGTGGTGCCCAGCGACAGGACAAGGGGCAACAGGCACAAACACAGGAAATTCTGTCTGAACATAAGGAAGAACTTTGTTAGTTTGAGGGTGACAGAGCCCTGGAAGAGGCTGCCCAGAGAGGTTGTGGAGTCTGCTTCTCTGGAGATATTCAAAACCTGCCTGGATGTGTTCCTGTCCAACCTGCTCTAGGTGAACCTGCTTTGGCAGGGGGGTTGGACTAGATGATCTCCAAAGGCCCCTTCCAACCCCTACCATTCTGTGATACTGTGAATAACTAACGGATGATTCTGCAACACATTTAATATACATTTTTACTTTGGGAAGTTATTTTATTAGCTTTCAAAGATATCAAAGGCACTCGTTAACTTTTCATTACGTTTTTCTTCCCTACCACGTGAAATGCTACTGTTACGCACTTTGTCCTTTAGGCCTCTAAGTGGAGATGTTTAAGTGCATTGCTGTCAAATGTTTCTGTTGGTTTCCTGCCTCCTTTCCCTCTGTGCACGCAGGGACATTCATGGGATGTGATTAATGTCAGTGCCAGCCACTTTGCACATAGATTTAACGGCACATGCATTAGTCAGAGTGCAAGAATCATTAACTCAGCACATTCCAAATTGCAACTGATGTTTATTGAAGGCTTCTGGCATTAATTAAACCTCACACAGCTAAGTGTTTACAATAATTTTACAGATTGCTGTCCTGAGAAATGAGATTCACATTTGTAGCATTTAGAAGCACATACTACAAACAACCAAGGGGTCATTTTCAAGTTGTCCCAGCAACAACTGCATGGGGCACATTTTGATCATTTGTCGCTCAAACGAATAGGAAAAAAAATAATTGTATAAATCAAATAATTGCTACCACCACGGAAATCAACAAAAACACATACCAATCCTGGTGATAAATAAGGTTGCAGTTTTATTCACTGATATCAACAATGTAGGATCCCTGTATCACCGTAAATATACCTAGCGATACTGAAAACAACCCACAGCTGCCATTCTTTGAGTTGTTTCCTCTGTGACATTATGCTAATTATTCAATAAATCATTTGTATGCTTTGGCAAGTTTTTTGGGGTAGAACCATCAGCTTGGGTTTAGCACTGCCAGAACGGGACAACTACGTGACTTGCTTTTGTCCTGTACTCGCATGCAGCCCATTAAGTGTGCAGATTCCATATGCACACACTGGAAGTGGTCACACTGCCTGTCCACCTATTTCTCAAAAATAATTTTTGTTACAATGGTCAATACTAACTAGTCCAAGCAACAGAGTGAGAAAATTAAAGCTTCTGTAAAATTCATGAAAGTCACTGTCTGGACAGATGGAAAAGGGTCTAAACTGGCAAGGGGCTTCAGCCTGAGCTTCAAGCTCAAGGTCAACTAGATGGGCAGCCAGCTGTGAGCCAGCCACACTGTGCAGCGCCTTTGGCCCAGCTAACAGAAACGCAGAAAGATGTTTAGGGACTGTATGGGAAAGCAGGGCATGAAGAATTACAGGGAAACAGAAGCGACATACACAGAATAGGATTCAGTGGTATTACTCAAGAAAAAGCTTCGGTCACTACACCAGGCTCTCAGATGCACTGCAAAGACTTTTTCCGAGGCAGTTATTTGCTTAAGCAAGGACCAAAAGGCACTTTTGCCCTTTGTGAACCTGCTCTCAAGGGAAGCCACAGCATGGGTTTCGCGAGTAATTGACACTGGGAAATTATTAAATTAGATACCTTTTTACTGTGAATTTAGGTTCATCACTCATGCCCTCCACTCTTACCTTCTCCCCTCAATTGAGATATTGAAAATTAAATGCAAAATACATTATATTTAATTCAGTAGGACAAAACCAACAGGCTTTAATATGCATTATCATGATATTCCAAGTATTTCTGTACGTCCCTCCATTGGGAGGGATTCCATGGGAAACTTCCATAGAGGATAAAGGAGCTAACGAGTGCTGGGAGTTTTTCAAGAATGCTTTCCTGGAAGCACAAAACCAGTTTATGCCCTTTAAAGGTAAGGGAGGTAGGTGGAGCAAGAGACCCCCCTTGACTTAACTGCGAGCTTCTGAGCCTGATCAAAACCAAAAAAGAAGTTTTCGGCATGATGCATATGCACAATGAAGATATAGCACAAAGAATCTGAAATAAGTTTTCCTTACTATTTTTAGAAGCATCACAGGATCTTCAGGAAAGAGTACTGAACAAAGATCTCTCTTTTTTTTCTCCCATTTAAAAATACCTTTTCTTACCACTTAAGGAAATGCTGACTAGATCTCTATTTCCCAGTGACATATATCATAAGCAAACCACATTGCTGTGGTCCCCAGATTACTGCTATGATGGAACAAAAAAAAAAATTACTTATAATCATTACCATAAGCAGCTGTCACATAAAACTGTTTGAAGTGGGGAAATAGCAACCCAAATTATGATATATTCATAAAAGCATAAGAATTACATTGTACAAGTCTGAAGAGACACCCTGATACTGTCTTACAGAGTTTTTCAGTCAAAAGAGGAATAAATTCTAATCTTGCCTCAGAAAACAAGAAGTAAAAAAGAGATAAAGGTGAACCTATGGCACTTGAGAAACATTAATAGTCAGTTTATACCATAACATAAATTCGACGTACCAAATAAACCCTTTTTATTGGCTCATAATCAGCCTGTTGGTACACTTTTGTTGATAAAATTGTTTTGCTAAAATTTTTACAAGTGTTCTTTGATGCTGCCCCAGCTCATAATGTATGCCTACTATCAAAAAAGGATTTGCTTCTAAACGCTGCTTTTAGATAAGCCAGCACTGCCTAGGAAGATGCCTCATTTCTCAACACGTGCTACGTGCTGTAGTATCTTGTGAAGACGCAGAAGAGAGCTGAATCCTGCCTGCTGGTCGAAGACCAGGAACTCCCTCTGATCTGTAAGCGTAAACCAATAAAGACAGCTTTGAAACAAAAAGTAAGCATGTTAACAGATGCAATGAATAGCTGAAGTAGAAGATGGAGGTATAAAACTACAAACACTCTAAAATTGGATAAGTGAGCAGCAGAGATTCTTTGGGGGTTAACAAACAAACAGGTAACAAGCGGTTCGGGAGCTCCCTTGAGCTGCAAAGGGATGGACTGGGAGAGTACTGAGGGAAATACCACGTGTTTTCACATAGCAGCTTTTCCGTAAGCACCTGCTTGTGGCCACCACTGGAGACAGACAGCTGAAGGGCTGGACAAACCCTTGCACTGACCCAGTACAGCTTTTTTTATTTCATATTCTAAAGGCTAAACTAAATCCACCCTGTTTTGTAATACTGCAATATCAGCCTCCCAAGCACCCAGCTCATACTGTTTCAACGGACAAGAAAACTGGTTGCCTCTACTTTTCATCCAATTATTCCTTGTTTCTTAATAAAGAAAAGATACTTTGTGTAGATTTTTCTTCCTTCTTCAGTTAAGCTTTCAGTACTAGGAGCTAAGAAAAAAATAAAAATGATCAAAAGCTACTCAATGGCACATCCTTGGCAGAACTTTCTAGCCAACTAATGTAAGCTTAAAGAAAATAGTAGTCTCTCGTGATTACATTTCAGTAAAGTTTGCCATGTTGTCTAATAACAGTACATATTACCAAACTGGGCATTAGAAAAAACAGTTTACATAGTGTTACTGACTTCGAAAGATAAGCCTTGTCTACCCAAACCTGGCTATGCTTTGAAAGTCCAGAATCCAGTGTTTAAATCAGGAATACTTAAAGACACAGGGGAAAAAAACTAAAAAGATTACCATACACAAAGACTAATGTGGCAGGTAAGGGTATAGTTTATATGATTAGGTGGTGGGGTGTGGATGGGAGGGGAACAGGCTATACTTCAGTAACCAAAATTAACGGGCAGCATACAATGAAAGGTAGTAAGTCAACGTTACGGTCCATGTGCTATTTTACCAATGCACAATGATGTCATGTTAAAAAAAACTCTCTGCCAAAGCTAATACTAATAATAACATCATCAAATAGCTCATTGGGTGAGCTATTGAGTTACAAATATTTAGCAACCACACATTATCCAGGGACTAAGTACTGGTTAGCATTTTTAGAATACAACAACAAACAGCTGTTTAATCTAAAAAATTCCAAACACTTACTTTAACCTACAACTCTATGCACTGCATTGAGAGACATATGGCAGCTCTCAATCAATTTTCAAAATTTGAAACTGAACCAAAGTTAAAGCACGTGCTAAAGAAACAGGCGTTTTATTAACACAGAAGTGAGAAGAAAATCTACAAGAGCCTCTGAAGTGCATCCAAAAGCTAGTGGCAGAAGCAATTTAGAATTTACTTGTGAGAACTTGGGGTAGGGTAACAACCACTGCCTCTATACCATACTGTTGTTACTTGGTTCGGATGTCTGTTTTCTCCAGAAACTTCCTGCAGTGTCCACTGTAACAAGATATTTGTGGATTTAGGAATCACCATAACACAAATAGCACCTACAGTCATTAAGTGTAAGCTGTGCAAAAAGCTCAGTCCCCCCGGTTTTGTTTATTGCTGATTTAATAAAATCAAATAAGTAAAAATATGATTTTAATCTGTTCAATAAATGGATTTTGCAGAACTTAAACATGACTAAAGCTTTTTTTTTTTTTTTTTTCTATCAGGACATCAAACCATTTGTTTCCCAGTCCTATACATTTTCATGGAACTCAACCTGACACAACAGATCAGGAACTCAGAACATCACATAACTCTCAGTCAGGTGCGTATGGACGAACCGTTTCAGACTGGCATATTTGATAATCACAGAAGGTTTGTCAGTTCTCGCATCTTGAGCATTTATGGCATGTTATTCCACTTATGGTAACAAAAAGCCTCATTATTCTGAATTTAATGATACATTTACAGTATGCCATCACTTGTCCATTTTCAAATTGCACAAAACATGAAATACAAAAGCAGAAAATAAAACAGAATTAATTGACCAAATACAAATTCAAAATATAGATATTATCAGAAGTGGTAGATGTATCCTGTCTTTCATGGGAAGATAAGTGAGTTTTTGATGAGTTCCACAGAATTTCTCAAGTAGGTCATCTTAAACTTTCAGGTTATCCTAGCTATATGTTCAAGAAATACGGCAGTCAAAATTGACTTGTTATTCACAAGCACCACTCTATGTCAAAAGAATGGCAAGCTTCTTGAAAAGTGATACAGTGCTCAACATTTTTAGGAAGAGATGCTCAGTTTATTCTCTATACGCGGACTTTTCTAGCACCACTTAGAGACAGCATTTGTTTTCCTTTCAGAATTTGCACACAAGTGAAAGTCACGACAGTGACTCTTTTTGAAGTGCCAAAACTGCGCCTAACCTTTGAAAGACTTAATTGGTTTTGGCAGCCTAACTCTCCAACTCTACCACAGGGACTACAGTAGACATTACACACAGATGAATTTTCCTCATTTGTGTTCTTCTGAGGGCATTTAATTTCTGTCCTATCTTAACTTGTTCTCCTAAGACACTACAGAAATCTTCCATGGCATCTGATCTTATACATTCAGCTCAGCTCCATTCATCTGTGAAGTTTTACCTTCTGCTCAGACTACAATGTTCCATTAGTTGTCTGATTTATTTACCAGTCCTGATAGCAGTCACTACATAAACTCTTACCTAGAAGGAAACCACACCATGCGAAGACCTAGTTAAAGCACTTACACACAACACACCCAGCAAAGAAAACGGGTGACATGAAGAGCTTATTAGTCAATGGATAGCAAAACCGGGGTTATAAGAGGACTATCTCCAGAAGACCACCTTTTGCCCAACAGCTGGTCTCCCAGAGGCTCAGGTGGCACCACTGAAGCTTTGCTTGCTTAGGCTGGTGTAGTATGTGTAATCCTTACTTGGTTATAGGTAGTGACCCAATAGCGCAGTCTATTCCACTACTGATATAAACCAGGAACTTTTATAGAAAAAAATAAAAAAGAAGCCACAAGAAAACCCCAAACAAAATTGCTCATACAACTTCTTTATGATCAAGATAGTTAAGAATAGGACGTAAACACTACAAAGCTAAATTTCTGACACGCAATTCTCGGTTCTACTCAGCTGAGTTCATCTCCTCTTGTCTCTTTTCATCTGCACTAGGTTTGAGATGACCATCTCATGCATTCCTTTCTTTCCACTCATATTTTCTCCTAGTAGACTTATTCCTTCTTTACTTGTACCTTTTTCCAGTCCTTTCCTTCCCCGCTACAGTATGACTAATAACCTTTGTTCTTTCTCTGTCAGGAAGAGATTTTGCTCTTCCCTTTAGACTTCAGCTTCAGATACATTTGACCCTTAAATCCAAGGTCTCTCCTCATTACAACAACTTCATCTTCAGGGGCAGTCACAACAATTGGCTGCTAAAGTGCCAGGGCCGTCACCCTTTTCAGAGCTCTTACTGAAGAAGCAAAGCTGTCACAGGGAGGACAAAAATGGAAGTCAATTCACTGCAAAGATTAGCTTTGAATGGATACTTTTATGGCCTTAGAACATTCTGACACATGAAAACACAAACACATAGCTTTTTTGTTATCCTCTTTACCATGTTGTTTGCTTGGTTGTTTTTTTTTCACAGCGAAGGGAGCACTCGTTTTCTCCATCATAAAATAATTTACAGACTGCATATATTTGCTTTATATTATATCCTAAATGTGCATCTAGACATTTAAGTCAAGGTCAGCAATCCTCAAGAGGGCAGGGCGATGCCCCTCACTTTCTTATCTTCCAACCACTGCCTCATATAGGACATTTCTGTTTCTCTGTCTAGCCAAACTCCAAGCAGCTACACTGCAACCAACAGCCAAGCTGCAGCTATACCCGTTTCCATAGCTGGGACTCCCCAGTCACATATACAGCAGAGCAGTATAGCCTCCACCACATAGCATGGCACAGGTGTTCACCCAACCTTCTTACACCTTCCCCACGTCCAGAACTCCTCCGCATTCAGCAAAGCAGCACCCACAGCTCAGACTTTACAGGAGAGCTGAGCAAACTGGGACATTAGATCCGTAAATGTGGAGGACACAGTTAACGCCACTTGTCAATACAGGCTCCTGCATTCCCAAGTTCTCAGAAAAGAAAATAAGACAACTCTTTTCACTAACTTGCCATCCCCACAGCTGGCACATTTAACATAGTGGGCTGTCATCAGAGACAGGTAAGAATGCTTTTTGTGAAATGGAGTCCTCTATGGGTCTCGTTCTAGGAGCCAGTTGGTATTGATTCCTAAAAACTCAGCTTATCGTGGCAAGAAAAAAAAAAAATACAGCTCTATGCTGCATGCTGACCCTGCATGATGCAGAATGGACAGGATAGAAAAAAACTAAATTTGTTATAAACTTTTTATAAATACACACACATATATATGCACATTTACATAAGTGAAAAAGATCGTTTCTCTGTTGGGAGTGACAGGTGGTGTCTTCCATTGATGGAAGCCATGCACCATTATACCTTCCTGTTGTTCTTGATGTAATCCAATTTAAAGAGAAAAAACACTCCTGAAGTTCCAGTCCAAACCACTTTTAGCTGCAAAGACAGCATTAGACAATTCAGTCGCATATGTATTGTGAAATGACCTTAGCTTTCGAGAGTTTTTCAACCTTCTCACATGATGCTTGACATGAACCTGTTGGACCTGTTGGAGAGGGTCCAGAGGAAGGCCACAAAGATGATCAGAGGGCTGGAGCACCTCTCCTATGAAGACAGGCTGAGAGAGTTGGGGTTGTCCAGCCTGGAGAAGAGAAGACTGTGGGGAGACCTTATAGCAGCCTGCCAGTATCTGAAGGGTGACTACAAGAAAGCTGGACAGATACTTTTTGCAAGGGCATGTAGTGATAGGATGAGGGGGAATGGCTTCAAACTGGAAGAGGGTAGATTTAGAATAGATATTAGGACAAAAATTTTCACAATGAGGTTGGTGAGGAACAGGTTGCCCAAAGAAATTGTGGGGGCCACATCCCTGGAAGTGTCCAAGGCTGGGCTGGATGGGGCTTTGAGCAACCTGGTCTAGTGGGAGGTGTCCATGTCCATGACAGGGGGGTTAGAACTCAATGATCTTTAAGGTCCCTTTCAACCTAAGCCATTCTATGATTGATTCTATGATGCAAGATTGGATGTCACTAATTAGTCAGTAACTGTGAGCTAGCAGGATATGCACTCTGCAGTTAAGTGCCCCTGGACAAGTGGAATGAAATTTTAAGTGTACGAGCAGGACAAAAGTGTATTGCTGCACTGTGCCTTTACTGGTAGAGGTCAGAATTCCAGAAAATTTAGTTGCAGTGGTCCAAAGAAATGTTGAAGAATCTCATATGAATGCAACATCAGTATTACAGCAGTCTCAACTGCTTAAGCTACACCCGGTTGAGTGTATCTCTTTTGCACTCTAGGAAAAGCCCAACGATTTTAAATTTAATTTAAGACACATTTTTAGTAATACATTCTCAGGGGAAAAAAAAAGTGCTCCAAATGGCATTGGCTTTGATGCCGCTTTTCCAGGGAAATCTTTAAATTGGACATAATGAGAGATCCAAGGTCAAAAGGAAAAGAGGGACTTTTGCTGTACCATACTTCTTTCAGACACCCTTTCCTCTTATATTTTCATTAATTTTGCAGTTCAAAAAAGTAGTCACCAGAAATTCAATGTTCTATACCAACGATTCTTACCAAATTGCCTTGCAATACAGGTCACATAGTTCATATACTCCCCTCTGTTATGTCTGCACTTGTGTTTCAACTGACTGCTTTACACAGATGGTTTCTTTATCCATCTCCGAATTTCTGTTCCCTACTGTTACTGAGTGGTAGTATCAGGATACTACTCAGCAAAAGAATAATAATTCTGATTTCCCCAAGTGTACTGTGTAGTTACAATCTGCCAGGTTAGCATATCCAGCTTATCCCTTTATTCCCTGTCCAAAAAGGAAGCTTCAAAATCATGTATGCCTTTTAGACGTGTATGCTCCTGCTTCACATTTGCACAACATCATGTTTTAGTCACAAGCATAGATAACAGAGTACTTCACTGCAGTATCAAATTAAAAACATTTGTGGAAGATCTGGAGAACAACATTACCATCTTCTGCATGCTTGAACAAATATTATTATTTATGCAATTTAAGATGTCACAAAATCAGTTGTCTAGACCTTGTAATCTACTGTGAAACTTTCATACTGATGTGGTAGTAGGAACACATTCCTTAAAATGCTTTGGCGCCTGTGGGAAATCAAGTACGGTCAGACATTAGTTCACATGAAACATCCCAGCGAGTCAGGTTCCAAAGAAGACATGCAATAATAAAAAAAAAAAAGTTCATTTATATTGCAGTAAGTTGTCAGAAGATTTGTTTTGTATGTGATAGACAGAATTTTTAGTATTATAGAGATCACTACTTTCTAAATCCAGGTTCGGTTTTGTTTGGTTTGGGGGTTTGGTTTTTTTTTGGTTTTTTTTAATTGAACAACACCATATAAACCTATTTCCCTCTTATTAGTTCCTTAATAGCAACAAACTCACAAAATGCTGTGCAACCTTTGCTGTATCTCAAAAGGGATAGTTTTCCCTTGGCAACAGCTTTACTGAAGTTCAGCTTTCTCAGCGTTTTTCTTACCAGATATTTGGCCTTGGAACTTCTTTTAAAAAGTGTTTAATGTGTTATCAAAAATTAATCCATGTAAAATACAACTTTTTGATTGATTTCTAAGGCCTCCATCCTTTGGCAGCAACTTCTGGCAGGAAAGTGGAAATTTCCAAGGCTTAAAGATGCCATTCCAAGGATTTAGCTCACAAGGAAATAAATTTTGTGTTTGGCTGAAAAAAGGAAACAAAATCTGAACTGCCTAAGAAACAATGACTACACTAAAAGCAATAAACTCTGATCAGAAGATTAATTTCTCCCTCTTTCAGTGGCTGGGGTGGGGAGGGGGGAGGCAGGAGGGTGGCTCACGTAACTGGCAATTTTATCACTGCCAGCAGGAACACAAACAGAAATGAAGGCAATCTTCACTACGATACTTCCCACGGGAGCGCTTTATTTTGCAGCCTTCATTTTCCTTCAAGGTTTTGTAATTATATTTCCATAATTTAGTCATATAAACAATATTATGATTTAGGTACTTGTCCTTAATTCTATCCCATAAAAAGAGCAGATCTGATTTTTTCACTTGTCAGTGTAATAGCTGGCTTATTAAAAACATGTGGCAGAACTAAGTGATAATAGGATATCCCTGCTTTCTGATATCCTTTAGAAACAGCTTTTACTTATTTCTTAGGGACAGAGCTTCCTGACCAATATGTCTCTCTTCATTGTAAAGTGATTATATCACATTGAAATTCATGTATCTGGTTGATGGACTTGCTTGTAGTTCAAAGACTACATAAATGCTAGTGTTGATCTTTTAAATAAAAAAAAAAAAAATTTGGTGAACCCCTGACCCTATTACTGAAAAAAGACTCTTCTCAATCATATTTCCCTACGATCAGCACAGAAAATTCTGCTGCTCAGCCTCAGAGACAGGTTTTTAAAGAATTAAAATTCATGTCTTATTAATTACTGTCAACTAAACTATTCTTCTTGATTAGGATGTCTAGCACATGTGTCCAAAGCATCTGTGCCTGCACCAAGACTTCTAAAGTACTTTATTTAACAGATAACATACTTGTACGGTTTGGGGATTTTTTTTTTGTTGTTTTGGGGTTTTTTATTAAGCCCACAAACAACCCATTTTTCAAATGCTGGAAGCACCCAATGATTTGTATTAACTTCAGTGAGATTCCCAAATACCAATAGTATTTGAAGACATCGGCAATTTTCAAGGTAAGGACCCAGAAGCTTAACTTTAATGAGGGGGGGGAAGATGACAAAAAAACCACTTAAGTCTAATCTCCAAAACTTGGCTGTATGATAAATTCATGCCCTTAAACCAAAAGAGCGGAGAAAGGGGAGTTAAGTAATTTACTTTCTATAGCATCAGATTAAAACAACATTTACATATTCACAGCACAACATACTGTAATGAACTGAATTAAGTTTTCAAAAGCCAATGTGCAACAATTGTTGCTGTCAACTTGTCAAGTAAAACCAAATTAAAGGAAAACCTGAAGCATTAGCACAGAAGTAGAGGCATTTAAAAAATAAACATGAAGACAAGAACTTAAGTTGCAGGAAATTATATTTTTAAAAATATTATGAAAACAATATCCTGGAGAGTGGAGAACAGGTGCTTTGTGAAAAAAATAATTCCAGTGAACATAACAGTTTGTTTATTTTAATTTACGTAAATATTTAGCATATATCATTACGAGTATGTAACTTTTCTTTTAGAGTAAAGTCAATCAAATAATTACCTAAGTTAATGAACGTACCCTTTATTTCTTATTAACACCGTAACTTTCATTTACATTCTCTATGATTAAAATGGTGGAAAGAAACAGAATGAAAATGTTTTAATGCAGCATTGCCTTAGGTCATTAATTCATGTTATGCAAACAAGTCTCGAATCTACAAAGGCTGAATCCTATTAAGGTTGATATATTATAAATACTGAATTTGTAGCACATTTGATCTTGAGCACCACAGTGTGAATCCAAATATTACCAACTGAAATCGCTACATTATCACCAGAGTTTCAGGTGCAATACTGGAAAAAACTATACTTAATTTCACACAGGTGACAAAGGACCATATTCCTAATACCAAAGCAGTATTAAAGTGGAAGAATAAAGTTGCAAACACTTGCAATTTAAGAAACAGAGGCTTTACTTTGCAGTCACAGGGATTTAGTCTTTCAATAGCTATTTCTGCTATGCATTACTACACAGCAGTAATCATCTAATCACATGATTTCAATGTTTTCTTAAGTTCCATATAAGATGACATATCTGGGGAAGAAAAAATCCATACTTGGTTTTGCAAGACCAAAAAAATGGGCAAGCAGAAGTAAAGTGTAGAAGTAGCAAAGGAAAAAAAAAAAAAAAAAAAACAAACTGTTTTAATGTTACAGGAAAAAGGCTTAAAAAATATTAACATTAGTATCTGGAAATTCAGGGAACCATGGAAGATGGTAATGAAGGACATATAGTCATTGCTTATTAACTGAATACATAAAGATATTCTGCCAAGAACGCTAGCTGCTAACTGCAGAAAACCCATCAGCAACAGTCCTTGTACGGACTTTGCTTTGTAATACAGAGTTGCTGTATGAACTGGGATATTTCAGTAGATCAATACAGGTACCACAGATGCAAGAACACTGACAATTTAGATCAGAAGACCATATGATAAGAAAGGCAGGATTAAAACTTTGACATTTGGTGAAGGAAGAACATAGAGTAATCTAACTGGGTTTTCAAAAAATCTGAATTCATATAAATGTGTAAGAATACATTTCTTATAAGACATAGCACTAGCACAAGCCCCGGGTTCTGTCTCAGACAAGCAAGGTAGTAGCCAATCGAAAAACAATACAAACAAGCAAACTGAACCAAGAGATTTTTGCCAGTATTTCTTCTAAAGGCTCCATAGGGCCTGCTCTTCAAAGGACAAGTCATTGTCTTTGGTATGAAGCAGAGCAAACTCCTAAAGCACATACAACTTAGAATTACCTACTGCTTAGGTGAGTGAAAACTGCTGGATCATGTTTTTCAACTTCGTATAGAGGCACATACACCAAGTATACAGGTTACAGATAAATTACCAATTATAAGGATTTTGGGTGCATATTAAAAAGAAAGTCTACAGAGAATTCCAGTACTCAGTATTAAATATACTGTATTTTGAAGTGTGCCCAAACTACCTTCATTTACTTTGTGGAAGCTCAAATTCAATGTTTTCTATTACACAGATATGAATTCTTAACACTAGGCTTACATTGACTAGATAGGGAGCAATGGCAGCTGCTTTGCATTCCAGGTCTTTTAGAATACAGGATGATGCATTTTCTCAGTCAACTAGAAACACAGCTATAGATTAGATATCTCTACGTGCTTAGATTTCTCCCGTTCAACTAAGAAATCCCCTAAACGTGGATGAGATAGCAGCCATACTATGTTCTTAAAAAGCAATAAAGTTTAATGGGGAAAAAAAAAATTAGAAACTATGATTATGAATTATATGAAATACATATTTCTATATAAACATGTATGAAAGCACGCAGAAGATTTGGCTATCCAGAAGATATTCTGTTTTTAATTTCCTTCTGAAAATTTCAGACAGATATACTATTTTGGTCTTCCTTATTATACCATATTATTTTTAAGCAAAACTGATTGAACATCCTTCGCTAATCTGTTCTACCCTGTCAAATTCCATTCCTCTAAGCTAAGTTCCACAGAATACATTTAATATCTTCAAATAAAGGAAATTTGCAAATCAGTAGGAACCATGTGCATTGACCTTCGCTCTTCTTTTGAATTTGCAGTATGGTTCATTTTAGTCAAGCTGTTGAAACATTTGTGCTATAATGCATCAAATTAAGGCAACCAGCTGTGATGTTTAATTTAAGCTAAAAGTTTATGATCTACAACTACACAATACCTTAGGGAATAACTGATATTTTATGTTACTAAACTAAATGCAGTTACAAAATGGTTACAATCTTCCCCACGTTTTGCTCGGATCACATTGCCATTTAAGCTTCGGGTCTGTAAAGAGCACAAGCATTCAGTCAAACCTGTGTATTATAGAGAACAAATGAACAACAAGTTCTAGCCTTTGCTGAATGCATGGATTCAAAGCCTTTCAGTCTCATGTGTTGTTAGATTACTCCTATATTTTATCCTTCATTATGTGTAATGGAGTTTCTCCATTTGTGAGAAAGCGAGAATGAGGAAAAGTCATTAACTATTTTGTCATAATGCACCATTTCTAGCAGATATTTTGTCCAAACGGATAGGGTACATAGCACTGAATAACTGGAACAAAAACAACCCCCCTCCCCAAGTATTTTCTAGCTATGAAGCACTCTTGAAAGAAAATCCCCTCCAACAACGGTTAAACCATTGTATTGTTCTTGACAACAGCAATGTATAAAAGGAGAAAGAAACAACACTTTATGAATGATTAAGTAACAATACTTTTTGAAACATCTTGAGAGATTAATAAAGGAGAGAAAAACTAAGGTATGTCTATATATCAGATGCAAAAAGTGTGAAAACTAATGTAATGGAAGTTGAAATTTCAGGTTACCCATCTAGAAAGGAAGAGAGTCAGCTAGAATATTGATATACAGCAAAAACACCGTGTATAGGAACTAGCTCACCACTTTGTTCATCAGCAGTCAGCTGCTCTTTTAAAAAGTGTAAGCTATAGATGTGACGGTTTATAAACAAAGGATACCTAAGGCACATGCTCCAACTAGAAAGATACATTGATAACTCTGACAATGACAACACGCCTCCAGTGAATTAGGAAGCTGATTTTCATTGATTCCAAGGTGTTCTGGGTGTTTTTTAAACATTTTCTTACTTACATCCAACTTGAGCAATCTTCTGTAAGAGCCAAAACACCCAGACAACACCAGCAAAATGAAAGAGAAGATCTTTGTGCTTACTGCGGCCTTCTGGTTTCAAGATATGTCATAGGTAGAGTGTGGCCAGTAGGTCGAAGGAGGTCATTCTCCCCCTCTACTCTGCACTGGTGAGGCCACAACTGGAACACTGTGTCCAGTTTTGGGCTCCCCAGTTCAAGAGGGACAGGGAACTGCTGGAGCGAGTCCAGTGAAGGGAAACTAAGATGATTAAGGGCTTGGAGCATCTGCCTTATGAGGAAAGGCTGAGAGAGCTGGGACTCTTTAGCCTGGAGAAGAGAACGCTGAGGGGAGACCTTATTATGGCATACAAGTATCTAAAGGGTGGGTTGAAGGAGGATGGAGCCAGGCTCTTTTCAATGGTTCCCAGTGACAGGACGAGGGGTAATGGGCACAAGTTAGAACACAGGAAGTTCCGTTCAAATACACGGAAAAACTTCTTTACGGTGAGGGTGACGGAGCACTGGCACAGGCTGCCCAGGGAGGTTGTGGAGTCCCCTTCCCTGGAGATTTTCAAGACCCGCCTGGATGCAGTCCTGAGTAATGTGCTCTGGGCAATCCTGCTTTAGCAGGGGAGTGGGACTAGATCATCTCTAGAGGTCCCTTCCAACTCTGAAAACTCCATGATAACCGTGATATCCGTGAGGTAAAGAGATTCCAGTAGAAGGATGGCCCATAATGGATGGAGGGCCACCACAGGGGTGCACTGGAGCCTCTAGTTATTTTTTTTCCTAGCACAGGACCTATATGAAGGCAGGGAGGTATAGGAAATTTAGTCTTCCTAAATTAAGCATTTTGTAGATTCATTCTATTTGGGTTAGTGCAGCTATCCTTACTGGAAACTGAGAAATTGCTTCAACTAAAAAGAGTGAAAAAATAATAAAAAAAAAAAAAAAATCAAACTATTTTTTTTATTACTGCAAGAACAATGAGAAACTCTCCACATTTAACATCCAGAAACTCCAGAAACTTGAAACACATGCTAATAAAATAGATTCCCGTTTTTGTGTCTCCAAATTCATTTTAGTCACCACCTTGCTTCCCTGCCATACTTCAATCTTGCATGATTGCAGCTGGCAATGTCATCAAAGGATCATGCAATTGAGAAAGCCATGCTGCTTGCAAGCTGATTACTACTCCAACACCCTTGCGATAAATACTATTAAGATCTAGTGAAGGATGAAAGCAAGCACAGAATCTGCCGCTTTCAACTGCATGCTGTTTGATACCACTTCGGAATCAGAAGAGTCTGCTGTATTAACATTTGAAAACTGGAGATTACCTGGTACAACATAAATGCCTGTTTTCCACAACAAGATTTCAAAATTTTTCCTTCAGACTCAGGAAAAAAATCCCAAAACTCAAAATGAACAAAGCCAACCTCAGCCTAAGATGGTTTACAACGCTCTAAACAACTGCTCACAGGATTTTTAAAGTGGAAACTTGGTGCTGAATACTTGGCCTGATCTTTAATAACACAATCATGAAGTGACAATCATTAAAACACTCATATAAAAGTTTATGCAAACCATATGTCATCTGTACAATTTCTAACAAGCACTGTAATTTCACAGTGAGAACTAGAAACTGTGAAAAAGCAAAGTACATTGCAGATACAAGATGTTGGAAGGCATAGCTCTAATATCTACACCACTTTCAACTGATTACAGTCTTCCATTCAAGCAGACACTAGTTACAACCTAGAGAGGAGCAAAAACAACCAACAGACTACAAAACAAAGATCCACGATAATTATACTTAAACACAAAATACTTGACAGTCAATTCCTCCTTTATTTGCCTGCCAAATACTGAAGTCAGAATTTTATGTTACTCTGGCAACAGTGAATTAGATCAAGTGCCTGTAAAAGCAGGCTTTCAATTCTCTTACAAGAATACACTACATCAAGGGTTGCAAAAAAAAAAAAAAAAAACCCACAGAAAATTAGTCCATAACTTACAGGTTTTGAGGTAAAAAAAACCCCGAGTTGAAGCATTTTGTTTTAAAATGCAATTTATTATGCCTAACAAATACCTAGAAAACGTTAATCGTGAGTGATTTTGTTCCGCTTTTAAGAGTTAACAAAGAGTATTTCAACCTCAGTAGCACTTTCCTTAGTGGCCATGTAAATTTCAGCAAAAAGTACTGAAAGAACACCACCTATTTCTTTCCCTAAGAACCAGCTGTGTCGGAGACTTCCTGGAGACACTGGCACCTTCAAAATTCAACCAGAGCTTTATCCGTAGATGACCATGAGTGATTTGAGACTGCTGTTGCTTCCAAAATTTTTCTACTGTATTCTCCCAAAGACACCAGAATAAAAATAGTTTTTCAAAAAAGTAAATGTAAGTACAGTTGCCTGCATGCTGAGATAATAATTCATTTTATTCCATACTGGGACTTCAGATGCGTGTCGTGGATTTGGTTGGACTGGCCACTGAGACGAATGACAGATGCTCTCCCCCACCTCTCTCTCCAAAAAGACAAGGGAGAGAGAGAAAGAGAATTACGAGTTTAGGAAAAAACCTAAACTACTTTAATGAAAATATTAGTAAATTCATAAAATGTTAATAAATAATGAAATATATACAATATATACAAAACTGTATCAAGCTCCCAGGATGATGATCACGTCACCGGCAGGCATGGGGAAAGTCCCAGACTGGACTCAGTGACGGGAACCGGATTCTGCATCTGGATTCAGGAAAGCACGGATTAGGATCAAAGGCAAACGAACAGAGTCCTCCTCAGACGTCGGCCACTGAAGAGAGAGAGCTGACCCTTTGATCCCTCAGCTTTTACACTGAGCATGAGGCAGATGGGATGGAATACCCCGTTGATCAGTTTTGGGTCACCTGTCCTGTCTGCTCCTCCCCGCAGGTGGGACACGCCTACACTTTTCCTCTTCCAATGGGGCAAATAAAGTTAGGTAGCCTTGGTGGTTATAGCAATAAGTATAAGCAAGAGACTCTGTATACCATTCCTTGGCATAAATTATAAATAATCAGGTCTTATCACTCTGTCAGCAGACTACAGTCTTAAAAAACGCCATTAATTTCAGAGAGTTCAGTTAGTTAGAAGAGGCTTAGCTGAAAAGTAAAATTACTGAATAGAAAATCGGTTCTGTTTTACCTCAAACTGGGACAATGTGCAAGATTGTAGCACATAGAGCTTAACTCCTGTCACTATGGCTAAAAAGCATTCTTTGAGTTAGTGGCTTCCCATCCACCAGTATAATTGCTTAGATGTTTGCCTTTTTTTTTTTTTTTTTTTAAAATCAATCCAGTTGAGTTCCTATGAATATTACTTCTTTATTATTCCAGGTTAGCAAAGTAATAAAGCACGTGTTTAACAATGAATATAAGCTTGAATCCCGCTTAAATTTCATTTTAGAGATGACTTTATCTTTTCCTAGCCTATGCTGATGACCAAAATTGGTAGAACTTACAGGGATAACAATTTGAAAATGTAAAACTATCTCACTTTTGTGTTTCAAAAATTATGCATGCAGCACGTAACTTCAAAGTGTTGCTTACAAATGGTGGACTTCGTGGAGTATCACTTGAATTTGCATTTTGCAGCAACATTATAGTGCATAAAATGATACTTTCTGCCAGAAGCAACTGAGAACCTGCCAACTTTGATAGATGTACGTGTGAAAGACTGGACAACACTATGGAAGAAATACGCCTTCAAGGATTTTGATATATCTGCAAAAGTAGGATATTAATTTATTTTCTACTTTGTCTTGTGGAACAGAAAATAACACACAAGAAAGCTTTCTGGAAAAAGTTAATCTTCTGCAACTTTTCCTGTAATATTTTACTAAAGTATTACCTATCAAAGAATAGTAATGTTCTGTATTCTGCTCTGTAGCAGCTTTGCTGACTACAGGTTTCCTACAGGCTATATTCCGATACGTACATTCAGTGTTTTACCCCTTCTATCTCTCTTTTACATTCTAGAAGGACAATGTTTTTTACAATTTTTACAGCTTACCTTGAAGTTGATTTTTACTAAAGATATGTGTATAACTTCCTTAACAGTTTTCATTTTTGACAAACCAATTAGGAAAAAAGATCATTCTATTTTGTAAGGATAATTATTAAATATTAACAGCTAAGATTTGAGCCTTTTTTGGAGGGGAAGAACTCAGGGGAGAGAGAGTGGTAATGCTTATCTTTTTCCACTAATCAGAATACATCAGCTTTGCATGAAAGAACTGGGATGGTTCATGAAAAGTTCTGGTAATACCAAGAATTACATAGCCAAAGATTTTAGGGTAAACCCATATGAAAAATGTTTCATTTTCTCACCATGGACTACACGACAATAAGGACTGGAATAACTTATATCATAATCCATACAATCTCTTTCTAAAACACACTAGTACTGCGTTCAACAAAATCTTGCATTCTACACATTTAGTTTTTTCCCAGAAAGTCTCAAGAAACTAGTAATTCCTAATAACTCTCATGTAAAACTGGCCAACAGGCTTTTTAAACAGACAGACACACAGAGATGGATTTACAGCTTTAGAACTGTATCCCCCAGAATAAATTCCTGTGAGGAAAATCCCCTTTTATCCTAAAGTTTCAGAGCACTACCAAGTGTGAAAGTACTTAAGGAGTTTGTACATTCAGTAAAAATTCCCACAGAATAACAGAAATACTGCACTTTCTCCCTTCCAAAACAGAAGCTTTGCTTGTCATTGGGCTTTCATTTCTGTTCAAGAGATTAATAAATTACCTTTTAATTACAAGGAAGGCTACTTATTGGTGGGTATGGAACGTGCTTTTTGAAGAAAAGCATTGTCTTCATGGTAAATTTCATTTGCACGGCTGAAAAGCCCTTCTGGGCATCAAGTTATTCATTGCAAGCCACTGCAGAAGTGGCTTGCCAAACATAGAAGCGTATGGCCAAACACAGAAAGCACCTATTCTTCATGAGAAAAAGGATTTGAAGGCTTCAGTAGTCCTCACTGGCCAGCTTGTCACACTTGCTCTTTCTGTAGTCCAAGGAGAGCAAGAAAACCCTGGAAAGGAGCAGGAGCCAGCTCCCTGCTCCGCTAAGGAACTGCCCAGGAGACCTCCCTCCAACAAGCTTCTGGGGAAGAGGGTAAAAGAAGTCACAAACCCCCATATGAGCAGTAGTGGTTTTCACACTTTGCTATTCCACAGTATAACAGATATTTCCAAGCCTAATTTAAATGCACAGCCTAATCAGCCTATGAGAGACATATCACAGTGAATTGCTAATACCAACGTGCATATTTTATTCTCATCAACAGATCTGAAGGATGATTAAAAATTTATTGGGAGAACATATGAATACTTATCAGACATGTTAATACATATCATTACTCGTGGAGTCAGTGTTAATTTCTTAATTCCACATTCAGGGAAGCAAGGAAATGGAAAGCAACACAAATTAGTCATGCTGAATATTGATGGAATTTGGGTATGAATGTAAAGTAATATTGAAAACATTTGCATATGTATGTAAATAAATACCCACATCTAGGTTAACAGGATATTAGATAGAAGGATCCAAAAGGAAGGAACTAATTAATTTTTTTATACAGCTTATGAAATACGAATACCTCAGAAATATTTTAGTAAATGCATTTTGTTCATATTAAATTCTATTATGTTCAAAATATAGACTTATACTGACGGAAGATAATGAAGTTCTAACTTTTTTTTTTCTTTTTGTCTCAGGCAAAACGAAACAGTGAAATTACCACAGCAGTTTTGGGTTGGTTTTTTTTTTTGTAATTTATTTTGGTACACAGAGCTCAGCTTTGCTTTCATCTACTGGGCTCCCATCAAGATCAGGATGTTAAACTAAACTGCTGACCAGGAGGAAGACCATATCTCAGTACCCACTGACCTTGCAAACACCATCTCTCTACAGACTGGAAGAGAGCAGAAACCTGGACAGAAACGGAATGGAGTACAACAAAACTGGCCTTTGAAATCGTACACTGCAACCAGTCTGAAGCCTGAAAACCACACATCATACTGATTCAGATAATGCCTGCAATGGAAAATGTCCAGATACCTATGCACACATGAAATTGAGAGAATAGAGACAATCTCCAAACTCTTCTATAGAATGTATCTGGAAACAAATCTGAAGACTAGAAAAAAAACGAAAAACAACAAAAAAAATCATACGTTCATCTGAGACATTACTGGAGACCTTGAAAGGTGACCTAAACAAAAAGAAAATTTCTTCAGTATCCAGAGTGTAAACAGGCATCCGTATCTGTCCTTACTCCCCCGCTCAAACCTCCACCATCCAGCTGTTCATTTCCAATGCATCTCTTGCATCCCATCTAGCAGTTATGTGACTACATGATGAGCTGGAGCAGCAAACTCATTTATTTTTGTTGGATCAGTTTTTCATTATATCCAAATTGACACTGTTCAGCCACTAGCCCTTAAACTGGAAAGGAAGTAGGAAAATGAACAAAACCACCCCGCCCAGAGGCAGATTCTGCAGTCAGATTCAGTAAAAATGACTGACAGAAGTGCGACACCTACAGAAATCAAGCATACTTTTGAAAGGACTGGGATATTATTCTTCCACCCTGTGGTGTTGTGGTGGCTTGACCTTGGCTGGACACCAGGTGCCCACCGAAGCTGCTCTATCACTCCCCTCCTCAGCTGGACAGAGGAGAGAAAATACAATGAAAGGCTCATGGGTTGAGATAAGGACAGCGAGAGATCACACGCCAATTACCGTCACAGCAAAACAGACTCGACTTAGGGAAATTAATTTAATTTATTACCAATCCAATCAGAGTAGAATGACAGAAATAAGATCAAATCTTAAAACACTTTCCCCCCACCCCTCCCTTCTTCCTGGGCTCACCTTAACTCTCAAATTCTCTACCTCCTCCCCCCGCACGGTGCAAGGGGACAGGGAATGGGGGCTGTGGTCAGTTCATCACATGTTGTCTCTGCTGCTCCTTCCTCCTCACTCTCTTCCCCTGTTCCAGCATAGGGTACCTTCCATGGGACACAACCCTCCACAAACTGTTATAGCATACATCCCTTCCATGAGGTGCAGTCCTTCAGGAACAGACTGCTCCAGCATGGGACCCCCATGGGGTCACGAGTCCTGCCAGCAAACCTGCTCCAGTGTGGACTCCTCTCCACAGCCATAGGTCCTGCCAGGAGCCTGCTCCAGCAAGGGAATCTTGGTTCCAGTGCCTGGAGCGCCTCCTCCCCCTCCTCCTTCGCTGACCTGCAGAGTTGTTTCTCTCACATACTCTCACTGCTCCTTACCCACTACTGTCGTGCCACAGTTTTTTGCCCTTCTTAAACACGATATCCCAGAGGCGCTACCACTGTCATTGACTGGCTCAGCCTCGACCAGTGGTGGATCCGTCTTGGAGCTGGTTGGCATTGGCTCTATCAGACATGGGGGAAGCTTCTAGCAGTTTCTCTGAGAAGCCACCCCTGTAGCCCTCCCGCTACCAAAACCTTGCCAGGCAAACCCAATAGAGGTGTTTCATACCATTGAAGAATTGGGAGGAATGCTTAGGTGGGAAGTGGAACGTAAAGCAGGGAACTTCTAGACATACGTTGCTAAATAATGCCACTCATGGACAGAGCGTATTGTTGTGGATGGAGGAAGCATATATTGATTGAAAAATTTATTTAGCAGATTTGGAGAAGGAAGAAAAATAATCCATCAGTGTTTGCAAAACACAAAGATAAAACTTCAACTCAGAACGCTCAAAACCAGCAAATTACTGTAAAATTTGAAGCTATGCCAGGAAAAGCAGTATTGTAGTATCTACCCTTTCTTATTGCCTTTCCCAAGGCATCTACTACTGATGACTACTGGAGATGGACATTTCAGTTGTACCAACTGATGATGGTTCTCATATTTTTAGAAATAAGTGACGGTTCTTATATCCTTATATTTTAATGACCTCATGGAGACAGCTGCAAGCATTAGAATGGAGTAGGCAATATAGCTCACAATGAAATTTCAGGAAAATTAAAGCCTAACTTCTGGCCAAGCACTTAAACACATGCCTAATTTTAAGGTCATGTATAATTCAAATTACTTTAAAAAGCCCTACATATTTAAATCACACATAATGCTCAAGTGCTTTGCTGCAGCAGGAAATGACCCCGAGGAAAGTATGGAACTGCTCATAACCTTCCTTAGTTTCACTTTTGGGTTAACCTCTGGGTTATTATAAAGAAAAGTTTTTGAATACAATGGCCCTGTCAGTGTCTTAGTGTTTGAATGCAACTTTAACGTACTGACAACATCACTAATGCTTTCCGAAAACTAAATCAAATAACTTCTGTCACTTTTTAATAAAGATAAAGGAGGATCACTGAAGTCATTTAATGAGAACATGAAATGCATCATTTTGTTTTAATATGGTTAAAATAGTAATTTTGCAGATGTCAGTGTTTCAAGGGGCTAGTGTTAGGCTATTCATCTTGAAGATAGTATTTCATACGTAGCCTGTAATATGAAAATGAACTCCCACTTTCATTCTATAATTAATGTGTTTGGAAGTAGGTATGTCCACTTCAGAAGAAAAATAAGCTATTACAGCAAAACGTACACTTTTGTATGTTACAAAGCAAACTATTTTGCTTGCTCCACGTGGATAACGTGGCCTTGAACACCAAAATGTTAGTTCCCTTTAGACTACAAAAAGGTATGAGTGTCATGGAGATCTAAGAAATTTAAGTACCCAGAAACATACACATTAGATAACTTCCTTGTGTTGCTCTACTCATCTCTCAATGGCAAAATATATTGGCCCTCTCATTCATAATCTTGTAAACTATCCTTCCCCACATGGCAGTAACTTTGTTATCCTCATAAAACAATAAGGAGATGTTCGAATACCTCCCTAGCAAAATCAGTTTGATCACACTTAACTGTCCACTAATGATGCTATTGGTAATTTATTTAACTTCCATAATCAGATAAGCCTTTAATACGGTAATTGAAAGAGATATAGCACACCTTGGCAAAACCAATTTAAGTTCTGATGTTTCAGCTCCTTGGAACAGAGGCTGCTGACTGCTCCACATCTGCACTCTACCTAAAACAGCTAGTGCCTACTCTTAGATCGCCCCTTTTAAAGTAACACAATAAAGTTTTCTGTGGATAAACTGGCAAAAGCAAGATCAGGTGTTTGTAAGACCACTGTAAAACATAATAATTTCTGAAAAACCTATTGGAATACTTTTGGTATTTTGCGTTTTTAAAAAAAAAAAATTAAAAAGAGTTAGTTATATTGTTCAGTAAGTGAGAAAATTTATGTCTTCAAAACATGGATTTTAATTTCAGAAGTTGTTTCCCAACAGCTGAAACAAGGAAAATAAAAAAAGAAAACAAAGAATTACATGCACTCATCTCTACAAACCACAGTCAAGAAAGAGATCTTGATTTCCAGTGTATTCTCTCCCTTATAGGACTGTATGTTAACATTTATCAATGAACTACATTAGTTGTCGAGCATAGGCAATCTCCACACTAATTCTTTATATAGAGTATACTAAAAGGTCTTAATGGTTAAGGTACTTTATCATAAAAAATATATTTTTTTAATAGGACACTTTTTCAGCGCTACAAAATGGTCTTCGTCTTTGAACTAACAGAAAACAGCTACTGAAAGCATTTAACTACAGTAAACAACCTGTATTCTGTGCTGTATTTAGACACTTTTCTTGTAATAAGGAAGGTTCTCTTAACGCACAGAAAACCGGAAACATTATTGGGCAAACAGAAAGAGTTTTAAATCATTCTACTTCCTTTGCTTGTTATGTTAGTTATCCGCTCCCTCTGAAATCCCATTTGAAATCTCAGTAAGTGAGAACATCAGAAGCAATACAAGACCTTCAAGGTTAAAAATTGAGCAGCTGTTCAGCAGCAACTGACTAAGCTGTCCCTCACCTACGCAGTGTGCTAGCTGGGAAAGCAACTCCTTACTGAAGCAGACAAACCTGCATATTGCATATCGTGACCTTTGTAACGACTTCATTAACACTGATAGAAAAGCCAACTGCTTAGTCTGGGTGCTTAACATTTATACAGCTCATGCCATCGTGAGAGAAGCAAGCAAGCCCCCGCTGACAGAACCTGCACCCGTGCAGCTTATGTGTACGGGGAACACAAAGGAACGGCGGTTGCTTTTAGATCATGTATTAGTTTGCTGCTGTAGGTAGAAGCCAGCTGCGCTGAGCATCTCCATCTTTCAGACCTACTCTTTAGAGACTTCCACACACTCACACTGCAACAAATAAACTCTGCTACGAACACCGCTTGCTCAAAGAGCGAGGTCTGCTGGCATAAGAGTTTTTGAACAGTGGTAAATGGATCCAAACTAGGATTTGTATTATATAAAATTAAGTTTAATGATTTTGTGGGAAAGAAACCGTAGAAGCACACAGACGTTTCAAAGCAACAATAGCCTCTGTATTGCAAAAGAAATCTCAAAGGGTTTAAGGGTACTCCAAATTGGACTTCAATTGACCGAACTAGATGAGTAGATCTGCACCATGTATGAAGACGAAGGTTATACTCTAATGTCTTTGCTATTCTTTAAATCCATAGTCGTGGCCCTTCAGCTTAGGGAGTTTATCTCTAGCACTTCTCCCGGTATGGGCACATCCTGGTAATTTTCACTCATAATGAAACAGTCCATTCAAAGCTTTCAAAAAAGTTGCTTTCTACTCTAATAAAGAAAAAGAAATACAGTTGTAACCTCAAAGTGAGCATCTTATGTTTTATACATTAGATGAAACATTGGAACAGTGAGGATAGTCAGCTCTGTTTTGTATCAGGTGGCTTAATGGAAAATCTCACTTAATGGGAAGGTAATTTTCTCTCCCACTAACTCACTGTACATATTTAATATCAGCTGCCATTAACAGTTTGCCATTTCATGTCAATTGAAAAAAATCACAGATTTCCTGCTTATGATAGCACTTAATGTCAGGTACTGCATGTTACACAGATATCTTTTTCAACCTTTCAATAAAATATATGGAGTCCATTTATGACTTCGTTCAAGTTGTTTCAGTGAAGGACTAATCAAACTAATAGCTTCAAAGAAGAGGATTGAGAAAAGCACTATATGGTGATAATGCCTCTATAACCATACTTATAGCCTGAGAACAAAAAAGCAATTAATAATCCTGGATAGCATTAAAAAAAAAAATAATCCTACAACAATCTGGAATTCACTTAAGATTTTGTCTGTTTCTCTTGCCAGCGTTCAGCGAATCCCACCACAGAAGTATACTCTTCAGCTACTTGTCCAACCTTGACCCTTTGTGCTACAATCCAGTAGGATTTCTCTTTGCTTCCTTGTGACAGAAGGAATATAGTTTTCCTTTTTCAATGTTTCAGTTGCAGAGGCAACTTGTATTAACAAGCCATTGCATATACAAGAACAAAGCTGGGAAATCTGCAATTATTTCAAGGTATTTTATTTTCAGCACAGTCAACCTTGCATAGCTTAAATATATTCACAGTAGCCAGTCTCAAGACAAGTGAAGTCTTGAGAAAAGAGATATTAAGAAAACATATCATTGAGTAAACAGCATGCAACACACGGGGAACAAGAGGAAAACTTTCAATTTCCCTCAACATTTTATAAAAAGAAATAACCAACAACTACAGAAGTGTTCTGACAATAACCACTGTAAAATCTTGGTAATGTGAAAGATCTTATCAAAAGGACATTTTTGAAGATGTAAACTATTTTGTTGAATTTTACAAAGGCTAATACGAATTCTTGTAATGGCACTTCAAAAATAAGAACATCAGAACTATGCCAGTGTTTTTAATACACATGAGAAATGAAAATGACTGTATTCTGAACCACTTCCCAAAACAGTCTTCCTCTAATTATCAATAAGGACTACAGGTAAAAGAATATGTAGGTCTTATAAGTGATATGCACAGCATTTAGGATACAGTTGTCTTGTTCATTACTAAGACACGAGTGATTTCACTTTCTTCATAACTGAAGGTTTCTGATGTTTGAGAAAGTGGTGACCAGAGTGTGACCGTTCCAGAGCTGTGAATAATTCAGTAAGAGCCAGACTTTCAATGAAGCTCTTTAAGTTCCTAGAGATTGAGTCCAAGTTACCCACGTGGAATAAACTTAACTGTTAGATGCCTAATTTCCCCTAACTTCTAGTAAATGTAATACCTGTGAGAGGCTTGATGAATTCACTAAAATTATTGTGCTTTATCTTAAAGGGATCGTTCACTTTGCAACTTAAAGATGGCATACAGACATTTACACTTTGACGTCTCATTTTTAAGTATCCCCTACCAGAAATAATCAGTGTTCAGCTGTTCAAGGCTTTGGTTTGTTTTCGTTATTTTTGCTAATAATTTGAATACACGGATTCCAAAATTTATTCTGTATAGCACCATATTCTATACATAATATCAATTTGGGAATTAAGCATCGCTCATTATAAATACAGAAGTCAGATTTTGTCTTTGAACTTTTGAGAGCTGTAAACAGACAAAACACCCATATAATCAATATATTTAGAGGAAATTTACGATGAGAAACAACATTCAGTGAGATAGAAGACAGAGCTATCTGCAGGAAATGGAGTTTAAATGGGAGCAAAGCCCAATAATCATCACAAAATAGCAGCATAAACCTCTTCCACAGCCAATTTGTTTTCTTTGTATCCGTGATCACATTGGACAAATCTGACCTAATCAAACATAACAGAAATGTTGTCATCAACTTCTAGAAGCAACTGGTATCTGCTTGCTTGAAATTGTAGAACTGCAGTGGTTTTTAATATGATGAATCATTCAGAGATAATCAGAGAGAATTAAATGAATTCTGTGATAGTTCATTCATTAACAGAAAAATTTTATGCTATCACCCTGCATTCAAGATCCCATTCTCTCTTTAGATCTACACTGATATCACATCACAGTGGCATAAATGCTACAATAATGGGACTAGCAGGATTTTTATAAACTGATTAGGCACCGTAAGAGGGGAATAATGATTTTTCCATTTGCAACCTGTGCATCTTTCAGTGATTTGTAGTCACTGAAAAGCAGCAAAACATGGAATTCAAGTGAATATTTCAGTCACCTCTCTGAGAAAGGAAACTTCAAACATTAACAGAGCATTTCATGCTGCTGTCTTCAAGTATCAAAGAAATAACATTTTTAGTGGTTACCAAAGTCATACATCACACGTTAAAATTGTGCGAACAATCCATTTCAGATTACCTTAAAAAAGAAATACAACTGCATATGACACTACACAGCTACTCATTCCAGTGGCCCTTGAATACGCTCATTTCGTATCATAGATCCAAGATGAGGGGAAAAGATCATCATCTTTTAATCTTTTGACAGGAACCATAGTGTCTCATGGTTGAGCATAAGGAGAAGTTCACTTCCACTTTATTCCATGACATACAACCAGGTCACAATTCCAAATGTAAAAATCACATTCAAGCCATTTAGCTTGGTCCCACAAAACAAGTCACCAAAACCTGAACTAGTCTAGGGCTGCATCCATATAGACATCTGAGTTCAGAGAGGGTTTCAAAATCTAAAATTCCCTACGAACTTTTGGTTCATACCAGCTGACGGTCTCTGAGAGCATGAACTCAGCTCCTTTCACATCAAACTGAACCAAAACATGTATTTGAGGAACACACTCTGTGTGCTTCGACTCCTAATGAGGATCCAAATCCAGAGGACCAAATTTAAGAGTAAAACCCCATGGAATTGCATAGAGCTGATACTAGATCATCTGAATCAACTGCTATAATCTTCAAATCCATTCCTACTCATGTTGATAAGTACTACTTGATAGCTCAGAAACAACAGACATTTACAGACTCATGACATGAGCAATGCAAACAACTTCCCTGGCTCCAAACAACTGTTCTAATAAACAGTGATTTGAACCCTGCCTTTGGTAACAAATCTTTGCATCTTAACATCATTTTTCTTTTGTTGGGCTTTTAAAAAAAATGTTCACAATGAGGAGAAAAAAAAAATACAGTGATACTGAAGTTAATTCTGAAAGTTTCAAACAACTTCAAACAGAAATCACAAATGCATGTCCTTGGCTTTGATTTGGAATTTAACCCAATTTCTGACTAATACATTATTTCTGGCTTGAAATAAGACAAGTTTGAATCTTTAGGTTTTTCCTCCTCAAGACCTTCAAGAGAATTTTAAGCCGAAATTAACTGAGTGTTAATTTGGTCACAGAAGTGAAATCAAAGATGCTTCATATCAGTAGACCTGCCTTGCTGACCAGATACTCTTCCAGATTTTCATCTGAGCAGATTCAAAACCTAGCCATGCTCCCCAAAATGTTATAAAAGTCTATTTAAAAAAAAAAAAAGCTACTTGAAATGAAAATGAGCTCTTCCAAAACCCTCACAATAACAACAATTTTTTTTTTAAATAAAAATTAGCTCCTACATAAAAGATTGTACTAAATTTTTTCAAATCTAAATATCCTGACACCAGGGAGATGAAAAAGTTTTCACTTTCACTTCCAGAAGTCATCTGCAGAAAACTATTAAGCTCTCACGGAACTGCATACAAAACCCTAGAACTGCTGAACTTTCATTCCTGCTAGAGCTCAGCACAATGGTTTAAATGGAGTTTACAATTATTTTTAACAGTATTTTAAAAGAATGGCCTGAGTGGCATGGTATCTTCAGCCATACTTTGTTAAGAATGAATAAAGAGCTTGTGTTAAATAGACTGTAGAGGCTTCTCACATTATCATTTGGAACTCCATCTTCTAAAACTTAAAGGCTAATGTACTGTTTTAAACCCCTGTGACACCATGTTGCACATTTCTCCTTACAAAGTTAGCTTTATATCTCTCTAGGTACTCATTACAGTATATTCTGTATATATACAAAAAATGCCCTGTCTATTAAATTATAAAACTGTACTCTGCTTTTAGTGCTGGAACTGTCTCTGCCCCAAGAGAAAAATATATATCTTTTTTTTTTTTTGACACTGAAATTGTAGTCTACCAAACTCAAAAAGACAATAATATAGGTTGAGCAGGGTGAGCCTCTTTTGGATGACCATGGAAAGTGAGAGATATAAAAGAGCACAAATGTTCTTTCTTTCATCCTTGTTCACATCTCCCAAGCCTGGGTGGATACAAACAGATAATTCTAATATCTCATCATCAAGAGAGTTTGCAATAAAAGTAGTGTCCAAATTCTTTTCACAAAAACAGATCCCATACCATATTTAGCTTTCTGGTAACTCCTCTGTCAAAGCTAACAATCTGACTTGGTAAAACCTTTTTTTTCAGGACACCTGAAACATCCCTTTAAGCTGATGCTAGTGCCTAAAGAACACTCAAAGTCATTTACTACCTGTGTTTCATTAAACCTTAGATGTGTTTTAATGCATTTCTGATTCCCCTGGGTGACAAAAATATTACAGGATTCACAGCAGTTGCAGTGAAAAGGACAGCAATAATCACCTCCAAGAGATGACCTTGTGAGTAGAAGATAAATTTTCTCTAGCATTCAAGCATAATTTTTTCAAATCTTCCCTAAAGGCCGTCTGCCATTCTGGTTGATTTTGTGATTGCACTCTTACAGCTGCTGTTGTGTACTTCAGCTACCATAAAGCAAAAAAGACTCAGAAAACAAAAAGAATTACTAAACCTGCAAAATTATTCTCTTGTTTTCTTGATCTTTACCATGTGAAGTCTGAGAGACACTATTGCTACTTTACTTTAGGAAGATTAGCTTTCCATTTTCTATGCAGATGAAGGTGAAGGTTTTTTTGCGCATGCAAGATAGCACATGGCATTGTCAACCTTTTCCTTCCTTCTTTTCCAGCCTGATATTAAAAGTAACACCTTGTTCTTTTGGTTATTTAGTTAACGAGGTCACACCATTAATCACAAAGGAAGACATGCAACTTAGTTAACATTGGCCTTTTTTGCACTCTTCTATTTCCAATGCAGTACACAAATCATCTTTAAATCAAAAGACACAATTTGATCTAATGAATGACAAAGTAAGCTGCCAACAATCTTTACATGTGAGGTATTACATTAATATACCTGTCCATCAAAAGCCTGTTATTAAGTAAATGAAGCATTCTATTATTCTCCTACAAAATGGATACTTACACTCTTCCCCTCTAGGCATACAATGACAGGACTTGCTGTAAATCAGCACAGCTTATCAGCACATCAAGTAGCTACACTTATGCGCGCCCACTAAAGACCTAGCCCTTACTGACGGATAAATCATCATAAGCAGAAATTAGAGCTTTCTTTCCTCTTACCGTTTCACACTGAAGTGTTGCAGAGAAAAAGCGTAAGTCATAAGAATTTTTTTTTGTTTTTGTTAACATTATAAAATGTTAAAGTGATTATGGTAGACAAGCTCTCACCTACAATTTGTTTTGTTTATTTGCCAATTTTTTTAAAGACTTCTAGCCTCTGCTAAACAACATACATGGGTATTATTGCAACCAAAGACACTTGGCCAGGAACGAAGCCTATACATTAGAGCTTTCATGGCACAATGTTAAGTTGCTTCCCAACCTTGCACAAGAAACAAAAGAGACCTCCTCTGGGTCTGGCACAAGGGAATGAGAGAAAGCCTGCATTACAGTCCTACAATGGAATAAAAGATTACATGGCTGTAACCTTAAGACATGAATGGGATGCTATCAACTTGTTTTCTATACCGCATTTCAGTTCAAAGCAGACACATGTACATGTTGACTTACATCTGACAACTGGAATTGCTAGCTGCTATTTTTTTTGAACAGCAAAGAACCATGCATAAGGCTGTGCACGTAGTTCTCTCACAATGATTACATATGAAAAAGCAAAGCAGCCAACACTTCACAGAAAAAGGAAGGATAGATATTTTCACTTATTTTAGCATAAAAACAGATGAGCTGTGAAAGATGTCTCCTTCTACATGATCCCTCTCAATTGCATTAATTAGTCATAAGTATAAAATTCTACTCCTGTGCCTTCTGAGTATAGCACTATTTATAGTACGATTCAGGAACTACTTCACTTCACCGAGTGGCTAGTGGGAGAATACCAACATTACAGAGCTATGGGATATTATTCTATGTTTTATTTATTCACATCCATGTATACAAGTACAAGGACTCTAGCGCTACAAAACACAGAGAGGGATGCTAATGATTAATAGAGCCCTATGAAGGAAAAAGTTAAAATCATAGCGAAATGTTAAGTAACTGGGTTTGACACTTCTTTAACATCCTTCATCAGTAAACATTTGTGATTCTGCAGCCTGTAGTCATTACCAAGAAAGCTGATCAAGAAATGATAAGACATTCACAGAGCTACTCTCACGTAACCTGAAAATGTGAGGCCCTTAAGACTCCTTTAAAGATGCTGTTCCATAAGTTAGACATATGGTACAATACAGTTACGAAGAGATGTGTAGCAAACTAAATGAGCAAACTTTTATTCACATTTTATGTCGACACTTTTAGTGCACGCTAGTGTAAGTATATATAAAAGCCTGAAAAGCATTTCAAAAGTGACTTCACACAAAAGCCTCTGCCTTTATGCTAGGAACTAGCAGGGCAGGAGGCAGCAACTCTCCAGGGACAGGCGAATAGCTCCTTACCTTTCTAAACAAACTCCTTTGTGTTGATCAACTCTAGTAGCATGGGATGTCCTTTCTGTTAATTATATTACACTAAGTCCAAAGATGATTAAACTACAAAGCGTTCTGTGCAAATGGATGATAGTGATCACAAAAATTACAACAGCAAGACATAACCATTAAAAAAAAAATTTTGAGCAGTGCGTGCATCCCTATCTATGCATTCTGAATAAAAGGGTAAAAATAAAAGCTATGTCAATAACAGCCGACAAACTTTACAAATGGTATTGGTCAAAGCTGTGGAAAAAGAAAGTGAGAATAAGTCTGTTCCAAAACGGGATCCCATATGCCTTCAGTGTCTTATTTTAAGAAGGAGGAGCAATTAAGGAGTAATTGTATCCTGGTTTCATCATGACAAAGCACAGAAATGGCTAGTTGGTGCACTGTGGGGCAACTTGAGCCTGCTGCTCACCTACACTAGGTCCCATGTAGTGCTAAAATTCTGAGCTGTAGTCACTCATACAGTCCTCCCCTTCTTCATCCTTATTTTTCTGTTATTTCATCTACTTCAGTTTTATACCATTACATGTCAGTGACAAGAAAAGATTTTTCCCCACAGTAAGTTTCTTAAAAGTCTTATTCTTGAAAATATATCCTGTTTCCTTACAGATATATCCCATTTCAACATTGCATACCATAGTTACTCAAGCATTCCTGAAGATTCAGTTAAACAGAAACAATGCAGGATTCTCAGCTCTAAAGGACACCTTCTAATAAGTCTTTGTGTGATTACTCCAAAGACCAGTGTCTGTGTAGACATTTTATTTACATTTATACACATATATATATGTAAGTCTTGTTGGGATATTCACTTCTAATGCTTACCTTCAAACTGGAGTTCACTTGAATTACTCAAACTTGCTGTTAGACTCCTTGGTTAAGAAAAATCAAATTGACGCTCACCAGCCTTCTTACAGTTAAGAGAGCCAGAAAGAAAGGTGGGGGTGGGGGATGGGGGTGGGGTGTAGTGGGGTGGGGTGGAGTGGAGTGGAATCCAACCCCCCCAAAAAAAACAAAACCCCACATTACAACCCAAAAGCTTCTCCGTGGGTAAGTTTCCCACACTTTAGTTTCCCACTAGATAGCAGAAACACCGAAGTACACCTGTAAGTCACCAAATGAAATCTAGCTCAAACCCACAGTCAGTCAAAGCCCTTACTATCTATCAGATGATTACTAATTCGTGTAAAACGAGCTGAATCCTGCTCCTACTGGGCAGGCATCTACACCACCAAATCATCATCTGTCATTAATATCCACCCTTTGTACAGCCTAAATAACCTGATGAAAGATTAAATGAACAAGCAGGATGGACTTGACTCTTTCATGTTGGGCGAAGTCTCGTAAGTCTCAGTCCAGGGCTCAGTCATATCCGTGTAGCAATACAGGAAAAGGCATAAGAGAGCAAAATTAAGACACGATATTTGGAGCTTGTGATAAACAGGTTGAATTTTTAATCTGTACTTATCCCTTCCCAAAGGCCTCTAGATGGCTAAGTAGAACTAAAAATACAATGGTAATTAAAATTTGCACACATACCAAATCAATACACCTGATGCATGCTTGCTTGAAGCAGAACTCCTTTCTTGTTATTTAATCTCTCTTTATTCAAATTTTCTGATGTGCCATTGATCATTTCATAAGGTGTTTTTTTAAGTGGATCTTCATGTTGAACTTATTTGCATCAAAGAATAAGCCCTGTACTATTAGGGCTTATTTAGATTTCCAAACAGACTCTGACAGCAAACAGGAGAGTTTTATTCCGTTTCACTTAACAGTATAACAATCATAATACGTTGTACTTTTAACCCTTTCCACAGGCAAAGCAATACATATAGGAGAATACATGCCTGTCTTGAGTCTTCCTTTTTCTGCGTTTCATTTATTTTTAAGTACATGAATCTATTTAGAGAAGGAAACACTATGGCATCTGGTAGAAAAGGTGGCGTTTGTGATGATTATTTCTGAGAGATGTTAATGCCTCAGTCTCACAGTTAAACATTAACCTGGATTTCAGGCATCTCTCCCAAGTGAAAAACCAATATCTGCACCTTATCCACTAATAGGAAAATATTATTCAGCAATACATCCCACACGGTCTCAATTCCCTCTCCTGGCCTGAATCCATATTTTACAGTTTCATAAATAATAAGATCATAAATAGAAGTTTGACACCTCATATCATTAGAAGACATGCTAGGAGTCTGGTAACTAGCTAGATTTTTGGATAACACCCACATAAGAGAACGATCATGTTTTTTCAGTTAGCCTAGCACTCCTTAAAATACAATAGTGTAAATAATAATCTGATTATGATGGAATTTGATTATGATTATTGAATAATGTGATTTATGCTCAGACTATAAGACCAGAAGTTTAACAGTATGCTGGACTACCGTGCCAAGGACACAACCAGCAAAAGGCTGGAACTTTTTTCCCCTCTCTAATCAGTGCTGCGGAGGCTGAATCTCAAAGTAACACACATTGTTTTGAGGGCCTCAGTAAGAGAGGTGGATGCAAACTGGAGAGAGTGCAGGCCACGAAGATGGTGGATCAAATGACATACAAGGAGAGACTAAGGGAACTGGTGTGTTTAGTCCAGAGAAGGGAAGGTTAAAGCGGGATCTATTTGCGCTCTTCCACTGTTGAACAGTCCTTCCAGTGGTCGAAACGCTGGAGGGAGGTGACGCCATCCAGAGGTACGTGGAGAAGCTTGAGAGGTGAGCCTGTGCAAACCTCCTGAAATTCAACAAGGCCAAGAGCAAGGTCCTGCACGTGGGCCGGGGCAATCCCAAGCGCAAATACAGGCTGGGCGGAGAATGGATTGAGAGCAGCCCTGAGAAGAAGGACTTGGGGTTGTTGGTGGATGAGAAGCTCAACACTAGCCAGCAATGTGCGCTCGCAGTCCAGAAAGCCAACCGCACCCTGGATTGCACCAAAAGAAGTGTGGCCAGCAGGTTGAGGGAGATGATTCTGCCCCTCTACTCTGCTCTCATGAGACCCCACCTGGAGTACTGCATCCAGCTCCAGAGCCCCCAACATAAGAAGGACATGGACCTGTTGGAGCGGGTCCAGCGGAGGGCCATGAAGATGATGAGATAGCTGGGGCACCTCTCCTTTGAAGACAGGCTGACAGAGTTGGGGTTGTTCAGCCTGGAGAAGACTCCAGGGAGTTGCAGCCTTCCAGTATCTGAAGGGCGGCTACAAGAAGGCTGGAGAGCCTCTTTGTCCCTTAAGAACTGAATCCCATTTCCATAAATTAAACAAGATGCAACAAAATAAATTCCACAAGATTTCAGAAACTCTTCTAAGTTTCCTTATTCATTTCACAGCAAGTCGTATAGGCTGAGCACAGCTATGTTTGCTATGGTGCTAAAGGGAGGATCTAGTGACAATTTAAAAATCCTCAGTCCTCTCTTTACCACCCTTCCCTTCAGAATCTATCACCCCGCCCTTGAAAGTAATATGAAAAATAGGCAGTTCAGCTGAAAAATAAAATGAGCTCCCCTGCTGCTCTAGATCATCCTTTAATTGCACCACTTCTTATTTTTCCAGCCTATTAACCTTAACTCCTCCACAAGTACACCATCCACACTGAAGCAAGTTTACATAAAGACAGTTTATTTTTCTTACTTATCACCATACTACTAGTACAATAGCTCCACTTGTTCTTTCCAAAATCATAACACCACAGTGTCCTATTGCCCAACTAGCATTGATTGGCCAAACCCTCATTTGTAAGCCGGAACGCAAATATCACCCTGTGAGAAAGTCTGGTTTTATAAAGTCCTGTGTTGATAATCGGTGAATTCTGATAAATACGACAGCCCGCAAACTCTATTACTCTTCTGGTAAATCATGAGAGTTCCCTTTGAGAAAAACAATATCATCTGTAATTCAAATTGGGAAATGTAAGATAAATGCCTTGCATTATTACCAGAAAACTCCAAAATACGTTAAGCACATTTTAAACTTACTGAATTATTCATAAACAATAGCTCTGAAAAAAAGCCACCAACAACCAAACCCAAAAAAGATGTATTTTCACACTATATTCTGAACTCAAAGAATAGCAAGAAACGGTTTATTGCTTTTATTTGACTAGCCATACAGAGAAATTTAATGAAAAAATATTTAGAACTGAATATCCCAGACAAACCAAATAAATGTATAATCTGTGAGATTAAGTTAATTTACTATTAACCAGTGGTTTATTTTCTTATCCCTGTAATTTAAATGTAATATATGGCTAAAAGTCAGTAAGATTTTTTTTTTTTAAATTTTGTTTTCTGTTGATGACCATATATTACCTTTTTATCTTCCTGTAAATCAAGGATTTAGAATATAAAGGATTGTAAAAGGGTCATCCAGTTAAACTATCAAAGGAGCCAAAATATGAAAGATCACTCGAGCAATATTTTATAGAAAGAATTTACCAATGAAAGTTGTAATTCGCAAGCTAGCTTTCGGCTAGGACACTAGTCAGGCTTTTGTATATAGTCTTGTAACACACTGTTTATCAATGATATCCCACATGGCACTTTTTACTACCACTCAGCATGAAAGCATTACAGCGCTTCAGTCATCTGCCTCTTCCCAAAGGGCGATGAAGCATTTATACAGACCACTGCCTATCTTGCCAAACCCTCAGTTTAAATACAGGGTAATAAGCAGGTCATTTATGAAAGCTTTGCCACAGAGTCCATCCCCTTCTTTTTGTATTGGGATACTGGTGAAATCTCATTGAGAGTCAAAGGTATTACAGCTGAACACCAATCTGAATGACTGAGCTTGAAAATAATAGCAGCCTCCACCCAAAAACCAGAATTGGACATCAAGTCAGACTTCTCAAACAATGGATGAAACATGCACAGAACATTAAAAGAAGTTCACACTGTGTGTAGTTTCTAGAGAAAGGAAGAGGGAACAATATTTCAAAAGATAAAGAAAGATGCAGGAAATTAAAACAGCGAAGAAAGACCCAAAGTGGAGCATTAAAGAGCTGGACGGAAGACAGAGGCTTGGCACTATGATCAAAACCTACCTCTTGCTGTCAGGTTTCTACTATGCTAAAAAAAAAAAATATTCTAAATTCTCTGAAATAAATGGCACTACTTCCAATAGCTATCTGTCTAGCATCAGCATCCTTCTCTCCCATTCTAGCAAAAATAACACAAGACATCTAAGATGTAGATTAGTTACTCAAATCCAGAAGATCAATAACACTTTATTCTATTTAATTTACTTCTTTCAAGTATGGGAAAATTTCTTGCCTTGATCTCTCCATTCCATCCACTTCCTGGCCTCTAGACCTAATCAACCTAAAATAGCTATGGAAAAGGATATAACGGAAATACATTCCCAGTTTCAGAGCTAAGACTTCACACAGCCAAACTGGGTATACAGCAGTACCTTCTGTGAAAGCTACAGTAAAACTCTACATACATGTCCCAGCTCTAACACAACTTAAAATCACTAAAGACTGTCTCAAGAGAAAACAGAGCACCTGAGGAAGTGTTTGAGCACCGCTTGAACCATGCAATATTCATGATGCCATAGTATAAAATTTATCTTCTGTAAGAAAGTGCTCAGTCTTTGAAACAGAGGATAAATGAAACCTCTTAAAACTCTTGTAGCTCAGATAAAAATTTATCCTTACATACAAACTGAAATTAAGTAATAAGAGAATTACAAAAAAACATACAAAACTTGGAGAGAATCTATGGAGTCAGCTTCTGTAAAGCAATATTAGTGAGATCTAATAAATACGTTAATACAGCTAATTTCTTGTTAGGTTATTTATTTAGGAAAGGACAGAGATTGCAGTTCAGCTTTTCAGTGTCTGAAGAAGTTCCCCAGTCCTTACATCAAAGTATTTACAAATATATGTTTACTATTTTTCTTTCTAAAATTCTCATCTATGGATAAAATGCCTCATGGGCAAAAATATTTAATGCCTTTAAGTGCTGGAATATGCTGTGAGTGAAGGAAAAAATATTCAGCAAAATTATAAAAAACTTGAGGATGAAAACCACTTGACACTGTCGTGTCCTTACAGAACTTCACTAGAATGTAAACAAACAAAAAAAAATATTTTGCTATCAAAATACAGATGATTCTTCATTTGTGATGTTTGCTATACCTGTGCATATGCACAGACTTTTCTGTAAATCATGCCCAGGCATGGCAACAAGAAACAGACAAGACACTAAATTCTAAGGGGGAGGAAGGGAGGGGCAGGCAAGCAAAACATTATTCTTATAGTAGATCCCTAGTGAATTGCACAGACAGATATCCCTACATCTTCAAAAATAAAAATATTTCCCCAACCAGAAATTTAATTATTGGAAGAAACAACAGTACCAGTTGATTCATTAAACACTGCTGCGCAGAGCTGAGGATAAAGCATTTATTAAACTGCAACTCATCCACATCAGATGACTGCGGAAAAAACACATCACACAGATGCCTTTAGCAACATACTGAAGCTGTGAAGTCACACAAATTAAACTGCTCCTCTTAAGAAGCAAAACAAGCTTTCTAGCATATATGTACTTGTTTTTTAAGCGTTACTTTTCTTTTTGCTCTTATAAACACACGTAACAGAATAGCATGTCACCAGATGATACTGACAGCAGTAACTGTCACGCAAGCCAAACTCTTAAGTACTTCTTTGAGATTTTATCCAACACCAGGAATATAGGGGCATGTCAAGCAACAGTCAATTTCCATATTTTTGGCCAACTTCCCTTCTATAACCTTCTTTATCATAAAAAGGTTAGCAATTCTTGAGTGGAAAGTAACTACCAAGAAGCATACTGAACAAGAGAGACAGTGTGCGTGTGTGTGAATACGTGCACGTTTCTGTATATCTATATATACATATTTCTGTATATACATACATTTATATGTGTGTGCATGCACCTGTGTATGTCTATATGAAAAACACAAACTGAATTAAAAAAAAATCCAGGATTTTGAGCATCAAGACTATACAAAAATCATACTGGCTCTTTGCTGCCTTCTTCATATCCTTTATTCCTAGCGCTTACAACAAGGATTTTGCTTTACTTCAATTACCCAGCAAGCCTTGGTACAAATCCTGTTTTTCCACCCTGAAAAATCCCTTTGCAAGTCTTGGGCGAGGACTGCCCCAGTCAGCCCCTCAGGCGAGGCACAGCAGTTTAGCTCCACAGAGCTCCAAGGACGTGGGTTAATGCTCTAGTTTGACCTTGACACAGTCATGGTATAAAACAAATGCTATGCTCTATGTTGCTACGTAGGAAATAAAATCTACTATAATCTACCATCAATTCATTTGAGAAATTTGACTCTCTAAAAATACATGTCAGTCAAAAGTATGTAACATCTACAAAGTCGATGCACTGCAACATACAAAGCGTTCCTTCCCAGCACACCTCCAAGACACTGCCATTTCCATTTGTCCTAAAATCGACCTGTAGTGGGTATCTTTATATCTTCATTACAGTTAAAATTGGTTAATTCAAATTCGTTAAAAAAAATAAAGTGAAAAAAGGAACGGTGACATTGAGACTTACTTTTTGTCTTTCACATAAACCAAAAACTGAAGTTCTCTGAGATTTTGGAGCAAGGCCAGCTCATATTTGCCTGCTTGTACTAAATGACCTGTCAATAAAAGGCTGCACCTCTCACGAACTTAGGAGTTTTCAAGTGACACTGCTGCCAAAGACAAGCATATGTGGTGCACTACTATGCAAGGAGCGTAAGCCTCAGCACTGTATCTCAAGGGAGCCTTTGGACAAATTTTGTGTTTCAGATTTGCTCATTTCTGCAGTCTTATTTTTATGAAATACTCGGGAGCAGAATCTCAGTGAGACCAGGAAGACACTACGCGAATGACAATAGTTTATCTACGCCAAACACTACCATATGACAATGGTTTATGATAGGGACTTAAACTCATATGCAGAATCACCTCCACAAGTGGAAAGGAATATTAAAAATCCTATCTGACTGGCATCTTCTCATTGAGAGACTGGCGTAGACGAGGAATCAGAGCCTAATCCCCATTGTGTGTCATAGGATATTGCCACTTTCACACCCCATGTCTGTCTTATAGAACTGATTCAGAGAGTAATTACAGCTCAGACAAGCCTTTTCTGGAATACGTGCAATTAATTCTCCTGAAAAAAAAGGGAAAAGAAGCCTGACACTTTAATAATGTTTAAGTACACCTAATCTATTTCTTTTCTGCTCCTAATGTTTCCTAAATATGAGGAAGAAAGAGGATTTGAAAGTACTTACAACTGCCTGTTCTTATATAAATCATCCATAGGTCTGTAATATCCCCTCATAAAATAGCCAACATAAAATAATACTACAAACCAGCAGAATGTAGAGCAAGTGAGTAATCAGTGTAAAAATTAAACTAGAATTATTTTTTAATATATATACACATAAGGACAATTATTCTTTTCAAATAGGAATTAACTAATTTCTTTACAATTTCAAGGGTGACTTAAAATTTTGAAAGTAAACTAATCAAAAATTTCTTTATCCTAACTATTCAAAAAGAGGTATTCACGACGAGTTGCTTAATTTATTTTTCCAAATCTCACTCTTTGCCTGTCAAAATAAGTTGTGATTCTAGGATTGTACAGTTCAAGGCATCTCTATTGGCATAACTACATTTCGAGGTGATTTTTATACTTAACCTGAGTGTCTTCTGTAAACAGTTCATCAGCAGGATTTAAGTGCATCTCAGACTTTCTGTTACACTTCAAAGCTGGATAATAAGTACTTATCTTCACCATACTTCAAAAGTACAGGAATTGGTTAATTGGCCATTATTGAAATCAACCTAGAGGAAAGAGCTAAGCTTGCCATCATTCTGCACTCCAGAAATACCCTACATTTGAGGGGGGGGGGGGGGGGAGGAGGGGGCAGGAAACAACAGAAAAACACCCCACCAAACACCACAAACTCATCTCTCTGCAGCCCCCTCCCCCAATAATTTATCGTAGGGTTTGGACCAGGAGGTAGAACTTGTTTACAATTTGCAAAGATAAAACAAAAAAAATGAGCAGTTATATTTTGTTGAGCTGATTATAGACTACCTATTCCTAAAGCATTAATTTCTACAGCTTGAGATAAAGCTCACTTCGTTAACACTGTACCCAGCTATTCCATAAACGTAAAAAGTCTAACATTTGATAAAGAGCCAGAGCCACCTCCACAGCAGAAAAATACCTCCAGCAGCTGGGCTATAAGGGAGATTCATTTCCTGACCGAATTTTGCCTCCAGTTCCACTCAGAATCCGCGCAAACTGCCTCAGTGCATTTTTCATTTCGATGGGACAACACACATGACTCAACTTACACAGGGACATCAAGGTTGAAAGGATAATGTTGTTAACGCTCATTTTTCAGTGTTAATGCTGCTGGACCAATGACAGCAGTAGAATAAATGTTACTGTAAGCAGCACTCAGTTATTTTTGCCACTATACCATGAAAATATTTTCTGCTTAAAGTCATATTAAGTGCTCATGCTGTAGCGGAAAAAGATTGATTTGTAAAAGTTACACGTGGATGCATTTTCAGAGTAGAGCTTGGTAGGAGACAGCTGAGGTTTCAAACATCTTCGTGTCCAATGAAAACTGAGACTTTTTTTTTTTTTTTTAATTTTAGGGGAAAAAGAACAAGAGCAAGTGAATGACACCTTTTGCCAAACCCTGAAGAACAGGCTGACCTCCTTTCTTTGATTTTCTGGATAAGAGGATATTTCCATGAATGAGTACAGCACTGAGACAAAGAGATGCTTTGAACCCAGATTTTAAGTTCCTGCTCAGGTTCACCATTTCTCAAGAAATTTGGAGCAGTTTTGGAAGCCAAACTCTCCTCCAATACCCGAAACAAGCATTTTTCAGGAGACAATGAGAGAATAGAGGAATTAATTCCACTGCTGCCTACATAGACTTTTTCCTCCAAAGAGGACAGACACACTTCTGGTGACCAAGGGAGTCAATCCAAAAGTATCACTAAAAAGAGAACAAACCAAAAAAATTGGCGAGGGACTATTCCAAGTTGTTCTTTGTTTGCTCAGAGGTGAGGGCTCTTTGCACTTTCACTTTTGTACCTGGGTCTCGTAGATGAACATCTAAACATCTATTTTCATTCCTCAAAGATTTACCTTTTTCTCTCTTCAAGAGCTAGATAGCAACGAGGAGAGAGAACAGCTGTAGATGCTCTGAAGCTCCATCAGCTTACCGCAAGTCAGCTCATACTCCACTGACATTTTCCACCCTCAGGTCTGTTCAAGGTCTCCTTCATAATGCACTCAAATGTGGTAGAAATACTTAAAAATACTTTAAAAATACTTAAGAATATTTGAAAATTTAAAAAGAAAAAAAATAAGAGGGGAGGGGGAGGCTACTAGAAAACTCAAAAAAAAAAAACCTAGAGAAAAGAAAGGAACAAGAGGTCCTTGAGAGTCAAAATTTACCTGAAGTTCACTTTAGGTTAGTTGCAGAGCTCTGCCAAAAAACTAATTAACAAAGGGTTTTAAATCTACATGCAAGCATCCAACTTAATGGAAACCACAAAGAAAGTACAGATTTTCATGTATTCCTCTCAAGAAGTACAAAACTGACTCCCACTCAAATTGATTTTTTATGTTAAAGTGCTGTCTCAGAATTAACATCACGCTGCCAAGATTGCAAGACACGCAGGTTGTGTTTACAACTGTTACATTCCCATATTCAGAATGGCAACTTTCTGGGCACGGGCTGCATGTTCAGAATATAAGAATACAATACAGATACAAGAATAAAAAGGGTAGTTATCCATCAAGTGCTATGTCTGCAATATATTGTAGCTAAGTGAAAAGGTGTACAGTTTCATTAGCCAAAATTACCGTTCTACTTAGCTTTTGTAAACGTTCCCTTTCCTAATATTTACAGTCTTACAATCACATAAATAACTGTTGAATTTGCAGACTATTAAAGCATGTTTTGCATCAGTTTTTGGCCAATTTTGTATCTGTGAAGAAAAGAGTTTTATCAGCATTTTCTAGCAATCATTTCAAATTTCCTTCATTTTTAACAGCTCTAAAAAGAGAGCTTACTTTCCCTGAATAGTCCACTGCATGCAACTCCTTAAAGCACCTCAAGCTATGAGGAGCAAAGCGCATGAAGGTCCCATTGGGAAGGCAGAGAAACAGAAAAAGGGAATTGCAGCGACCGCCCGGCACCTGGCGTGGCTTCCTTAGCCCGCAGGATGGTGGGCAAAGCCGCAGCAGGAGCTTCTCCCAAGGGCCTGGGGCCCTGCAAAAAAGTCCCAGAGCAAACCAGAGAGTGGGAACCCTGGGTGTATCTTTTGATGGGCCTCAATATTTAGTAGTGCTGTGGTGACAGGGCCCAGGGCACCTCCATGAAGAGGACAGTGGATATGCAGTGCAAGAGGTGGTGGCCAAAGTGACTGGAGCACTGCTGCTCTTCAGAGGACTTCAAGTTGCATCCTCAGCCTCATACAGGCTCGTTACAGGCATCAGGGAAACAACAGGGGTTCACTGTAAGTATGCTGAGGCTTTTTAGATGCATAAGACCAAAATCATGGTTAAAAAGAGCTGCTCCATAGCTGTCTAACTTCAGAAAAGCCCAAGCTGAGTGAGTGCTTCCTCTCTTGGATTTCTGAGGTCCTTCGACAACTAGACTTTAGTTTAGTGATCCCATGGATGCTAACAAAGTGATGCAGTCACTTTCTTTCAAGAAGATTGTCAAAATGTTCAGTTCTGGCACAAGTTCCAGGTATGTTTTTAGTGAGCTCTTTTACTAGACTGTCGCTTTAATTTTAGCTGTTCTAGAAATCCTGGCAGCTCTTTACAACACCACACTCTTTAACAAACAAAATCCCCAACTTTTTACAGATAAACAGTATTACAGGGGAATACACAGTAGAGATTTAAAAATACACAGATGGCCAAAGCTAGTATATTGACTGCATTTTTACACACCTCACGCACAGAAATCCTTTTTTTCCAATCCTGTGGGCACCTGCTACCCCCCCTCTTTTTTTTTTTGTAGGTTTCATAACCTTGAGTCCAGCTTCTGGCATGTTCATCTCCCAATCTGGCTTTATTTAGTTCAAAAGGAGAAAATGAGATATATCGAGCCCTTTAAAAACTTAATTTCAAAGGACTAAATGTGGTCTCTCACATACTCTCTTTCACAAGCCTTAGAGTATCTAACCTGAAGTCAGTTAATCATGGATTAAATCCACGATATGTACTTTCACTCATCTGGAAATCCTTATTTCATGACCCTAGGAAGACGTACTTTTCTGTCTGTTGTGAGCTATAAGAACTAAATTCCCTGTGGGACTTTTTTCTGCAACTGACATATATACAGATGAACTTTGACAACAGTTAACAGCAAATGAGCTACAGCTCACTGTATCAATACAGGATAATTTCGTGCTGACAAAATTGTCAACCAGTTAAATAGCATATGTTCCGAACTAGACTGATATAAAACTAATGCTCCAGGACTGTGCAGAAGTTTGATGTTCCCTGTGTCCCATTTTGTCATCTCATTTTAGATAATAATTACATAATACATCATTTCTTAATGTAGCCAAATACGAAACAAATAATCATCATGACCTGTATTTATTTTGCAGATGTTAATATAGCAAAGGAATCTTTCATTCTTGAGCACCGTTACATTTTTCCCATGCAACTTGAAACTTAGCTATTTGTGTAAAAGCATACTAGTGGGTTTGGTTAGTATATAAAAGATGCAGTAACGGACAAAGCTGAATTCATTCTGCCCAAGTTCTGAGCTAACCACCAGGCGTGAGACAGAAAGACACAAAAAGCCCCTGAGCTAGATCAGATAATTAAGATCTAATTAGGGAAACAACCCCACCTCCCAAAGGGTGCTTACACAAAATCACAGGTGCCTGCACACCTGCAACTTCCACGGAAGCAATGTACGTGCTGAATTTCTTCCTGAATGTGGTGATCCTACATGCTTTCTCTGCGGAGTCTTTAAGTTCTCTGTTTGTGAGAGAGGAGGCAGAAAAATCTCTCTCCTTTAATTAAGAACACTGAAGACACACGTGCTTTAATCATGTTCCATCAAAAATGAAATTTTAGAATTATGTTAGTACAGTCTTAATAGCACAATCAAATGCATTTTCATGTGCTAAGGTTTTTTAATTGCTACATCACATATTTCACCTCACTCTCACTTCAGACTATTCTGTCTATCCTTAAAATGATATTACTCAAGCGTTAGTAGCTCATATGCTAAGGAAAGGTTGAGCAACTGTAAGAATATTTATTATTTTATTTAAAGACATCTATCGTGGAGAAAAAAGTATTTCATTTTCTACTGAACAATCTTGTAGATGTGAAAAGCAGCTCACGGGAGAAGTGTTCATAATTCATCAGGACATGTGCACTGCCCGTCAAGATTTCTAGCATATGCATACAGTGCTGTGCTATTTCTCTGCCTCTTTGATACCGCAAGACAACTGTCAACACAGTCTTTTAAAAGAAACTTCCATTAGCAGTGCACCTAGATGGTAGCCACTTCAGAGGCTGACAAGTCCCTAGAAACGTACAGCCAGTGTTATCAGTGTTTATCTGAATGACTAACATAGCCTTAGGCTAGGTATTCTGTAGCATGTGTGAAACTGTATTTCTTTAGTTTCTGGTCTCGATGAGTGACATTATCAGGTAAATGAACTTAAAAAAAAATTACTTCTGCTTACCAGCTCCTCACGAAGTTGGGCTATGAGTTCATCTCTCTCCTTCAGCTGCAGCTTCAGCACTGAGCATTCATCTTTTATTCCATCCTACAAAAACATCAAAAGAGATATTATAATAAATCTTAACACTTTTACTTTGCTCTTGACAAGAAAAGGCTGTTTCACATAGCGTGTGATAACTACATTCAAGTAATGAAACTCAATTCTCCTTTTTCATGTGTGGTATTTTCAATAACTTATTCTAAGTTGCTGCATAAACAAATTAATGCATCCAAAGACATTACATAGAAACGTGAATAGCTCCCTGCACAGAAGTCCATTTCATTCTTTTCTGAATCTTTTAAGCACTTTTAATGAAGATCCTATCATGTCATTCCAAACAACGTTAAAGAAACATCAATTTAGAAGCATTATTGTGGAGCATTTGATCTTAGAGGGCATGAGTAAGAAAGCAGAACAGACATTCACAGGAAAAGTAAAGCACCTTTTCCATGCATACATCTTTTGTCCCACATCAGCCAAAGCAGCAGCAATTCTGGTATTAACAGGGTGAAGGACAGAAAAGAGTTACCGCTTAGCGACATAACCATCGACTATAACTCGACTTGCCTGAAAATGAACCTAATAGTTAAGTCTGTAGCCAAACCCAGGTCCATGAGGCAATCTACAAGTAGTCCCCATGCAATTTTGTGAGTTGGTGTATGTCTAAACATCTTACTTAGCGATGAAATGTCAATCGCATTTTGTCTGATAAACATTCAAGAGGAAAAGTGAAAGAATAAACACCCAACAAAATGATGAGTCAACTGACCAGTTGTACAACTATAAAAAAAAAAAAAAAGCACTGTATCTTTACACACTTCTAGTACAGAAACATATTTACAATGCTTGAGAAGTTTACTGGTTTGGAGTATCATTATTTTCCAAAAAAAAAACCCAAGCCATACAACAAGAAAACTTTTGGGAATATAGTGGTATTTGTGCAACACTTTTGTCCTTAGCTTAAAAACAAGAAAATTGGACCTCTAACTAATGGATGATAGAAGTACAGAAGTGCAAAATTTATTTAGACCAGGAGAGCTCAGGGGTTCAAAGAGGTAGAATCAGTGTGACTCTGTCAGTACTAATGTGTACACAATTCCAAATGAACAGACAAACATGAAACAAAAGAAGTAGAGTATGAAGTCCATTTTCCTCAGTTCAGTGTTCAGTTGTAATAATTACCTTTCAAAGTAACTATATTGCTCATCGTCCGCTCTAACAAAATTGGAAGAAGAAACAAGATACTCATAAAACTCCAAATATTTGCAACTGCAATAAAAAGAGATACTCACTTTCTGGCAGACAGATAATGAACCTGCTTAGACACTACTTCAGTACTATGTACAAATCTCCCAAAATAATCAAATTTAGAATAAAGGTAGAATCTGCACCATCTTCTTTTGGAAAAAAACTCACGGGAATTTTTCTTTGCTATGTGGTATAGCAGCATTTCACTTTTACAGCCTACTAACAGATTTCTGTTTAGGAACGTTATCTGAAAATAAAATACTACTACATTCTAGAATACAGCCCTCAGCACACAATATGTTATTAGTACATATTTAACATTTTAGATAAAAATATCTCCTTATAAAAAATACAAAGTATCGAGGGCTTCACTAATGTTTTAATCAGTGATGTCTTTATTTTTAAAAATGGTTTTAGAAGTGATGCCGCATTAACTATTGTACCTCAATTTCTATTTACATTATTCCGAGTTCTTTTTGTCAGCACTGTTTCACATTGTTGCTATGTCCTTATTTTCCACGTATTAACTTAAAATATAAAATAATGAAATATATATAAAACTGTATCAAGCTCCCAGGATGACAGTCACATCACTGACTGGCACTGGAGAAGTCCCAGACTGGACTCAGTGACGGATGGGAACTGGATTATGGATCAAAGATAGACAAACAGACAGAGTCCTCCTCAGACACCGTCCACTGAAGAAAGAGAGCTGACCCTTTGATTCCTCAGCTTTTATACTGAGCATAAAGCAGATGGGATGGGATACCCTGTTGGTCAGTTTTGGGTCACTTGTCCTTTCCGCGCCTCCCTTGCAGGTGTTACCCCCCTCTATGCTTTTCCGCTTCTGACCCTCCAACGGGGCAAGTAACAAAGATATCTGCCCTTGGGTGTTATAGCAATAAGTATAAGCAAGAGCCTTTCTGCATACCATTCCTTCTCATCAGCTATAAACTTAGGTCTTATCACTCTGAGAGCAAACAGTGTCTGCACAATATGCAGTTAATTTCAGTAGCCAGAAGAGGCCCAGCTAAGAAGTAAAGTTACTGAACTAATTTGGTCCTGTTCTACCTCAAACCAGGATAGCGGGTCCAGAGGAGGGCCGCAAAAATGATCAGAGGGATGGAACACCTCTCCTATGAGGCCAGGCTGAGAGAAGGCTCCAGGGAGATCTTACCTCAGCCTTTCAGTACTTAAGCAGAGTACTGACGCTGTCCCTGCTCGTTGCAGGGGAGGTTGGACTAGATGACCTTTAAAGGTCCCTTCCAACCCAAACTATTCTGTGATTCTATGACTCCATTGAAGGCTAGGGAAGGAAAGAATGCTCCAAAAATGACATTCTTGTGCAAGAGCCAAAATATTTCAGCCAAGGCTTGTGTAGAGGATACCAAAGAAGTAGCATGCAATTGAAAAGTAACGGGGCAGGAAAAGTTGGTGGAATGCTGTGTTATTTATTCGTCCAGAGGGCAAAAAGCAATGCAAAACAGATAGTGTAAATTCAGAAACAGATCACCTTTACTCCTTAGGAGGCCTAAAATGTTTCATTATCTACTGTGAAACTGTAGTACGCTGCAAGGCTGCTATTAAGAAAGACCAAGAATTTTGTTGAGAAAAGCTTCTCAAGGTGAATGAGGAAGAGGAGACACAATCCAATAGGGTTTATATAGTATAATATAGTAAAAATAGTAAAAAATAAACTACCTGAAAACCAGAATTCGCTTCTAAGGAATTGTCGCAACAACAGACATCAAAGAGGAAGGGAGTTGAAAAGGACGGCCCGCTTTTAGCGGAGCGCCCAATCAGTGTATTCTGAGTCTACACTGTAATTACAAAGCTGGAAGAAACATCTCCCCCCCCAAAGTGAGGCTTTTTAATATACGTTGAATACTCTGGGGCAGCATGGTTCCCGTTCTTCGCTATCCCCACATTCCAGTAGATACTTCACCTGTGCATTCCTATGTTTAGAAAAATAAGCTTATTTATAATACTGGTTATGATCATGTATGCAAAATATTTCTCATGTTTTTGCAGCCCTTATAATATTTATGGAGTGTGACAGTGAGAGAATAACAGATTGGCATATAAGTATAGCTGAGTTGAAGTGCCAACAAGAATAAATTAAATGACCATAGATTTAAAATTCTGCTAGGTGACATTTAACATTTCTAGTTACTAAATCAATAACCTTGGACACTCTGGGTCCTTACCGTTCTGCAAAATGAGCATAGACCTGCATATTTTATAAGGCCTATCGGTCCAATAAGAACACTGATGCTATGAAAGTATGTCAACACTCTAAATAATTGAATCATATGCTCCATGAATGTGTTCATAAGCTACCTGTATACGCTGTAGTTTTGAGACCATTTTGTCGAGTTTAATAAATTATAAGTACTACATATTACATACAGTGTTGCATACTGTAATTATATTATATATATATTATTTTTATATTTTTCCACGAACTCATTATGAAAAAAAAAAGATAAACATTCTGCTCTCCATTGCAGTGAGCATGTTCATAACAGGCTTGTCCACGACTCTGCAATTACTTGATAAAAAACCAAGTCCATTAACAGCTCATTCTTAAAGATAACTGTTAGACACAGCATGCACTGTAAATAAAATGCTGCATATTCAAACTACTTCCTTTTATTAAATGGAGGTAATCAAGAAGGTTTGTAGTCTAAATTCCAGGTGTACTTCATAAAAATGCAAAAGCAGCTGCGTGCAAAGTGTCCATTGTATTTTCCTCACTTATATTCTCTGATATTGTAAAAGAGTCCAGGATTTAGCTCTATATTCTCTAAGGACCTGCTCTTATTACCATACAAGTTTATGGTCAGAATGTTCTTCAAATTACCATCTTTGCACTTCTTCAAATTATCACCTTTTTACTTGTCTTCAGTTGTAGTCTATGACAGTGATAGCTATGTCTCAGTGCCAGTATTTTCCTATTTTTGTTTAATTCTGTCCATCTGGGAAAACGCTAAACATAATAGCAGATCTGTTTCTCATAAGACCAGGTCATAAGACGAAAACTTGTACTGCGTGTGTGAAGACAGCTGCAGCAGGTTATGCATAAGTGCCAAAAAGCATAATCGTTTCCATTTTGAAAACTTACTTTATACCATGTCATACTTTGAAACAAATAGGCATATTGTGCTTACTGTAATCAAAGCGCTATAAACAGAACTAACCAAGTATTATGGAAGATAAATTTACTGCAATTTTACTTTGATACTAAACAGAATATGCTGCCAAAATAGTACCATAAAATTTGAATACTATAAAACTCATTTGATAAATGTGTTGAATTTCTGATGCTAAGCAGATTGTTTACCAACTTAGGGTAATGCAAAAATCAGCAACTACTTAGAATGTAGTTCCTTTAAAAATATCATCCTGGAACGAACCAAACTATGAAATTTAAAACTGAGTATCAGGTTCAGAAAGCAACATAAATGCCATAATAGTTGATGCTTCAAGTTATGCAGCAGATTCATACAGAAAAATTAATAAATTCCTGGATAACCATCTACAACATTCAAAGAAAACACGGGTTATTTTAAACATGTACAGGATTTTTATGCCAGCAGTGTAGGAGTCTAGACTCTGTACAGGGTTACAGATTACTTTTACGGTTCACTTTATACCACCCGGCATCTGAAAAGCACCATGTACTTCTGTGAATCTTACTGGAAACTTGTAGAGAAGCACCCTTATCTATCTCCAAACTGAGACCCCACTTGCATTAACATGTATCATGTTGACACACACACTTTTATTAAAAGGAAAAACATGTACATATTTGAGATTATTCATGTACGTAGATTTTTGGATATTACAGACTGTTTTCAGAATATATTTTTTTTTTGTCAGATCATGAATAGTTTCATTGGTTGTTATTATTATTGTTTTAATGACAGTCTTAATGATCTTAACATGAGGCAGAGAACCTGAGACTTCATTATTTCTTTCAGGCGTCAAAATGAAGCCACTGATGTATCTTTGATAGATGGTCCCCTGATGTATTTACACCATGATACCGTAGGTACAGGGTATGACTTTCCACTGTTTTATTTTCCCTTTCTGTGTTCACTCTAGCTCTACATACCTGTCATATCAATTCCTTTCAATCACACCAAGAGAGAAGCGAATTGGCTGGCTGCAATTCTTCACATGTGAAAAGCACAGCGATTTCGCTTCTTTGGCTCATCTGTTGTCTTGGTGCTGTGCCAGTCCAGTTAGTCTTGGCTGGAGTCCTGACAATGCTCCCAAAGAGCGGCCTCTGACTGCAGGCAATGGTCGTACTTAACTTGCCTGCTCCTCTGTCACGCTGCTGGGCCAGCTGTTGCTCAAGCCCAGCACAAAGGCGAGGGCAAGCCCAAGCTTCAGAAATTCCTGTTAAAGCATAACAAGGCAACACAAAGCAATCTCCCAGGCCCATCTCAACTCAACAGAAACAGTCTCACTAGAGGGTACCTTTCCAGTAGTGGATCAAATCAATAAAATTCTGAATCAGCTTTAGAAGCTATGGTCATATCAGAAACAGACAGCATTACATACATCATCTTTCCATGCAACTACAGCATTCAAATGACATATCCAAAGAAACAGCTCTACATTTCGTTTCTTGATCGTGAAATCTGGAATTCTGGAGCACGTCCAGAGAAGGGCAACAAAGCTGGTGAGGGGTCTGGAGCACGAGTCTTATGACGAGCAGCTGAGAGAACTGGGGTTGTTCAGCCTGGAGAAAAGGAGGCCGAGGGGAGACATTATCACTCTTTACAACTACCTGAAAGGAGGTTGTAGAGAGGTGGGGGTTGGTCTCTTCTCCCAAGTAACAGGCGATAGGATGAGAGGAAGCAGCTTCAAGTTGAACCAGGGAAGGTTTAGATTAGATATTAGGAAAAATTTCTTCACCGAAAGGGTTATCAAACATTGCAACCAGCTGCCCAGGGAAGTGGTTGAGCTGCCATCCCTGGAGGTATTTAAAAGACTGGTAGATGTGGTGCTTATAGACATGGTTTAGTGGTGGGTTCACAGCGTTAAGTTAATGGATGGACTCGATCTTGAAGTTCTCTTCCAAATGGAGTTCGGGAAGCACAGGATCTGATCTTACAATGATAAATAATGCTGATTAAGCCCCATGAAACCTTACGCAATTCTATACCATGCTTTCCTTAAGTTCCATTACATAGAACATGTCAATAAATATTTTTACTGGAACAATTTTGGGCAGCTATATCCATTTGAATACTAGAATTCAATTGACGTTTTACTATGAAGGTAACACTCAAAAAGACTATGTAGGCTATGCTACTTTAACCTCACACATTTATGAATACAGAGCTACATAAACAACATTTTCTTCATAGCAATCCAATTGTCAGTTAACTGTGAAATATAGATTGAGCAAATTAATGGGATTTTTTTTGCTTCATCTGAATTTTGGTCTCTTCAGCATCAATAATAAAAAAGCATGGAGTTTAAAGCAGCGCAGCTTGATTAATAAACTGCAAAACAGATCACACCAGGTGAAGCCTAAGATGTATGCAACCTGCAGAAATAGTGAACAGCAGCCAGGGGTGTAAACATGTAGCAAACACATAAATGTATTTTTTCTTGATGTAACCACTCCATTTACTCTCTCCTTGTGGCTCTTTCTGAGCCAGAAATCATATGCACAGTACCAGGCCTCGTTTAGAGATCTTTCTAAATTATACATTCATGAAAAGAAAACAAGCCAACCAAGCAAGACAAAAACCCCAACCCCCCAAACCTTTCTTTTCTTTTGAACACTCTGCTGAACAATGTCATTGCTCCCAACCTAAGAAAAGACAGTATTTCCTATTCAACTTCTCCTTGTCTCCCATAGTTTTACGCGTCCACCTGCTTACTGTGCAACTCCTGTCATCTCTGAAGCTTGGGAATCGTTGACTATATAACCTCCTTTCTTACATAAACCACCCTGTATCTCCGAAAAAACCCTGTGATCGACCTTTTCTGGTTGCACTCTATCATTCATTCGAACCAGGTAATCAGGATTCCACATAGCACTCGAGCAGCAGCTTCGCCATCCGTTCACGCAACTGCACTATGACATTTTGGTTTGCATTCATTTTTAAGTACTTACTCAAAACAATTCTTAAGGGCCCATATTTATAGAAAAACCTCATGTCTTCCACGCTTTCTGTAGAAGGGGAAAAAAATCCATCACCAACCCTTCCATGAAACTAAAATCATAGTCACAAACTTCAGAATAAACAGACTTTGGGAACAATGACCCTGTACCTAATTCATCAACAACCCTGCGAGAACTCTTAAGAATAACTACTCAACTGTACTTTTTTCAATTTTTGATAAGTACAAAGCTGATGTTTTCAGGGAACTATCCACAATGTCTGAAAGATCTCCCTCCTCGTTTAGAAAGATAGATTTGTTCTTCGCCATGTGTATTCCTTTGTGTCTGCTGACATTGAATCTTAACTGCCTTTCATCTTTAAAGCATTTGGAGTGATAAGATCTTACTGTAACATTTCATACTCCAGTTTAATTCTGATTATTCTGGACCCTTCTGAAAGTATAATTCTTCCTTTAATAAATGACTACTTACTCACATCTTTTGTACTCTACACCTAATCTGTCATTAATCCAAGAGAAGACTTCCCCACTCATCCTCTTTTTTTAAAAAAAGCCTTTGATGAAAAGGGCCTTGTTGAAAGCATTTTGGAAATTGAGTAAACTACACAAAACATATCATCCTTATTCACATGCTGATGACTCTTCCGCTGAATTCTGAGGTATGATTAAAACCTCAGAAAGTCAAGTATGCTCTTCCCCATCTATTATATTAATTCATGGACCATCTAAATCTATTTTCTAGAACAGTTTCTACTAATCTAGCTGGCAATAAAGTCAGATTAAAAGAGCTTTAAAAAAACAAACAACAAAACAAACCAACCCACCCCCACCCCCCCCAAACCCCACACCCTGACATTTTATTTCTATCTGTCATTTTGCTAAGAAGATTTAAGTAACAGATAATGGGCTAGAGTAGTTCAACAATTTCTTTTATCAGTGTCTTTAGCATATTTGAATGCGTAGCTGATGTGAGAGACTACTTATTCTACATTATTCCACTTTATTTTCAGTTATCTTCAACTGACGTTTCAAAACTCATTCCTCTGACTAGTTGCTCCATTGCTGCTGGTATATCTACTTATGTGGAAACACAGATCCTTTATTTACCTTTTTTTTTTTTTTTAAATTAACCTTATTTGCTAGGAGTGGTTCCCTACACAATTATTATCTTTCAGCATTACAAATTCCCTGGAAGACCTCATGTCACTTACTAATTTGAAGAAAAACCTTTTATAATCAGGGTGGAGGTCGTGTTGTTTGTTTTACTATCTTGGCCTTGCTTATTTTATTTTTACATTAAATTGTAAACATGAAGTTCAGCAATTTAATATTCTCCTATTAACTTATATTATCGTCAGGGAAAAATATCCTATTCATATCTAATTTTTTGCCCTAGTATCAAATCAGCAAAACCAAAACCCTTTCACACTCTTACATGCAAGCAACCTTAATCATGTAGTGCATATAGACTGATTCACATAAAAAAATACCCATAAAAATCTATAACGTTGTACAGACATAATTTCTCTCACAGTTAAAATGCAGCCACTTTTTTCACTGGCACGTTGCAGTTTCTTTCTGCCAAGCAGCATGACAAAACCATTTAAGCCAAGAAGTAAAGTAAAAATATCTGCCAACTGCTGCATTTCTGTAGAAGTTTCAGCACCGCCAAGCCAATAAATACATTTCTTCATATTCAGAGAATAATGCCCTACACAAAACCTCATTTCTCTAAATGAAAGGAGACTGAATGCAAATCAAATTCTAGCTCCCCTGGGAAGAGATCAACAGCAAAGTTTCTTCTGGCTCTAACACAGAACAGGCCACCCCACTGAGGTCTCCTAAGCCCGCTGTAGTCTTCTATTATCAACTTGAAAATGGTGATAGAAATTTTTTTTAAAGCATAGATTTTGAATTCAGCATAAAGTGATAGAAATGCTTTCTCCTGCTTCTTGGAACCACAAGAAAATTTTAGACAGAAAGAAAGAAGAGCCTTAAAAAAAACCAACACAGTGACATCAGCTTTTCCAGTTGTAAGGGAAAATGTGACAAAAACATCTTGTGCAAAACAACCAAAAGAAAAAATATATTTTCACAGTTTCAGGTTACTATTTTTAAAATAAAGTCAAGATTTTCTTTAGGATCCTAATAAAAGTAATTTTAGATTGACCAGGATGATTCAAGGACGAAACCAATCAATAAGTTTTTAGATCTTCCAAACACATAGGAATTGACCAAAGTAATCTTATCAAATGCTCTCAAGAGAATAAGACAGGGGAAGCGATCCAGCCAGCTCTGGTTGAGTTTATAATAATGAAAGTAACATGTTATTCCAAGAAAGTTTTTAGGATCAAAAATACAAATGTTTGCAAATAATCGCTTACAGAATTAGCAGTTATATACAAGTTATCGTTAAATACCATTTAGTGCAGGTCTGGAGTAGAAGTAAGAAGGACGTGAAAGCTCGTGGTGGCAGAGAACCAGGTACTCTGCCAGGTATGTAAGAAAGTTATTAAATAGGGACAAATACTACAAATTCTTCAATTTATATAAGCAAGGTATTCATGAGAAAGAATTTAGAAATGTTTCATACATCACATGTTTTATCTTAATATAAAATGGGAAATATGTTATACAGACAAATGCAACTTCTAAGGAAAGAGGTGTGAAAACAGCACATAGATTAGTACAACAGCTGAGGACACACAAATACACTTTGGAAACTAAAAGTTTAGCCCAGATTAACTTAAAGGTTTCCTTCCCTATTTCGGACTCTAAAGTTTCATTTGACCACTAATACTTTATGATATTAAGATGCTAAAATTATTAATTCTAAAAAGCACCTCTATTCTGGTAGGTAGATTGGGGAAAAAGCTGATTTAGAAAATACCTATTACCTAATAAATGTTAAGCATACTACCATATATAAAGATAACACTATTTTGAAAGTAGAGACATGTCCATTTGTAACTTTGAGTAACACTTTGATTTTGACTGTTCTTAGACCACCTTATGTCCAAGCAACTTCTAAGGTGCCCATCAAAAAGAGAAGCATGAAAATAAGCCTACTAATAAGTAGAACACAAAGGGTCTGCACCTTCTTTAGTAAACGTGTACAGGAACCAGTATTTACTTCATTACTTAAAAGAGATGCTTAAAAATTTCCCATTACCTTATTCTGCTAATTATCCTGTGTAAATTACTGCATTCTAATTTAAATTTGTTGTAATTTCAGTGACTAACATAAGCATTCTGGAGTTCTGATGCTATGAATGAGATGAAACTAGTAACAAGATTGACAGTTTCAAAGAAAGGCATCAAATCCAGTAAAATTCTAGTTCTGTGTACCCAATTGGAAACAATTTCTTTCCATAGACAGTAAGTTCTGGAGCAGTGACCCAAATCAAATTTTAAGGCCTCTGAAAAGGTCCCCCCAATTGGGGACCTATTAAAGGATGAACAGATAGGATGAATAGAATGAAAATAACTTTTTAACACATAATATAAACTAGATTTTCAAAAGCATGTTTATTTCACTTTGTGCAATGTTTTTTTTTCCCCCTATACTATTAGAAGAATACTGCAAGTATCGAGGCAAGAATGCATTTTTAAATATAGTGAATTTGGTAATTTTGTTACACTTTAGCGGATTACAAATTGCTTCCTTATTTCCCCTTCCACTTCCAAATTCCCACATATACAATATTTTGAACTATGGCTACTTCTCAGTTGCAGATTCCAAACACTTCCGTATGAAGACAGCCATGCCATCCTCTTTTTTTTTTTGGCTTTATTTTTTTCAGAGTGGGAAGTTCAGACATGCAAAAAAGAGAGAGGTACGCATTCACCTGGAGTACCCAAAAGAACTTGCAATAGGTGAGAGATTTCCTGAGCTTTGTGCCGATCAAAAAGGACTCCTTTGTTCACATCACACTACAAACCATGCAAACACGAATACTGCCTAATGACATCTCTACCCATGGCCATATTTATTCAAATTAAAAAAAAAGTGCCATTTAATATATCTTGGACACCCATTACTTCTATAAAACCACTGAGGTTTTATCGCTTCTTACCAGGTAGGCAAGAGCAGATTCTGAATTACAGTGAACACACTTCACACTGAGTACTGATGTATAAAGTCAATCTCTAGGTTTCTTACTTATAAATAAATATAAATTTCATGGTAACGAAAGGATGTACTTTTCAATATATATCTTACCAAAAGTATAATTGTCTGTATTTACTTTTTAATGAAGTATTCATGCTACTCATTATTTTGATGCTTTCAATGTAATATTTTGCTTTTATTTTCCTCTTCAAGTGGTTACATCTCCATTGGCTTCTTATATTTCTGAAAATCCTGAATTTTGCACATCAATGTTCAAGCTAGGTGGTCACAGAAAAGTAATAATAATAAAAAAACCTAAAACGATATAACTAGACTGTACATCCAGTGCAACTCCCTCACAAACTACATACCAAATTATTTACTGACCTTAAATGAAAATGCATGTTTTATTTGAGAGTAAACCTTTGTTCAACCAATGTGACATTTTCTTAGTAGTTTTTATGCTGCTATCAATCTTTAAATACCACCAACTTTGCATACATATAGAAAATCTAATTTCTGGACTGATATTACAAAGAAGAGATAGCTTTATCTTAATGAGTTTTTAAGCAAAAATAAAATAAAGGCTTTGCCAAATAACTGAGACAAACAAAACTCAGCTATCAGAAGACAGTTATACTGCCAAAGGACAATTATAAAGATACTACAAAATTTAAGTCTCTTAAGAGAATACAGCATCAACTATAAATCTTTACCTAGTTTGGTCAGTACAGAAAACAGTACAGTTTAATTAGTACAACACTCGTTAGCATAATTATTGTGCTAATATACAACTGCTCTTCCTGCTTCTCAGCTACCACGTACGTAGGTACGTAACTGCACTAAGCCAAGTAGAAATCAAATTCCACACATAAAACAGAATAATATAAAAATAGATAGGTCTGAGTTTTGTTTGGGTTGTTCTTTTATATTTAGATCCTCCTACATTGCACATTTTGTATATTGAAATATTCCAATTTAATTCTTGCAGAAGAAACCCAAACCATATCGTTTCTTTTCCTAAAAATGAACTAAGAATGTATTTAGGAGCACTACAGATTTGGCAGACAGTCTCTATAAAATTTTCCTCTGTAAAAAAGAAAAACAAAAACCCTAATAATGCAGAGATACCATGGGAAACAACAATGGCCATGAAGCAAAGACATCTTTTGTTTGTTTCTTTGTAACCAAATGGCAGATAACCACTTTAAGACTGAAGCCAACCGGCGATTTTATAACAACGTATCTTCTCGCTTTAAAATGTTTATTTCATTAGAGAAAGCCCTCAACCTTTTTTGAATAAAAATTCATCATTTTTGAAGAACCTTACAGGGGCAAAACGTTTTCACCCCATCGAGCCAGAAGAATAGCCGTTACCCTGCATCGCTGCGTACTCATTAGCTCAGTGGCTGAGGTCAACCCTGGGGAGGTGGATACAGACGCCTGTGCTTCCTCACACTCACAACAGGGACTTGAACTTGGGTCCCCTGCATTTACCGCGGCTGCCCTGGCCGCTGCCTCACGGAGATTTTAGAGCCACCTGCAATTCTTCTCTCTACAGAAAAATGACAGAAAGCCTCCCTAGTTTGCATAAAAATGAATTCTTGTTTCAAACAGAGCATCATTCAGCTTTCTTTGTTACAAATGAGAAAAGAGCGCCGAGTCTGCGGTGGCGAAGACACCGATGGAAATTTACTGTCAAGTATGGCCGTTGCTTCCGCTTTGGAACAACATATTTCCTTTAACTTCTTTGCATGCTTTGGGAACATACATTTTGCAGAACTTCTTACTAATATTAAAATACTTGAAATGAATGGAGGTAAACTAAAGATTAATTTGCCCGGTAATAAAATTGTAATTATGCCTGTGGGATTTGAATTAAAAGCATCCAAATGCTAATAAGAACTAGATAACTCCAGTGGGTAGCTGTGATTAGCTATTACTAGACTTGATCTTTTACAGATGGGGAAAGTTGCAGGGTTACAATCTAAGAAAAATAGGTGGTTCTTCTGTATGGATATTCATATGAATCAGCTCTTTCCTCTCATAAATCTTACCATCTAATTCTTAATTATTTGTCATAATAGAATAGGGAAGCCTAACCTTGCAACCTCTTCTCTGCTCATTTTGAGCAAACAAAGAAAAATGCCAAGAAATTCAGCCAAAACCAAGCTTGATGTTATTTTCTTTAGGCAGTTTCCCAGAGATCCAGTTACTAAAACATTATTTGTAAGTCATATTTTAAGTGAATTATGTGTGCCACAGAGACATTAATTATGCTGTCACTTGCAGTGCAGTATTACATCTAGTTAAGTTCCTGCATGATTCCTCCTTTGCCACTATTACAGGTTCTTAGCTATATACTCTTTCCCATTCCGATTATTAAAAAGCATATTCCACTTACAGCAGACCTCTTCTGTCTCCTGTTGGGTGTTTTTTTTTTGTTTGTTTGTTTGTTTGTTTTTTTTAAAAAAAGGAAAATAGATGCATTTCAGTGTCCATATTTTCCTGGGCAAGAGTTCTATCCTGACATACCCCGAGAGAAGCTGAGCCAATAGATGTGGTGAGTGAGACCGGATAGATTAATGAGCTCATTATAATTCATTAAAGAGTGATGTGGGGATGACTGCCCACTTTAATTAGTTTTATTACTGCAGGAAATTGTTTCATATGCCAAGCTCATCACCAAGCATGCCTGGAAAACATTAGAGTGGTAATCAGACTTGATACAAGAACCTTTCATTAGCCTGTAAGGCTAAAGGCACTTATAATGACAAGGAAAGTATTAAAGAGATGGACATGAGAGTGGCTAGCATAAAATAATTTATCGTGTCTAATAATTCAATCGGTAATAAACAGCACAATGGTGATTTCAAGTCAAAAATTTGGTGGAACAGCCGTGTTGCTATGACACACGGTGTACTCTTCCTGTAATCATGACATTAGCTGACAGTAATAGATTTAGAAGGTTTAATAGGTCAGGTTTGCTCAGATAATAAATCCTAATGCAAATTAACTATGACTCAAATATTCTAATGAAAATGTTAATTGGTAACTGGAATTTCCTCAGAAATAAGTGGGCCTCTTTTTCCAGTCATCCCCTTAGACCCATTTCCACACATTTGACAATTCTAAGTTGCAGGTAAAAAACAAGTAAAAAAATATTTGTAGATAACAACTAGTGAAAAAAAACAGGTAAAATAATAGTAGATTTGAACAGGGAGAAATGGAAAAATAGTTTAAGAGTTTTGTTCAGTCTTCAGAAGTCCCCCTGAAGAAAGGATTACATTCTAGGATCCACTTCTAACACTTAGAGGCCTAAAACATATTCACATTGAAGGTCTCTTCATCATTATACAAATGGGTTAGGGTTTAATCTCTGTAACCTCAATAATTTATTACAATCATGACTACCTTATCGTCATTTTAATTATACTCTCTTTCACTCTAAGCAACAGCAAATCTTCCTACGCCTTACATTCTTCATTAGTTGTGTTTTGAATATATTGTTTAGTACCATCAGACTCTATAACTTCTCAAGAGTTAGGTATTTGTTTTAACACAAAGAGTAAGGGAATACCTACAAATGCCCGTGTTCTATTCAGGAACAGAAGAAAGTCGACGGAACTACAGTCTAAATTGGTCATTTATAAAATCATGGATGATCAAATTTCTCAATAGTATGTCATAATGAAGTATGGCAAATTATGGCTGAACGCATCTTTAGCGATAGTAATTCTTTCCATTTTAAGATAATTTTCAGGTGGGTTTAGAGCAGCATAATGCAAGATTTTTTTTTCTTTCTCTCTCTCCCCCCAGCAAAATATGAGGTAATTAAACAATGTAAAATAAAACTGTTTCTAAAGCCATCGCAGTTCTCAAACGTAACATTATGTTTTCATGCTTTGTGTTGTTAAGCCACTTCAAACATCCACTACGTCAAAGCCATTCTTTCTCCTCAAATTTTCACAAACAAACCACTGGTTAGTCTTGAATTTTCTAGTGCAAAATAAAGAATTTCTTTCTGATTACAGAACAGAGCAACTGTCCATTGTTATTTTGCTTCTTGTAAGAAAATAAGCGTCACTAGCCTCTCACTCCTTTGCATGAGCTTTGCAATATATCCCTCGGCAAGCAGCCCCACGGCTTATTAATTGAGTATGGGACTGTTGAGACTGACAGGGCAGAAGCATCTGGCTGTCAGATATGCTCACGTTCCTATCGTGAATAGGATACACGTAAATATCACAAACGGAGGGTAACAAAAAGGACTAAATATAGCCAACACACAGATTTCTGTTAGGTCTTCTATACAGTTCTGTGGGCTGTTACCTTAAAGGCAGTCCTTGCTATTGCACTGTGGCTCACGGTACTAATAAAATAAGTCTTACGACAGTATTCTGACATAGGTTGTTGTTATGATCTTACAGAAGAGGACGCTGAACGGAACAGATAATGAAATCTCTGACTAAAACTCCGAGGTTTTTATTTTCCATTTGCCGCCATGATAATAATTCAGTTCTCTTTTGCTTGTTAATGCTCTTACACCCCTTAATCCTCCTTATCCTTGTATGACACCTGTGTCGGGCATAATTAAGGGCTGTATACTTTTCCCAAGTCACACTGGTTCTGAGCACAGGACTTCACATTCCCAAAAGATTTCCAGTTACTTGAGAGTAGGTAGGGTGAACCAATACTACCAAAACTGAAAATATTTACCAATAGGATTCCTGGGTCTACTTTCAATCATTGAAACAGATGGAGACATTTTTGTGGGTGTTATTTTAGCAGTGATTAATACAGATTTCCCAACCAGTTAGTAATCACGTGTTTTGCCCTCTCGTACATAATCTCTTTGAGGCTACACAGTATCCTTAGCAACTGAATTCGAATTTCTAGTCCAACACATGAACTGGGAATCCCTTTATATTTTAATAGTCCAATATAGTTCTGCAGTTTAAGCTGTGAAGCAGTGAAAAGAGAAACAAAACAAACCCACCACGCCATACCACTCCCCTTTCACATCTAGGTGGGAGGATCTGAGCAGATTTCAGCATAGTCATCTGACAATTGTACAGAGTGGATTTATGAGAGTTACAAAAACCAGAAAGAGTAATTTCAGCAATGGAAGATACAACAAATTCATCTGTTCAAGTAAAATTTGTTCAGCATTACTATTGGTTGTTTATATAGGATAAAGCTATCTGCAGTTTACCTAATCCATGCAGACTGATTATTCTGCACGTTTTGAAGACTGACAAATTACTGTCATCTCACCTTGTTCTCATTTGTATCACATACTTCTTATTTGCAGTTTTCTGGGAGCTGTGGATGGAACTGGGGTTAAGAATCACAGCTCAAGCAAAGCAGTAACATAAAAGAGACATTGCAGAACAGTTCTGTCTCGCTACTTTGAGTTAATTCTCTCTGAACTTGAAGTACAATTGCCATTGATAACACAAAATTAATGTAAAGACTGTTTTTTTGTCTCTTTGTTTGAAAAGCCACTCAACATACTAACAAGTTGTGTTTGCCCTGGAGTAAGACCTATTTGGTTCGATTTCATAGTTTTGTTTAGTAAGGGGATTATCTTGCCTTTTAACTCAAAAGGCTTATCACTTATCAGAATAAATCTCTTTTTTGGTGGGAAAAACCCAAAGAAGGTTCTGGAGTTTGGGATTTTTTTTTTTATTTTATTTTATTTTTTAAGAGAGAAGAGAGGTAGGGGAGTACTGCATGCAAGCGAAGACACTTCTTGTTTCCTACTGCATTATAGTTCAAATACTCTGAAAAGTTTTGTTCTCTTTACTAAGCATGCTTTATTTATTGTTGTACCATAATAGCATCTTAACACCATTTTAAAACAGTTGCCTGAGATACTACAAGCCCGATTTGCATACCTTCCGTTTTCTTTTCGTAAGGCTTCACACCAGAACCCATTTGTACAGCTAATGCTTAAAATTCTTACAAAACTGTTGTTTAGATGTTTCGTAAAATACTTTTGTTATACACAATAAAGACATAGTAGGAAAATAATTCGTTGACTTGTGAAGAGAATACTTTGAAAATCCCTGTTGACCTGGTCACTGAGTCTGTAAACGATACTAATGTTGTTCCCGGTTGTCAGTGATTATTCTATTTATATCAGTCTGGCTGCGGAAGAATACAGTCATACTTCTACCACTCACTGTTAGTTGTTGCTGAAGTACTTGCCCATAACCACAAGAACCTTAGTTTTGTTTTGTTTTAAAAACTAATAGCAATAGGATTCTTCAGATATTCAGCACTACATATGGATGTACAGAAACATATGAGCTACACTTTCAAAATAAACTTACAATTTCAGTTCCTTCAGTTTTTGGGTACCTCACATGGAAAATCCAAACAGAGCTCCAATTTTGAGAACACTCACAAAAAATCTTCAGTACAACGTGAATAAGCAAGAGTCACTGAAAATTATGGTGACTTTTGCTGCGTGTTTGGACCAATTGCATTAATCAAAACTATTATTTTGTTAAAATAAATATTTGTTTGAAGAAACACAGTCCAACTTATTTAAAACAAATTATAAATGAATCTAGAAATTAAATTTCTCTGTTTCTCAAGTTCTATTTAGCTTTAATAACCAACTGCAATTTTTTTAAAATATGGTAACACAGTCCTTCACTAGGTTATTAGTGCTTTATTCACTGTAGTCTATTTCATTATATTTTCTCAAGTATATCTTTTTGAAATCCATATTGAAAGCTATGGTATCAATCATATTATTCCCCTCTCATGAAAAATAAACTTGCATTTTTCATCAGTGTAACCTGTTCATGTCAAATGACTTATCCAAATAACATCACTGACCTGGATCAATCTACAAGTCTAATTCAGTATTTGGGACTCCCACTTCAAAGACATGCAAGATCTCAGCTACTCACCTTTCTTTGCTTTAGAGAAAAAGTACTTACTGTCCTGTACTTCATACTCTTTCTACATACATTTTTTAAAATAAAAAAAAAAAAAAAAAAAAGTGAAACCCAAGCATCAGCCCCATTGATGAAAAGTAATAACAAGGCAGAGACTAAACTAAGCGAACTAATGAAAAACAATCAGCAAAATAAGCCTGAAATATTAAAGAATACATATTTATGCACCCATAATAAAAAGCAGATCATGCCTATTAACCTAGACCCTGATTTTGCTAGCACATATATGCTCAACAACTGTTAGCATTGACTAGACTCCCTCTTGTATAGCTAATTATGCGTTTTCAGGCTTAAAAGTTCTTTGTCTTCTTGCTCAATTCAAATTACACAGAACAATTCCCTTATGTCAGCAAGTTAGAAATGGAAGAAAGGGTTATTTCCTTCTCAGTTAATCTCAGTTGGAGATTAAACAAAAATCTGACCGAAAGAAGATGAAGGCTTTCAGGGTAGCTCCAGCTGATACACAGCAAGTAATGGTAAACTCTTCCTGAGAGTGTATCTGCTGTTGTCAATGCTTCAAACACTTGTCATTCAAAGATCTTTGGTCTGACAGAAAGGCAAGCAGAATTTACCCTTAACTATTCATTCTCAGATGCTTCTATATTTATGTACCATTGCCATTAACTTTGTCCTATAAAAGTCAAACGCTATCTCCCAAAAATGCAAAACGCTTAATTTACAGTAAAACAGCAGAAGTTTTAACTAAAATTAGTAGAGAAAATCGTCAGAGTGTAAAACTGCTGTGGAAACACACATGAATACACATGGTTTAATCTGATTTTTTTTTTCTCTTCCCCCTCCCACCCCTAGGGAATTTAGATGTGTGAAAATCTTATGACAACAATTACAGAATGACTTAGACAATGATGTAGTCCTGGAGATCCTGCCCTTCAGCATCTTTTGGACTGTGAATGAGGAGTTTAATTAAGGCTATAAAATAGAGATAGAGATGATTTCCATAACTATATATATGATTAAACACCTGTCCTAATAAGGTCCTGATCTTTAAAGATGGTATTAAGCACTCTGTCTCACAGGTTAAATCCCTGAAACAAACGACAGAATTTACTGTCACTGTTGTTCAAATGACTCATTTTCACAGGAAGTTTTCATCACGTTAAAAGGTGCCTCCAAAGAGTATCTCCTCTACCCTATGGAGAGGCACTGCTTTGCTTCTTTTGTCTGCCCTATACACAACCAGAACTCATGCAAAAATCTATGAAAACATTAACACCACATCCGTAGTCTATAACAAAGCAGCCAATTACATCCGATACGGGGCATGCTCACACTTCAAGTCAAATTGTGAAACATTAGAAAATTCACTGTCATTTTAATAAGCTTAAGTAATGCAGAACCACATAAAGGTCGTGAACTCAATCTTTTTTTTTGTAAACATGAGAATTTTTGAGGTTAAACAAGTTTGCCAGTACATTTAATAGATACAGACACAGTTTCACACAATACCAGTAATGCCACAGCACAGCCTTCCTTTCACGTACACGGAAGCAGATCCTGCACAGGTGAACGGCGCTGCGTGCATTATCATGAACAAAACAAAGTAATTACTTTTGCACAAAGTTCACCCTCCACCCCTCCGCAAGAAGACCGTTGCCACAATATTGATGAAACTACGTTCTCATCCTCTATACATCTCCACAGTTGCATGGAGATGGAGGACTTGCCCCATATGTTTTCCCAAGAGCTGTTTGCAACTTCAGTCACTGATAGCCTGAACCAGTAAAAATCGGCTTACTACTTACTACTAGGTGTTAGGAAAATCAATGGGACTATGGAAAGCAATAAGCCTGTATTATACACTTAGAGGAGTGAGCAGTAGTAATTTTTTATATCCTGCTGAGAGATGAGCTCATACTTCAGAGTACTGAAAAAGCCTGACTGACTTTTCAGAGATATCAAATAGAGTGAAAACCCCAGAGCAGAACTTCTCCATTAAAACAGAGGCATAGATTTTCTTGATTCAGTGGAAAGCAGCAACTTATGGGAGAAACACAATGGTTTACGGTATCATAAAGATCAATCTGGGCAACCCCTATTTTGTTCTCTATGAGAGCAATATGTATTCTGCTATGCATCTTATTGCCTGGCTGGTTTACAATTTTTTACTCTCACCCCCACAACTTTTAAAGTTGTTGGTATGTAGCCAAACCTGTCAGCAAGAGGATGAAATTGTTTCACTCTTCATAAAACATCAGATGAATTATTTACTGTTTAAGCCTATTGTCAATTTTCTGCTAAATCTCACAACAAGGAAAATCCTTTTGCACTGATACAAATCAGCTATTGTAAAATGCTTTAGGAACACTATTAGCCTTTGTAATCCAGTCCATTAAAAGCAAAGTAGTATATATGCATTAAGTACGAATGAGATCAGAAGGCATTAAACTTCTAGCCACCAAAAGTAAATCAAATTCTAATTTATTAGCAAAAGAACTATTTGCTGACCATTTTCTGCACAGGAAGTTTGCTGACTCAATTGTCTTTTTCAATGCTAAAGAAGGTGCCCATATATATTAAAAAAAAAAAAGAAAAAAGTATATATATGGCACAACTGAACAAGAAAATACATACAAACCAGCTTATTTCCAGAAAGCATAACCTGTTATAAACAATACAAATTTATGTATTTGAATGCAGACATGAAGTATACAATCCTATCCAGTGGGTGTAACTGAAATCCTACAATTCTTCCAAAAATAACAAAAGTGTCTATACAGTTCCTTATTGGATCTAGGTGACAAATGATGCATTAAGTAAGAGTAAATTAAAAGGGCAATCCTTATCTCATTTCATCTACCAAGTCCTACCTATCTTACCTGAAGTTATTCCATTCTACTAGTAATGCCGATGTCCGTATCTAATTGTATTACATTGGTCTAGACATCACGTCTGCTTACTTGGTCTTGGCTATCCCACAGGGGTACTGTTCCCTCATACAGGAGTGCAGTAGGTCAATGCTGGATCAGTCTGCTGCATCCCCGGGGCCCGGGTTAAAGATGCGCTTAGAAAACTTCCCACCCTGGTACGGCCCTCAAGTTATTATCCATTATTGATTTTTCAGGTAGGCAGCAGTGAAGTCGCAACAAGAAATCTGAGGGCAATCAAGACTTCAGGGCCCTGGGCGACTGCGTAAGGGACCAGGAACACAAATAGTGTTCTCCTCTACCCCTCCAGTGGCAGGGAATGATGAGGGAAGAAACAGGAAGATCCAAAAAAAATGGATGCCTGGTGTCACCGGCAGGACTTTGGGTTTTTTTGATCACGGGTTGGTTTATGTGACACCAGGCCTGCAGGCAACAGACAGCAAACACCTGTCTCAAAGGGAGTGAAAGGCTTTTGCACAGGAGTTGGCATAGCTCATCAAAAGAGTTTTAAGCTAGCTTTGAAGGGGGAAAGGGATAAAACCAGCTCACTAGAGACAAGCCTGGAGGTGGCACATCAACGTTTGTGGGGTGGCAGGCTAGTGAGGTCCTTCAGTCTGTCATCCCAGTGGAGGTAGGGGATGGAGTGCTATGCGATAGCAAAAACACAAGGAATACTGACGGGCTAAAAATCATGGAAGTACCTGGGAATGGTCAGGTAAGAATTAGGGCTTCTCCCCCCCAAAAGGTGACAGGATCAATAGCACAACCGAAGTGCAGCTACAACAATGCATGCAGCATGGGCAACAAACAGGAGGAGCTGAAAGCCATTGTGCAGCAGGAAAAGCTACGATATAGTCACCATCACAGAAACATAGTGGGACGACACACACAACTGGAGTGCTGCAATGGATGGCTACAAATTCTTCAGAAGTTCAGGTAACTCGGCAGTGCTAGGTTAGCGATTGGACTTGATAATCTTAAAGGTCTCTTCCAACCAAAAGAATTCTATGATTCTAGGATAGCCGCTTCTACGCCCTAAATCCTTAATCAACTCCATGAATAGTTGCTAAAGGCTACCTACCCATTAAGCTTAGCACCAGTTCAGGCACACTTTCTTACCCAGGGCCTCCCAGAGCCTGCCAATATGCGCTCGTTGAAATTAGGTTGAGAAAGATTCATCTTATTTTGAAACTGATGCTTTTCCCCCTGCTTATAAGGCCCAGCTCTCCAGAAAGCCTAATTAAGTGCTTTTGTATGCAATGACACAAATAAACCCCCCAATCATAGGAACAGAGAAGAAGCTGTGAAAGAAGGGTAAATAAGTAAGGTAATAGAAAAATGGATTAAATAAGACACAGAGGAAAGAAGATGATATGATAAAAGAAATATAAGGAAAAAAATCACAAAAGAAAAATTAAGCTAGAGGAAGTTATCAAACATAGCAGAAAAGTCTACAACTTTTGATAGAAAATATGATTTAAAGGGAAAAAAAGAGAAGGAATAAATGCCACAGAAAATCTGAACTTTATTTTTCCTGCTATAATTTATAATTATCAACACAAAAACAGATACAGTAATGTAAACAGAGAATATAATTTTCTTGTACAAGAACCTAAAATGAATATTTTATCAAATGTTCAGTCTTTTGATGTGTAAGAAAGTAATTTGCTCAAAGACTGGGTGCAGTATTAATCTTTCATTCTTGCCTTGGAAAAAAAGGCAATCCTACAGAAATCATCTAGAAGAAATAATGGCCAAAGGAATGAAGTCAGGGTTACATCAAGAAATGCCCACGGTTGGAAAGTTTTGAGTATTCAATAATTTTTAACGAGGCAGCCCCATTGGAAAATTGCTGTTCCAGCAGAAAAAAAAACTGAAATCAGTGAAAAGACAGCAAAGAGAGAAAAGCTTGATGTTACAGACCATAAGAGACGAGACTTTAATGAGTTAAAAAAAAAAAAAAATATCAACTGGACCTTGAGTAGACAGAGCATCTGGACAGGAACATAAGCTAAGGATCATTTCCCACCAGGGGAAGCTGAGAATTACAGACAGAGAATAAAGGGCCAGAGCAAATGAGGCGGCACGAGGAGGTGAGGAGGCCATACCTCTGGGTGCTGACTGAAAAGTGTGGGGTTTGATGGAAGGGCATATATGCCTAGTACTTTTTAGTCTTTTGGTTTTTTTTTCTCCGTTCCCCAGACAATGCTATGATCACTATACATTATTTCTCTATCATTTTCAGTCTTTGGATTCAGATAAAAGACAGCCCACACGTGGCTGGCAGAGCACTTCACCTATGCCTCTTCAATTCAACTCATGTCTTAAAATAGCCAGGCATTGTGCTCATTCTCCTAAGACAGAAAGGATGGATTACCACCTCATACAAGCTTCACTAGTTAAGATTTCATAAATGTTTTATAACTTTATACAGTACCTATTTCAGTATCAACAGAGTGGTAACCATAATGAATGTGATTTAATGGACGAATGTGTATATCCCGAGAGATCTGACAGAAAATAAAAGTTTACTCTAAGCTTCATATAATAATCAAAATTAAATACCGGATGGTTTTTTTGCCCCAACAGAAACATTCTGTCTATGCTTTATGTCACTAGATCTTCATGACAGACAAGAAATTGATGTATTACTTTCTTATAATAGTTTTGTCTGCATTAAATGGAGAGAAAAAAAAAAAAAAGTATCTGGTTTATTTTTAAACACAGAATGGCCAAAGAGCCATCTAGCTAATCGGAGGATAGTGCCGAGATGCCCAGCCAAGGAACCAAGAAAGGGATTAGACAGCATTTTATTCCCTTCTCAAGCTTTTCACTGTTGAAAGGCAAGATGGTATGGCTTCTTCTCACTGGTGTACTTGGCTATCTCATCATTATCAGTAGGCAGAAGTCATAGCTTACCCTCTCCCATCATACAGAATAGTTCAACGCGTTAAACTGCAAGGCTTTCCATCCTCCATCTTCTCATTGTTCAGCAACACTTCTGACATTTTTAAAAGCACAGTACAAAAAAATTGACAGATTACATTAACTGTAAAAATTTGCTTATTAAAGATGTCTTCTAATTGGGTCAATCAATAACTGAAGTCTGCAATTTACTGAAGGAAAGGGTAAGAGGACAAGAACAGCACTATGCAAAATTGGTTAATTTATGCAAGGAGAATAAAACACTCATGTAACAAAACACAAAATGTTTGTTCTTTTGTGGTTTGTGGGGGAGTGGTTTTTATTCAGGCTGCTGGGGAGGATGGTGTGATTATTCTCATAGTATTTACGGGCTAGAGGAGGTCCCATTTAAGCTGCTCAATTCAAATTACGTATTCCAGAGCAGAGAATCGTAAATAACTAGAAAGCCCAGCAGGACCTTGCTGCAGGAACAAGAGAGTCAGGTAAGGGAATACTGCAGTCCAGAGCACAGCCTCCAGGGAGGGCGATCAAAGTGGGCACAGCCATGTAAAACATACAGGCAACTAAGAAGAGCAGGGTGGGGGAAAACATTGTGGAGTCTCCCTCTCTGGAGACATTCAAAAGGCACCTGGATGCTCTAGGTATACCTGCTCTGGCAGGGGGGTTGGACAAGACGATCTCCAGAGGTCCCTTCCAACCCCTATCATTCTGTGATTAATTCAAGGGGCAGCCTCCTCTTTTGGAGAAGAATGAGCTAGGTAGCTCAGTTATCCACTACTAAAGAAAAGGACTATTAATGCCTTTAAACTAAAAAAGGGAAGATTTAGACTAGGTGTAAGGAAGAAATTTTTTTACAATGAGGGGGGTGAAACATTGGCACAGGTTGCCCAGAAAGGCTGTAGAAACCCCATCCCTGGAAGTGTTCAAGGTCAGGTTGGACAGGGCTCTGAGCAACTTGATCTAGTTGAAGATGTCCCCGCTCCCTGCAGGGGAGGTTGGACTAGATGACCTTTAAAGGTCCCTTCCAACCCAAACTATTCTATGATTCTATTACTATGTCCAGAAAGAAAACCAATGTGAATCCAGGTTTCAAAAACAGAAGTAACCCCGAAAGCAGTAAGTGTGGGAGACTACATGCCTTGGTGTTCAGGGTTTCCAGAGCTTGAAGCCCACAGTGAAGGCTGGTACAATTGCTTGTTTCCGCTCACACAAAGAACATGGTATCATTTTTATAACAACAAAAGTCAAGTGATTTAGAAAGATATAGAATTTAGGTCCAGAAAGACAGGCCAACAAAGTTTCTGATTGCTTCAGCACAGATCCAGGAACCAAGATGGGATTTTTACCTCAAAGCTCATTGTCTCAGGAAGGTACTCTTTGTCAGAAAGGGAGGAGGATTCCGGGACTGACTTATGCTGAAGGGAGAGTGGATTTCTGTAAACCTCTGAGGGAAAGTATTATGTAAATCGGATCGAGTGCAGTGCCATCTCGCAGCGAGCGATGCTCTGGATTACATGTTACTACAGTCAGACATAAAATAACTAATTTCTGAAAATTACAAGTTTATGATCAAGCATAAGACTTGGATCTTTCCTTATTTGAGCTACAGCTAAACCATTTTTAAAAGTACATGTAAAAAACACTTCATAATCCAGCTGTGCAATAAATCACTTTAAAATATATAATTTCAACTTTCCAGAAAGCATTAATGCTACATAACCATAGCTAATAAAGTCATAACAAACACAGGATCAAAAAAGGAAGATGGCAGTGTGCCACATGTAAACAATGCAACAGGAATTAATCTCTAATGATATCATTTTGAAAAAGTTTGGCAAAAATCAGGAGATTTTCTTGGTCAAAGTTACCCGACCCTAATCAGGATGAAATGAAAACAATTTATGCTCATTTAGACTGTGAAGTTAAGCACTTCCTCAATGTAATTTTTGTTCTTGTAAATCTTTAGAAATTAATGCTCATTTGACAGATCTTTTATCTGTAGAACTATGTTCCCAGGGTGTAAAATACATGTTATGCAATACTCAAATTAAATAATATTGTATCCCAAAGACCTATTAATCATGTAACTTTTCACTGATTAAAAAGGAACATGTATCTTTTTTGAAATATTAGGTTGCAGCTGCATCCCTCTCAGAAAGGTTAAACAGATTTATCTTTCAAGTACAAATAGTCAAGTACAAACGGTCTTGATAGTCATCAAACATTCCTTTGGGGATCACAGGTCTGTGCTTTCTTTTAACAGTCATTCATTAGTGAACACTCATTTGGCAGATGCACAACGCCCAAACTGTCTAGGTGCCACGTGATGGCTACTCATTCTGAAATATCAAGTTTGTTAAAATGATTTCCCTACATGTCTAAGGACGTGACACCACTTCAGCTATTCTATTTTTTTAAGCTCTGTTCGTACAATAGCACTCCTAGATAGCGACATTGGCAGTAAAGATGGCAGATTATCACATTTTCATCTGAATTTGGCATGGCAATATAATAAAGGAATGCTAGATAGTCACTGCGGTGGTTTGATTCTTTTAAGGAAAGACTTGCTACACTTAGGATATTATTATATTATAAATATGCAAAATTTAGCTGCTGAATTGTTTGAGCGCTGGTGAATTCTGCTTTTATGTATCATGTTCCAATAATTAGGACCCTTCCTCGAGAAAGCATTCCTGTTCAGTATGGCTGCTTTCGTTTTGAAGAGCACACTTTCAACGACTCTTGGCTTTATTTCTCCAGCACTGAAAATGCCAGAGGCAAGCAGTAATGAACCCAAAGATAAGCACATGCTTATATCAGACCTACTTTTAAGATCATAAAAGGAAGTTGTTGCAGTTGAAGTTACATTTTTCAAAATATTTATTAATTCAAGAAGTCCAGTATGTCAGTGTCTAAAGACCACATGCGGAAAACTTCTTATGTTTTAAGCATGACATCAGAGGTGTAGAAATAACTTTTCATGAAATTGAAGGATACTTGATTAGTACATTTGGGAGAACTACTGTAAAATCAATATATTGACAAAGACACGAAGGTTATATGGGTGTTCCTAGCAGCCTCTTATATTTCACTTGCTAAATTTACTCAGTGAAAAGTTTAGAGCAATTTACACATTGTGGTGGCTTTACAAAACAAGAAAAAATAAAGATACGAGCTACAGTAAATACAGACTTGAACAAGCTTTCCAAACAGAAGTGAGAGTTTTATGATATTACTTCTTTAGAAATCTATTTAATGTACTGAAATAAGTAGGTACCTTGTATACCTCTTTGAATGTATGTTTGGGTGTGCATTTTACAAACCATGTACAATTCTCAAATTCTTTTTTCAGACAAACCTGTTTCTCCACATGCTGTGTAAATTGTGCAGCTACTTTTTATAATAAAGACTTAACTTACATAAATACCTACTGGAACTACAGTAAATTTTCTATTTTAACTATCATCAATGGCATAGCACAGTGAATGCTTTTAACAGATATTAAGCACTTCTGCACATTCAAACGAATCAGTAATGGATTTTATAGTAAGTATTAGAAATACTTTGGAAGGCTTTGACAATAGGTGTTTGCAGACCAGCCTCCAAAGAAAAAGGTGTAAGCTAACTAAAATGTGACAAACTCTTGACATTTTAATCTTAAGTACTGTAGCTGGTTGCTCTACTTGAAATTTTCAAACATTAAACTTCCCTTACAAAGCTTTGTTATGTACCAAAGCAAGCACTAACTGCTCTGAAGAGCGGCATTTCTTTTTTGCACAGGAGATGCTTACCAGTGGCTTTTAAGGAATCTTTCCTTTTAGGTACCAGCAATTCTTAAAAGACCCAACTTGAAGAAAGTACGAATATTTTACACTCAAAGTATCATTCTTTTTCACATCTTAGGCTAAGCAGCAGAAAACTAAGGAGCTTACATCAGTGGGCACTTTTGCGAACTTCAGCTAAAACCAGCCAGTCTTGAATAACAACATCTGGAAGAGCTACATTTAAGAATCTCCTTCCTGAAATCAGCAAACCATTTCTTTTTCATTTTACAGACACTTAGATAAGGGAGCGGGGGGGGGGGGAGGGAGGCAGGAAGAAAAAAAAAAAAAAAAAAACAGGGAAAAAAAACCTATTTGTTTTACTTCTGACAACCTTGAACCTTCAGCCACAGCTATATTCTCCTGATTCATTTTAGCATTGAACTGCACAATTGACTAAACACCCAGTCCCCAGTTCATCTTCTGTATCTCTGCCCCTTCCTCCCCCACGGGGGATCCAATGATGGAGAAGTACATTTTCAGGTTATAAAATAATATAGTGATTTTCATTGGATCGGGCAGAATTTATTTTTTTAATTTTTTTTAGGCACTGCTGATGCATCCCTTTTTTCACAGGCAGAATGTCACAATTCAAATACAATGCTTTCCCAAGAGCAAGAGAAAACGAATGTTTCTGCAGAAGCTTACTGTAAAAGCTCCTGGAAAGGTACACGGAATTCATTTGGTTTTCTGAAGAATTAAATAAGAGACTTTAAGAAAGATGTCTACCTTCTTAGTAGGGAAAAAATACCCCAAATAATTTGACGGGAAATTGACAAAGAGCTGAGGAGATATTATTTGGCATCACTCTCCATTGGAACAATTTAATACATGCAAACTGATGCGACTATAATGGAAAGAGAGAATTTTTCCTCCCTTAGCATCGGCACAAAGATCAGAATTGAGAAAGACAGCTGCAAGCATGCAGTGATCTACCCAGGAAAAACACAGCTGGCTGTGCAGCTACCTGAAACTCTCACTTCAAGTACTCTTTGTCCTTTAACCTTGACTGCTTAGATCAGGGTAGGGCAGCTTCTGTTCCGGGGCCAACTTGTTTGTTCAGGTGAATTTTGGACAACCTACCATCTCCTGAAATAGTAAGTAGGTGGCATACTCCAAATAATGGAGAAAATACTGGCAAATACAGGACCCATCAGCGAGAGACCCCGCAGCTCTAAGAGGTCACAAGGACCCTGCTCATGAGTACTTCTCTCGTGCTAGTACAGACCCCAGCTGGAATGATCTTGCTCCTAGTGCAGGAGCGTCCCCTACGTAGCCAAGGCCTTTTCCACAGAAACGACCAGGGTAAAGCTGCCTCCGCATCACCATTGTGAGGGACTCTGCCCTCCAATCCATCCGGCAGTTTCTTACTAGCCCCCTTCTCCAAACTTAGTCCCTGCTGCCTTGAAGGGGTTCCCTAGCCCAGCCCAGCCTCTTCCAGTCCTTATACAACAAAGCCTGGAGAGAGGGGAATTTGGCAGTAGAAAGCAAGTTCCTTTCACAGTACAGCCTAAACGTTGCTTCAGAAAACTAACCCTGCTCCTGTGAGTCCACCGCACGCAAGTCAGCCAAACTAGCATTATAGAACTGCTAAGCCATGCCATTTCCATACAGATCGGCCAACTAGCTAGAGAAGCTGCAAACCCTTGACTTCTCTCCCCGTTCAGACTTTCTTGCAGGTGGGGTATGGCTCATCAGCCCTTTGGTGACTATCGCTAATTTAGGTATCTTCTAGTACGCTTTGCCACGTGGCTTTCCTGCTACTTACAATCTTTCCGCTGTTCTCAAAAAACATTCATGCCTTATGAGACGCATTGTCCCATCATACCTGTAATCTTCCTGTTATGACACATTTAAAGTTGGGGATTTTTTTCCTCCAACTTGTTAATTGCTTTACTAAAAGTTAATTTTGACTGATTAACTGAAACACTGTTATCAGGCTCTAATTGCTACAGAAATCTGATGGATGTATTTAGGAGCGAGAAATTAGTGTCGCTGTAACAGAATTTGAACATGGATCTAGCTGTCTTCACAGGCAGTTTCATCTGTCTAGGGATGTTGTAATTTCTCTATGAAAAGCAAGACTACATCTTCCTTTCACTTCTGAGTGAAGTATCAGCTCTAAGCTTATTTTCTTCTGAAAACAAATAGGACCAAGTCTTATGGGTATGAGTTTTGGTTGTTTGTTTTTTTTTTTTTGTATGGGGTTTTGTTGTTCTTTTGTGGTTTGTTTTGTTGTGTTTTTTTTTTAAGTTGTTGGAAAGATGAAACCATATATCATCTTTACCATTACGTGATATCTTTACCCCTCTGCCTGTTCGTAGCCCCTCATCCACCTGAGTGACAAGAAAATGGAGGGATAAAAACAGCAATTTGCTAATTTTTATTACTATTCGAATTTCAATTTCCTTATCTGTTAAAGAGGAAAGAAGTGTTTGTTTCCTCTTATGATATGAGGGAAGAGGCTTTGAAAGAGAGAAAAATTGGTAATGAAATGTTGCTTAGAATTCAATGTATTAAATGATAAAGACCCTTATCCTGAACTTTCAGACTTTATGTATGTAATGTAACAGATTACTACTAAGAATTTAATAAACAAAATTCTAAGCTTAGCAGCCTTTTTCAAATGTATCCATCTCAGGTTATTTACAGCAGCTCTCTTGATCCAAACTTTTTCATTTACGGACAATGTTCCTTAGTGGGAAATCTAATTTTCATTGAAACTGTCAAATAGGCAGTTTTTTTACTCTGATCATAGGCATGAGATTAAAAATAACTAGAGCAAGGTAATTCCAACATGTTTCCTGTAACATAAAGCGTCAATCCTTATGAAGCTCTGTTATGTGCATGATAGGGAAAAACCAATTAAGACATAGCTCTATTAGGCAAGACATTGCCCATCCCTTTCACGCACACCAGATCTAATCTTACCAGTTTGACTGAATCTCCTCAGACCTGCCAAAAAGTGGTAATTAAATCATAACATTCATAACAGTCAAACAGTCAGATGCCAGTGTGGACTATTTGATGTGAATTAATATTCTTATTACCAATTAGCACTCCTATGGTTTTCGGTATTCAGCCTGCAGTATCATGCTCGCTGCCCTATTCTTATGTATTTTGGCATCTAGAACATTTGCAAGTACTAATATTTTGCACATCTACCACGGCTGCCTTCTGAGCACTTCAAAGGATTAATAAAATTAGTCTCACTATGCCACTAAAAAGAATAAATGTACTCCGGCAGTTCTGCAGATAGAATTTAAATCACCTACATTATCTCCTCTAGCAAGACATGCGGCTGCTGGGACAGAAGTTCTGTATCCTCTGATTTTCACTTTTGTACCTTCAACCCAAGGCCATCTTTGTCTATAAACTACTAAAATAGCACAAGTCTTGCACTATTTGCAATTTAAACTCATTTTTGTAAACTGCAAAGGGAAATTCCCGCCCCTGCAATTTTCTCCCTTTTGTCCACCCAGAAAGAGAAAGAAAACTCCAGTGCTACTTTTGAAAAATCACAGGTAAACGCAGTCCTTTCTTCTTCTGAGGCACTTGATAAGAACCTTTGATTGACATTTGATTTACTTCCCCCTCTCCTTTTCCTTTATTGCCCTTTTCTCTCATGAAACAAAGGAGAAAAAGAGGATGAGTAGGCTGCTGTCATCAAGAACTACACAGATGCAGCTCTGAACAAGAGCAGGTGTAATTTTAAAAAAAAAAAAAAAAGCGCCCAGGAATTGACAGCATGTTTACAGTAAGTATTTCTGTAAGAAATATATACCTGTATCTGTGAGTGGGTATATATCAGAGCAAAATCAGTTCCCAAGTGAGCCTGCTAGTAAACTTCATAGTAAAATAAACTTTATATTAAACTTTCTAAAAACTCCATAAAGAAGTCTGAAGGGCCTTTAACTCTCACAACCCAAACGGCTCTGCTAGGATTAAAACAAGAACACATAACTTTTCAAGTAGAGAAAACTTCTGAGTTTTCTAGGGAGAACTGAACAAGACCACAGCCACTTCTCAGCTGGACCCATGCCACGGGAGATACCTTCCTTGCTTTGCCAGCCTGGCTTGAGCGGCCCCACTCACCATCCCCAGTGAGCTTTGCCCAGGGGCCCAAGGCTGCCTGCGAGGACCAGCTGGCCACCCTCACCACAGGAACCTGGGCTCCCCACACAGCCCCAGATCCCTGCTGCGTCCCTCATCCGTCCCTGAAGGGAAGGGGTGATGGCTCCTCACCCTGGTGCGGGCTGGCTAGCTCTCCCAAAGGCACCAGTGACCACCCCTCGCCTCCAGGAAGGGCTTCTCTCAAAAGAGTAATGCTTGTTTGTTTATATGGACTTTGGTTAAAAAAAAAAAATAAATCTGTTTTCTTGAGCAGAACAGCGTCTATCATCTCACATAACACTCCACTACCTCCCACACTCTTAATTACTAAATTGAATTTGCTCCTTGACAGTGGTGCAAAGCTGAACTCTAGCTGCCTGTTGCTGTCCTGCCACCCATAACGCTTCTCGGGTAAGTCTTGCGAGGCTTCTCTTTATGTACCAAAGTCCCATTATCCGAGAAACTACATCCCTATTTCTGGCATCTCTTCTCTCCATTGGTTATTCTTCCAGTGGAAGCATATTCTAGTCAAAGCTGCACGCCTAGACAATTTCGCTCTAGCTAGTCACACAGTGGAAAAGAAAGGGGTTGTTGATGAATAGAACTTACTGTCACTCTAAGTCACTTGTCTTGGGCTTACAGTTCAATTAATAATTTATTGGAATGAGCAGGTCCTGTGCCAAGAGACCAGGTCCTGCCCTTTCCTCAAGCCCAGCTCGTTCCACCTGTATGCAAGCAAGCAGAGCAAGGCATGATGGCAGAAGAGGAAAAGGCTGGAAACGTGACTACTTCTTCTGGAAGCTTGAGATTATACCAAATTCAAAAAGAGATTAAGCCAGAGAAGCACCAAGTAGCACAGTGGAAAATCATGAGATCTGGATCTGTCACCGACAAGCTGTTTGATTAAGTCACAGCTCCACGCTGTACTTTTCCCCCTTTTTTTTTTTTTTTTTACTTTAAATTAGAAAGTTCTCAAACTTTTTAAACTGAAGAATAATAATCTACTTGTTAAAGAAAAGAACTAGGGAAGTTCACACCTCCTGGTTGGTTTATGACCTTGAGAAAGCCACCCAACAACTCCATGCCTGCGGAACAGAGCGTGGCAGCCTTGCCAATCTGTACTATATATACATTGTTCCAGTGAGGTGGGTTTTTTTTTTAGTTTTTTTTTTTTTTAGGTGTTTTTTTAATACTCTTAAGAATTTCACACATGAAATAAAGATTGACAAGCGTACAATTCATGCTGTAGGTCATCTGCTACACAAATGTATTTTACATTCCTTCTCTGAACAACTTCTTTGGGTCAAAACAAGGTCATTTTGGATTATCAAATTCTATTCCAGATTATCAAGTCTTCTCATTTCAAATTATAATGGATGGTATCGATCTGCGATCCTTGCATTTATTTATGCGTTCACAGTGTTTTTCACACAACTCTAAAATACAACAAAGAAAGCAGCCATATTCCCTTTCCATGAGAAAGCAGCACAGGTCTTTTACAAAACTGTGGATCCTTGCTCATATACCACTTGCTCATATCCACTGTTGAACAGAGCTTAGCAGGAAGAGAGTCATACCGCTCTGACCATCACAAAACATGCCTAAATCTGTTAATTGCAAGAAATTTAAAAAATTACTTCAAGTCTAACAATAGTAGCCAAATAATTACTTAAATAAGCTCTAGCCTAGTAATTACTAAAATAGAAGTTTCCCAAATGTATAGTAGGAAATATATTTTGATGTGCTTGATGTGCTTCAGTGATGCAAGAGATCTGTTGCCCTGTGTGTTTACTTTTCCTGGATAATTCTTGATCATTTGCAATTCCTTAAATACAGACCTCTTGCAGTCTCCTGACAAGAAAAGTAAGGTAGCAATTTAAACCAAATGTGACTCCAGGGCATGCAAAAGACAGACCAGAAATGAACTTATATCTAACACCTGCTGAGTATCACATTAGCTAATACAACTTCTTGATACGTCCTTTCTGTGGTGACCATATACTCTGCCCATCTGAATATGTCTATTAGCTTTTGTTGGCTTATAGTCTTGTTCTTACAGTGCTCCCATCTGGCATACAAATAACAGTTGATACACCTAAAAAAATATGTAGGAAGTTGTGTAGGTACATTAATGCTTGCTGTATCCTTCTTCAGATGAGGAATAAAATAGTTAACAACATGGACTTTTACATTGAATTTTAAAGTGTCAGTGAGTGTCCTCAGTTGACTCTTCACAGTGAGACGATAGCTGTCATACAAACAGTATTATCCTTACAAGTATATAACTTTGCTAAGGCTGTAACGTTGTCATATTCCTAGGTAACAGACTAGGGGTTCATACCTTTTAAAATCTCTTTTGTAGTAATTTTATCTATCAGACTTTTATTCGGTGCTTTTAAATAATTTTACAGCTAGAGTTGCAGCTTAAATAAACATCAGTAATTTCTGTAAGGTGTTTCTTTGCAGTACGTTGCATTACTGTTGTTTCTTTTACACCACCATGATACCTGTAAATACTAATTTTCATGCCAAATGGTTTTAATATCAGAAATGGCTATCACAATTTGTCAAGAGCACTGAGCGCTTTCCTTTCTGATGAACAAGAGCGTAACAAGTGGAGATCAACCTACTCAGCAGAAGACTCCCAATAACACTCCTGGGGACAAGGCTACACCGCGGCCAAAGGAATCACAGTAGGAAATACGATCAGCTCTCCATAAAAATCCCAACAAGCCCAAATTCTTACTTTTTCAAAATTCAATTGTCTAAAAGACTGGTACGGAGTAAGAGTCAATCTACAAGAAGCTTGTATGACACAGTAGTTTCGTAAGATGCTCAGTTTTTCATGACATCCTTCTGCAATGGCACAAAAGGAATCCTCCCCTCTATTCTTATTAGCAGTGTTTCTCATCATATACTGTACAAGCATTTTTATTTAAAAACAGGATTAACATCAACTGTCACATTGCAGACTGTATTTGAACCCTTTTTTAGGTAAAATATTTATAGAGGGGAGATTTTCTGGTGTTAGCCATGTGATATTTTGTGCAATAATTTTGTGCTGTAAGAGTTGGTATCACAGAGGCAAAACGGAGTCAAGAGGGCAAAACGATGAACATGCTGTTATTTAAGACAAAACAGAAAAGAAAAAAAAAAACCAAAAAAACACACAGATGGAAAGAGCCACCTGATAAATGCAGGGCAAAGAAAGATGGCTTCTGTTGATTTAACCTAACAATTGGCGAATTCCACTAAACATCTTGGTTGTAACCATTTTGGTTATGCTGCCAAACGCTGGATTTTGCTCAACTGTCTAATGCTCCATTAGTCACAGCCTGACAGAGTCAGGATTATTTTTTTCACCCCCATACCAAGGAATGAAGATGTTACTTGATTCATTTAAAGAAATTGTACTTCTTTAACCCAAAGGACTCAAAGGTAACTTCCTTTGACCATTCTTAAGCCTAAATTGATTTTATGAAAACTACATCTCAACTGCAAAAAAAAAAAAAAAATTGCTGATAACAGGCTGGTATGGCTGAAAAGTAGAACAGCACAGCTTATGTATATTGTATATCTGCAGGGATATCTTTTCAGCTGAACCCTTTGATGAATTTCCCTGGCAGCACTTAAAGTTTTGTAATGTACAAAAGTTAGGTTAAAAGACTCTCTTCTACATTAATCTGCCTTCAGACTGATTTAATGCAGGTACAAAGTAGAACATTAGTCACATTGATTAGGACGATAATTTTAATTAATACTTCAGTCACTGGTCCAAACTATAGGTCAGCGGAGTCCCATAGCACACATATGCTTTGGAAGAGACCTGGGGAGGCGTCACTCCTTCATCACACAGGAGAGAAGTGGCATGGTCCATCTGACACTAACCACCCATCTTGAATTGGACACCTTTAGCACAACCAACTGCCCAGGGACATTGGAACCGCAGGGCTCGGGCTTCCTCTGACTCTTGCTGTGTGAAATAACAAGCCCAAAACCTCTGGCCTGCAAGAGCTTACAGAATCGCCTTACCAAGCTCGCCAAACACAGAGAGCAGGCGCTGCGCTTGCTTCTCACCTTTCGTTTGACTTAAGTCAAATCATCGCTTCTTGACTACTTGTTTCTCTGCCATTAGGCTCACGCTGACATTAAACGCCACCTTTGTTCGCGGTTATTTCTTTCTTACCTTTCTCCTGACAAATTAGCTACAGTCAGAGGTATACAAGCACCTGACAAAGAGATCAGCTGCACTCCAGTCCACAACATTACGTTTAGTTATATTTTTCACCCTGCCAATACAGCCCGAAGGGATGAAGCCGCTGCAATTGGACAGTCAAATAGCAACCTCTTAGATATAACACAAAAGAACATTTGATGCACTTTAAAACATAATCATAAGCCAATTTAACTTAACCCGTTCCCTGGTGAGGCATACACTTGCTTAGATTCAGTTAGTTTTGTCATTTTGGACCCTTCTGAGAATACTCTTAAGCTAACTGCATCACAAAGCTTGCCTGCACCGTTGCACTGAATGATTCATGGAGGTGTGCAAGACGTTCCTATAAACAGGTGAGCAATTATGATTTCCTCAAAACACAAAAAAAAAGGTTATGCAAATATTAGAGACAGAATTGAATACAAATGGACACTTGTAACTCATCTCCTTCTAGCAGGAGAGCAACTAAATTTTTTTTTTGCAAATGTCTGCCATTTATATTCCCACACTCAAACTCTTTGTATACAGAGTCCCAGAGGGGAAACAACATATAATAGAAAAAAAAAAAAAAGAAACTCACTACGACACAAACTTGAAAAATAGTTTTTTCAAGCTATCTTTCCATTCCTCCAAGCAAAGGAATTTTAGTATTACACAGAGAACTGACACATCACATAGTACCAATTATTTCTCTGTTTAATGCTATATTGAATTGAAAATTATCTTAAAAGACAGTAAATATTCCTCAGGTACCACTTCCTTATTTAAAGGGGAATTATAATTTCCCACACGTGACTGAACGTAGAGATCTGTTTGCAGAGCAGGCTTGGCTCCCTAGTTTGGGCGGCAAAGGAGTTCCAGAATTCCTGTTTTGAGTGGGAAGATTAGCTCTTTGAGTAAGTCACAGGTCAGTGAGGAGTAACTAACAGCTAGAAATTGAAACCAGGAAAAGCAGAACCAGTTCCCCAGCCTTAGACCAGGACAGTTCCGATAAAGTGGAAATACCTCAAGCCTCCTTCTGTGAAAGAAAGATAACAATGCCTCTTCATCCTATAGGAGTATTATGAGGATTAGTGTTTGCAAGAGCCTCAGCCCCTTAGAATTAATATTTATGATGATCAGTCCCCTCAAATTTGTATGCTGAGGATATCCAGATGATATGAGTAGCATTTGTACGATTGCAGTACTGATATATAAAAAAATGACAGCTTCATAACATTTGTTAATTTTTTCCCAATTAATTTCATTTACTCTAAGGACCTCTTTCTATCTAAGAGGTGCATACTGCTTTATAAAATAGATTAAACCCAATAATAATGTTGTTTTAATTTATGGACAGATAATTCTGTGGGTTTTTTTCTTGTCATGATAAGGAATTATCATTTTGCTAACAAATTTGCATTCATCCTCATGCATCACTGAGAATAATTATGGAAATCAGATGAAGTGTACCAGAATCAACCATTCTGTGGCTGTGGAGGGAGAGAGGATAAAGATATTCAAAAGAGGAGAGTGAAGCAGAAGGCTTAAAGGATTAATAACTTAAAGGCCTGTAAATATTATTCATTCAAAATGTTTGTAAGCATGTAAACATCAAATACACAGACCTGCAATTGACGGAGCATCCTCAAGAATATAGCAGAGCATAAAGCAAAATAACGAAGATACCAATAAGCCACAAGTGCCATTCCGGTCATTTCTAATTACGACAAATACCTTACTGTCACAGCTAAAGGCTTCGCTGCTTATCACTAGGGGTGGGCGAGTGACACCGCTTATGATCCACTTGTTTCATGCCTGTGCAGAACACAAGAATTTCCCGAAACGTTTGACATTCCCATGGGACAGGAAAAGAGTTTCTCATCCAAATTTAATTCTGTATTGATACGACAGCTAGCATTCAAGTGGTCAGGTTCAACGGACTCCTATCCTTTCCACAAAATCCCTCCTCTCGGTGCTGCTCAGTGAGCAGAGCAAACTACGGACAGAGCAGTGAATGCCCATCCAGAACTGCTTGCAGAAAGCTGCTGGGCTATGGAGCTTGCAAACTCAGGAACCTTTGTTTTATGACCAAAGAGACTGAAAATTTGATCAAAGTCAACTGACCTACAGAAATCCAAACAATCACTCGGAAACAATAAGTTGTCAAGATTATATTTCTAGTTCCCCTCTCAAACAGTATCCTAACTCCATCCTCCTTCACAGCTGCAATACCAGCATGAAAACAATATTTAATATCTTTAAGATTTTTCTTTTGTAGTACTAAGAAATTGATAACTTGTGTGTGCGAGACTCCTAAATTCTTTAACACTGGCACACCAAATTAACGGCTTTATTTTAAACGTTCACTGTCACCAGTTTTATCCCTATTTGTCTTTTTCATGTTTTTATTTCATCTATTTTTATAAGATACATGATTCTACCCTGCAGGTTTTTAGTTAGTGCATGTTTCCTAGGCATTTTAAATTTGATGCAGACATAGCAGCCTGTGAAAGAGGTAGGGCTCTAGGTATTTTAGTGAAAGGTAAACAAAAAACTTCAGCAATAGTAATTGCTTGATGTTGCTTGTAAAAACTTGATATTTAATTGGTCTTCAAAACAACTCTTCATTTCCCAGATCCAATCTTCCCTTTGTTCAATTTTGATAATCAGGTTTTCTTCCTGAACTTTACTTCTATTTACTGATTTATTGAAATAAACTGGCTATTTAGGCATCTTGTTAGAAGTGCCAGAAACAAAGATTTGCTCTCTACAGTCATGTGGAGCATTATGTGCTTCTCCCTTTCACATTAATATTAAACTTCCCTCTGTTTTGGAAGGAACCTGCCATGGGGCAGGGGGGGGAAGAAATCATGCTTGTTCATTCCTTTCTTGGTTACTGACAACATTCTGAAGCGTAACAACTACAGCAAAGGGTAACGTTGATTTCAAGCAACAGAGACAGACCACGGAGGAACAAAACCATTAGGGGATTAAAAGCCTGTTCTAAGGTGACTTGAATCAAATTTCAATCGAGACTATACAATACTGCTGAGAGTAAATACTACAAGAGTAAAGAACTGGCTCAGAAGGATAGGAGGTCCCTGTCATTACCAATTCCTAACAAAGAGCAACCATATTGCTGACAGCGATGAACTTTATTATCTGCTGCCTAGGAACTGAACTACTCAGCATCAATGGAAGCAGATTTCTCCTATCCCTTTTGGAATCCTCAGCTCTGTACTTAAGGACACCTATCTATTCATTGTATATCCTGATCCATGATGCCCTTGCTAATCTTAATCCCATCAAAATCTACAATTATTTGGACATAAATGTTCATTGTTCTCTGCTCATACCAAAGTCAAAACCTGTTAGAAATTAATTACAAAGCCAGATCCTATGAAGTGAAGTGACCATTTTATCACAAAGGAGAGCCACCTTTTATGAGAACAAACAAGCATCAAGTTTTACAGATACAAATCTGGGACTCAGATGTGTTCGTGATCTGCCATGTACCTAAAGAGAACTTTTTTTCCACTATGCCCGTATTAGCCTTAATTTAATCTTTCAGAACTCCATTTTAAAACACTAAAATCTATCACAAGGCTACCCGTAACAGTGTACGGCCCTTCTCCTCATAGCCGTGTAAGTTTAAAACACTTGGAAAACACTATCCAAATTAAAACTGTGTTATTCCTTCTCATCTACAGCATTCACCCTTGCTTGAAGATATCAAATCTAAGAGGAAAAAAAAAAAGTTTCTTCCTTGGTTCAGGTATTCCCTCTGAATTTGTCAGGCAATCTGCTGAATTATTTTGTTCATCATTCACCTGGTCAGAATCAAGTAATTAAATGTGTTTACAGGCTTTTTTTCCCCTCTCCCATTATCCACTCTTTCAAGCACAAAGACAGTACTCTCTTTTTCCCCTGTGCTTTTTTTTTTTTTAAACAGCAATTTGTAAGTGAATCATATCCACATCTGTTTATTAAAAGTGTTTAGAAAAGTATATTATCTATAAATTAAAATGTTTTTTAAGTCATCACAATTATCCATAAGCTACTTGAAGTAGGAATGGCATTTTCCTATACATGATCCCCCAACAACAATGCAATATACCCACAACCTAGAGACTAGGTTTTTAACATTTTAAATAGAAATAAAACTGGCTCTTTCCATTGCCTCCCTTCCTAACACCTTTCAGGACCCTTATTAATATCCGATAAATAAAAAAGCCTGAATAAACAGATTTCTTATTCTACACAAGCAAAGAGAGATAACTTTCCTGGATTAAGAGTCAGATCGCACAGCTACATTTAAGAACCTTTCAACAAACAAACAAAGATGTTCTTTTACTTGTCCTGTTTTTAAAAATTCGTGTAAAAAAAGTAAAAGACAACTTGATGACTCTTGAACAAATGATGAGGCATGAAATGGTCACCTTAAATACACAGATTTATTTCATTACCAAACATTAGCATACCGAACTGTACTGGAAACAAGGAAAAGGGCAGAGGGTAAATGGAATGCACATGAGATGGCTTGAAATTATGGTACATCACACATTTCAGAAACAAGAAACTTACCCAAATAATACTATAAAACCATGTTATGTTTCTAATATTTAAATACAGAGAAAATTACTTTTTCTGTATATAGAACTAGTTTAACTTTATACAACCATGCAAACATTGGCGGCAAGAGGAAAAGCATTTAGGAAATTCCAACCAAACATTCTAAGTCGCCTAGTCCAGCTGTATCACACAATCAAAGCCTCCCACATAAGCCAGTTTCCTCAGCAAAATTGAACAGCCCAGCATAAACACGTGGCTTGCAAGGCAGATTATAACTTACCGTGAGACAGAGCACGACCTATGGACAATCTCAAAGTAAGAAAACAGGTATACAATAAAAAAAAAAATCAAACTATCGCAAAACAGCATTCATCACCTATCAGTACTTTGTCTGCTACTAGAGCAGCAGCCGGAGGAAAGGCAGGATATAGCCGGGTTTCTTAAGTGGCACAAGGTGTCTATGTTTCAGCAATTAAAGCTTGCCTTTAATTTCAGGTGATTAAAATTAACAGAATATATCCCAGTCTCCTTAATGGCTGTCTAAATTGCTCACCAAAATATGTCTCTCTAAACTGTAGGAGAGCATTATCAAAATCAGTCACTTATTTTTAGTGTCATACTTTTGAGACATCCAACTTGATAAGAATTTCAAAATGCCAACCCTGCATTTCCTACAGTAGAGGATTATGTTTGAAAACATGTGGCTATGTCATTAACATTACCTATTTAGATACTGCCAAAGTTGTTTATACATGTTTTAATAGAACAGTCAAGAAACTTTTTAATGGTTATTTTCCATTTCCGTTTGAAAACTTATTATTTGATGAAGCCGAAAGTTTTTTTTCAAAGACATGTTAAATTTCCGTGCAAGTGTCTTTCAGAGGTTTTCTGGATGGGAAATGCAATCACTGGCCAGAAAGGGAGGGAGAGACCACTTGCTACTGTGAGAATACTCGTGTGAGATGTAGGAAACCCATTTTCAAGTCCCCAGTTTAACTTATTTGAGGAAGAAAAAAAATCTATTGTTGTAACACATACTGGAAATGGAATCATTATTATTAAATAAATTCCTGCATTGCCAATAGTTCTATATTTTGATTATATTGAATGAAACTTATGAAAACACTCCAATTTTATCATATTTACTACAATACAACCACAAAAAAAATACTCTTGGGTTGGAACAGTCAATATAGATTTAAATTTTCACCTCTAGAACAATTAATGGGGTTAAAATGGTCAGTACAGATTTACATTTTTACTTCTAAAGTAATCGATGCCTCTGACATAAGGTGTGTGCCACTGTAGTCAATAGGCACTGCACCATTGATTTAGACAGAATTTAACTCTGAACCCTTTGGAATACTGCTTACTGAAAGAACATCCGTAACATTTTCCAAATGCCAATGCCCATACTTATTTATGCCTATTGGTCCCTAAACAAGGGAAATTAGGAGGATTTATTATCTGTGTTGACATGATCAGGACAAAGAACATTAAGTGCTCTTACTGGGGATATAAGGATCCTCCCACGGAGCTTCAAGAAAAATCTTTTTTCATACTCTTAGTGATAACATGTTTTCAGCAACCTGTAATGCTACAAGTTTTATGACTTTTTAATCTCAGATATAGAGTACTCAGCAAGAAAAATTTACCCTGTAGGTATGTGTCAGAATTCACTGTGTGATTGTGTGTCTTCCTGTGAAGAAACCTGAATGAACCTCGTATTTACCCTTGTAGTACTGATTATATTAAGTTTTAAGTTATGTGGTAACCCTGTTAACTGAAAAAAAAGCAACGATGATCCTTCTGCATACCTTTGGTTGAAGCATCATCTGTGCTTCTGGATGCTTTTGGAAATGTTAGTAAGACAGATATTAATCCTTTTTCTGTATGTGGCTTGCTGAGAAAATAACTGAATTTATAGCATTAAAAGCATCAATTTTGCCTAAGCCAAGGGCTTGCAGTTTCAAAGTACTATAAAATATCTTCGTACCAGGACAACTGTACTTCTGAACTCACACAGATCTTTTTGAGTGATCCCTCATCTCAGGTGTTAGAGCCTTCAGTCATTGCCTCTCTTGAAGTCTTTTGTCCTCAGACAAACTTTGAGCTGCAAGCCCTGAAGGAAATGGTAATCTCAGGAAATACCATCTTGTGTTCAGAACATGTAAATATTTGTCTGTATTCTCCATACACGAAGCCTGGCAGGTATATGCTACCCACAGGCACTCAACACCACTTTTGTCTGGGTCATAAATTCTTCCTTAACCGTAAATCAGTCATTCAGAAAAAAATATCCATTGAGGGGTTATTGATATTCACTCTCTTCTACAATCTGGTTTTTAACACTTCGTTACACTTAGACTGGTTAACCAAACAAGGATGGCGCCCCAGCCCTGGAGGCAGTCGTTCGTCCTGGTCTTTACTCTGCCTTGGGAGATTGCTTATTTAGTCTCTTTGTTTCTTCTTGCTCACCCAATTTCCCCTGAGAGTGCTAAATTGAATACTTTCACGTAGGGAAGCCTAATAACTGGAAGTAGCTAAGCAGTAACATTACCTGAATGATTAACTCACATACAGTATTCCTAAAACTGTATAGCAGTATTTTTAGATTATACAGTAGCTCCATTGTCTTCTGTATCTCCTCCTTTCAAAACCCACAGAAAGAGGTAGATATTTCTGGTTCCACGGTGTGCAGAACAGCTTGTTCAATGGACACGTACAAGGTACATATAGACGTGTTCAAATTTGGAGATAAACGTAGTGTATTTTCAATATGAGCAAGAAGGCAGAATGAACGGCAGACACAAACAGCACTTTGTGAGAGAGACAACTTGTTTCCCAGAATCAGTTTAGGATTCAGGATAAACTAAGACCTGGAAGAAACTATTAGGTCAGGGGAACACTGGACAAGTATATATTTTTCAAATTTTTTCCTTCCATTAAGATCTATTTTGATGATGTTTGTCACTCCATTTCTAATCAGTCAAAGCTTAGCAGAATTTCACAGCCACATCGACACCCTATTGGATGAGCTGATGCAAATATTACTCATGAAACAGGTGACGTGGTTCTACTCAGAGGGACTTGCTGGAAGAGCCCTGCTCCTAAGGAAAACTATGCACAGAGCTAGTGAGAAAAAGAAAAAAGGGAGTGAATAGATGCACAGATGCTTCTTGCAACAAGACCCATAATATCTACTTCTCACTTCTACCTTCAGAATAAATTCAGTGCTTTGGCAGATCTCATATACTATGATAATAAAGACCGTGAAACAAATCAGGTGTATGAGTTTTTTCTCGGAAATGACAAAATTGAAGCCTTTCATCAAAGGCAGAAAGCCGCTGCGATGACATGACTTTTGAAAGTCTGTGCTACACCAGTAAGACATAAGGAGTCCTAGAGAAAGCGAATATTGATACAGGGAATAAAGGTAAAGAGTGGGAGGAATCGATTAAACACTGAAGAATGATGAGACTGGTTTAAAATAAGCTGGAGATCGGGGCGGCAGATTAGGAGAGGTGGGGTTGAGTGAGTCATACTTCTGTAACTCTATTCACTTCAGTAGAAACACCAAAAATATTTCTGTAACAAACAAGAACAAACCCCACAGAGGCTTCAGAGCTTGCTGCTCAGTGGAAGCAGAAATTCAGATGGGGGGGTGCGATGTGAGGCACAAGAGCTTATGAGGCCACCAGCCCATGAAAGAGGATCACTGAACCCTAACCTGTACCTGCCCACGGTCACAACGTCTATGTGATTATTTCAGAGTCCGTGTTGAAAAGAAAAAGAAACAACACATTAAAATGGTCTTATTCAAAGAAGTGCCAGCAAATACTTAGAATATTGGAGATAGTGCATTTGAGGAAGACTGGGTAAATAGGCTGGCTGTGTGTCAACTAGCATAAGAAACTTTTTGAAGTATAGGCCCAATTTGTGGTCATCATTGCTGACTAAGGACAAGAACTCATTCTTCAGCTAGATAGGTAAAGTCACAGTCTCAAAGATAAGTCACCTTGGCTAACCAGCAATCAGTATTGTGACTGTCACATTGATTATTCCAAACACCGGCAGTAAAAATATTAACCTGATTATTGACCAGATGGAAAGTCCATCTCTTGTTAAAGTTGTACACACAAATGTCACGAGCTGCCAGAGAGTCCTGCCCATTAGTGACTGCAAAGATCTGCGTTTCCAGAGCCTGTAGAGCTGCAGGATGAATGGCAGAACTATTAGTATTCCTAATTTAGTATAGATCTATACTTTATTAGACCTACAGAGGCGGTAACTGCTAAGGACTGTTAGCTTTTCCTATTCGTGCTGGCACTTGCATTTCTCACTCAGGGAATTAGCATCAAGGGTATTAATTACAGACGTCAGAACACAGTAGGACAAATGCTGAAGGAAATGCTCAGCTCCCTCAACGCACAAAGCAAAGAATTTAAGGATTTTTTCTTATGTTTAATGCCAATTAGGAAAGCGTGGTTGAGATTAATCATGGAACTGAAATGCAATTAAACATTGCTATAATAAATTACTGTTATGGTTACTATTTACAACTTGGTTGTGGCTAATAACCAGTGAGACTGGTGCTCATTATAACAGATAATGTATAATTAGATAATATTAGATATCCTATGTACTAAATGGCTGTCATAGATCCCTTCTTAAAAGTGTCTGTCACTATATTTCAGAAGAATTTAAAAAATAATAAAATACTATTATAATAAAGCACAGTATAATGAGTAGGAGAAAGGAACAGGTTCTAAAAAATGGATGAGACATTGCTTGGTGAGTTGACCTTTCAGAAATATCCCCTCCTTCACTGATCTTCTAAATGAAAGGCAATATTATTTTTAATTACAGCTTATGAGCATAGATATAAGTAGTCTTAATTAAAAGCCATTCACATTTGAGCCAGCTACAGTTTTGCTATTATAATGGAGAACAACACCTGAGTTAAAGTTGCATGACAAATACCATTCTGTTCTGTTGTATTTCAAATTCTTAATTCTGAAATTTTTCAACTGTGACGTAACTTTTTCCCCCAAGATAAGGCTCTAATTTTTTAAGAAATATTATACAGGACAGAAGGATAAACTTCTGTTCAAAGGAAGATTCCTCCCTACAGAAAAGTTTAAGCGCAAAACCACCAAGAAAGACGACATTCTTTTGTGAAAGAAGAAATAAACTTTTCCCATAATATGGGAAAAGATCTTGCTTTTTTAAACAGCTTTAACCACAGAAAACAGCAGAGGATTGAAAGGTGGAATTTGACATAAAAATAACCCTCACTAAAAAGAAATGCCTATGAGTGTTTTATCAAAAATTGGTTTAGAAAAGCTTTTCAAAAGTGCACTGTCTGCATACATGTCTGAACAGGATTTTTCTTCTAAGCTTTTAAAGAGTACAGCTAGGGAAGACTGCTCCGAACTCATGTGCATTGCTAACTCCACAGGGAGAAGAAGACCCAAAGCCACGTGTAAAATTGGTTGTAGTTCTGGTTACAGTACAAAGTTGTTCCTTCCTTAAGCAAAACGAACTTCTAATGCTACTTCACTATTTACAACAGTTATGGAGAGAAGGTTGCTGAATGAAGGTTGCTGTTTCTGTGTTCATTTTCTCAGGGTTGCTTTTAGGATTAAACAGCACTGGACTTGGCTACCCTTATTTCTTAATCAATTGTTTTCTATTCCTTTTGCTAGGTGTCACGGAAACTCCTTTAAAGGTACCGTCTTAACATAAATAAAACATAATAATTTCATTAAAGTGATGGTATACAACGGACCAGGTGGAGTAACTCTTGCTGTACTGGAACAGATTCTCCTCCAAATATTCCTGAGTATGGTCTCACATGATTTGGATCTTTCTGGCAGTACTGCATGTCACAGCATGCACAATGTATTGTGAAAATGGCAGCTGAGTTCAGTGCTACCAGAGCCGAGATGCAACATGCAAGCACTCCCATGGGAGTGTTGCTTCCGACTTTCCTTAGATTTAATTCAAAATCTTAAAATGTTTTTGAACAAGCTTTGGTTCTCCTTCATATTTATAGAGCACATATCCTGTGGGATGAAAAAAGACAGACATCTGTTTTGGTGAAGCTGGATGTAATGTGAGTATGATGACACGATTTGCATTCTTTCTTTATGCAGAAATGCAGACTTTCTTTTGAAGCTGAACTGATAAAATCCAAGAAAGGACAGTTCTCTTTCTTGGTATAAAACCAGGTACGATTGAGAACAGGGGCTTGGTTTCATTTCACAGTCTAATATAAAAGCTCATTAGCTCAGAGATCTTCAACTATCCCAAAGAGACGCAGCGTTTATACCGCCCTGCTTCATTACACCTGTGTTTTCAGAACCACAGAATGGAATTTCTTTTTCAATCTTCATTTCTCCAGCAAGGAGGTGGGAAAGGTTATTATCATGTTGCTAAGGGAAATGCATCATCCCATCATCAAAAAGCCAATATTATAGACTGACAGTATTTGGAGAGGGTTATGGCTTGTAAAGCCGGTCATTCACATTACTACTGGAACAATATTGCTCTCACTTGGAATGAGTCAGGGAGAAACAACAGAAACTGTTACATTTTATATTACTTTTATTTCTACTTAAGGGCATTGGCTGTAAGATGTATTTGACTTTTTCCCGGTCTGGCCTCCGTTTTACTTGAATTCCAAAGGAAAATGTTTCCCATTTTGAAAATTGACTGAAAATGAAAGATTAAATAATGCTTCCTACCTTCTTTTTTTTCTGTTCCTTGTACCATTTTCTACCATAAAATATAAAGGAAGGAGACTTTTAATACAAATAAATACCTTCATTTTTTTATTAGAGCAATTATTTCACTTCAGAGAAGTCATTTACTACCCATTTTGAGCTATACAAGCACCATTTCCGTTAAAAATAAAGAAAGGCACTACGGTGTATTTGTCAGAGCGCTCCTGATGCAAACAGAGCAGCGTTTGCTCACCTCAGCTGAGAATTTCAGTATGAGAGTTTATTGTAACTATTTCAAGTTACATTTTCTTACCTCTTCCACCTTTATCTGAGCTGAGCAGCCCATTTGTATGTGACGTATCTTAGTGGTTTTCCCAGGCACAGTGAGAAACAATAACTACTGAATCTGCCTTATAATGCTGAGTAGACTTCAATGTGCATTTAATGTGGTTTCCCAAGGAAAAAAGACGGGCGTGCTCTGATATCTTGGCACAACATTGCTCAATTTCAGCCCAATCTGACTGAGAGCTAGGGGTCTTGAAAACATTAAACCCCAAAAGAGGAACGAGGATCAGTGAACAGCTGACCGTGGATATCCCATCTGTACCTCCACTGATGAAACCACCAAGCAAGCAGAGTCCTTAACCATTCCAGTAACAGGAACCAGTAACAGCTGGGTAGGTAGCTGGTTATGAACTGCAGGGTTTACATCTCTTGCACAGATGTAAAAAATATGGGAAAAAGACCAAAAAAAAAAACCCAAAATAAACAAACAAACAAACCCCAAGTTTTGTTATGGGGTTGGCCGGGTCTGGAAGAGGCTGGTTATTTCCTGCGCTGGACGCACGTGCAGGAGAGACGCAAACTTTACATCCTCAAACTTCATTAATTCTACTTCCTCAGCTTTAATTCAGCATCGTCACAAAGCGACAGAAAACACGAGTCGAGCTACCAATTGTTTTCATACAGTAGGTGGAAATTTACTGGCGAAGGAGGAAATTTTAAAAGGGACATTCCTGGGAGCGTAACATTGTCCGTGTTATGACACACGGTTGAGACAACGGTGCTGAAAACCCAAGTCCCCTCTTCCTTGTCCGAGCAAACACCTGGCAAAGCGTTCGCTTTGCTCGCAGCTGCAGCAGAATACCTGGGTGGCCTCAGGAGACCTCTTACAGGAGTCAGGGTCTGCCTAAGGCCATTCTCCATCCAAGGGCCGGATACCATGAAGTCAGGTGAAAAAGTGACGTACGGCCACTTATTCCTCACAGCTCAACCCTTATGAAGTTGTGGGTATTTTCCCATCATTTATTATTAAAATTAAGTAAAATGACAGGCCTGCGGCTTACACTGAATTTATGCCAAATCTGTTCTTTGACGTGTTTTCAACATCTCCTATATCTCTGCGGTAACTAATCATTGTTTCATTAAAACATGTACTTGAAATGCAATATAAAGTGAAATCTATTGACAACAAATTACATACACATATGTAGAGGAATGCACATATCAAAATGCATCACCGGCAGATGAGATGGATAAAAACAGTCTTATAAATAATGGTTTATAGCTCTAGTCTGCTGGAAAAATAATCCTCACAAAACCAGTAAGGTTTTATTCTAGGTATTTCTTGAAAACTGCGTGGTATATATAAGAATATCTACTGATATCACAGTAATTTACAGAAGAGGAAGCAGCAATAATAGCACTTCACAGTACACCAGATAACACAATAAGCCAAAATTAATATACAATATTTATTATGAAATTAATTAACTTTACCTTGAAAAATAGCGGCTCCTCAGGAAGAGGACTAACAGGGAGTGAAGTGGTGCTACTAGCTGGACTCATGTCTGTACTCTGAAAGAAAAACACACAGGAGTTTGCATTTCCAACCAAGTTCTATGGGCATTTTTTTTACTTTGGGGGAGGGGGGGGGTAGGGGGGAAGAGTTCAAAAAAAACACTGAAAACCCAACAGAATTAGATTGTCATGGCAACTGCAATTTGTACTGTATTTACCTTTAATTAGTAAAAGTAAGTCTTTCACTAATGGGTAAGTACTTTGCATTTTCTTTACTTTATATGATGAACTCCCCATTCAAAGACTGAAATGTATGCACAAATATGCAAACATACTGTGTCTACAAAAGAGTAATACATGAGGATAACTGAGAATATAAAAATGTATTCAGATGGAAAAAGTTACGATATACAATTATTTTTGTTACCGTTATTTTTTGGATGGCACAATGGTAAAGTTAGAAGGCAAATTAACAGGAAAGCAATATATTGCAGGAAAGTATTTGGATCAAAGCTTTAAAAAAGATAACTTTCACATGAATATATCTTACAAACAAGCACTAATACATCACAAGAAACAGTGAACAGAAAAGTTTATAATGAAAATAAGCATACTTCAATGGACCTATCCAGTCAAAATGCTTGAAAGACTGATCTAAAAACCCACTCTTTTTTAGGTAATATTTCAGTACCCTGTGGATTAGCATGGTCATTATTTTTAAAGATGTGACAGATATGAAAAGTGTGGAAACTCTTAACAATTTGGAATGCTAATAATAACAGAACAAAATCTGGATTAAAAAAATACACAATCAATACCAAGATTGTTCTGGAGAAAACCAGAATATATGATACATCTTGGGAAATAAATCTTTAAGTCCTAAGATAAAAAAATCCACCGCCATCAACAACAAAATTCGTTCTGTTTAACCTCAAACCAGGACAACAGAAAAGATGTAACGGAGAATAAAAAAAAACAAGTTTGCATGGGCCAGAAGATAATTTCATTTTCACACTGTGGCATTGCAGTGCAGAATGATTTAACAAATTCAAGTTATGCAATTAACTAACCAGATATCTGGTTTCACATAGCTATGAATCTATTACGACCCCTTTAAGAAGCCCAAATTCTGCAAGTGAAGAATACCACTCCACCCATGAAGTTCTAACAGTTCATTCATCAGAAGATTTTTATGCAGAGATACTGTATTTTATTCAACCAACTCATACACGATGAAAACGGAGATGAAATTTGTAGTACGAAATTCCCACGTCAGATCCGAAATAGAGGGCACATACTTCAAAGTTAACACTTACTGAGAAAATGGCTGAGTTTAATGAGATACGTATCTGTTACACCACAGCTGAGAGAAAAGACAACAGTTACTTGCTAAATAAAAGGGATGCAAGTAAAGGAGAAAGAAGGGGGCCATGGGAATTATTTCCTAAGACAAAGAGAGAGACGGGTAGTTTACAACCCATGGAACACAGAGAAGTTGTTGAGGAATAAGGGAGATTCTAACACGTCAGAAAGTCATTATCTTTGTTGAATCCATCACTCTGGTATTCGGAAGAATTACAAATTTTAATACAGACTCCTGCACTTGTTCATCAAGGAAACTGGCTGATAATATTTACTGAAAGAAAGTGAAACATAGCTCTTTTAGATTAAACTCAAAGTGCAGACAAAACTGGAGACCTCCTCCATGAGGACGTTCTGCCTCAAAAGCTAACAGTTCAGCTGAGGACAATTTATCTTTTAATTTACACAGAAGAGAAAAAACCTAAGAGGGGGGAAAAAATCAAGTAGCTGCTTTCCAAACCAAATCAAGTACCCTAATTTGCAACTAGAAGTGCGCAGGAAAGCAGCCCAATCTTTTAAGCACTGAGACGGCCTCAGTATGAAAATCTGCAAAGCAGATTGGTACCTGCGTGCTGCATGAGCTGCAAGTTCTTCAGTGACAGAGGGAATATAAGAGAGGTCGAACAGCCCTGCGGATGACGAAGTTGCTTTGACAAAACTTCTCAGGGCACATCCACAAGAGACGGCCTCAGAAAAAACATCTGCTATTCTGTGATGACTGGACACGAGTCAGCCCAGGTCTGGATGCCACGCTGATGTGGCAGTGTGCCTGAACCAGGCAGGCTGCTGAGAGCTGGGGTATATTAGTAAGGGCACCGTGACTATACAGCTTCTGGACTAATGGTTTGAGTCAGGCCAGATTGGAGCGTGGGCAGAAGAGCCTGTGTCTGGCTACAGCTGTCCGCATATGCATACCCTCCGTGGCCCCTCCAACAACTTCAGTAATTTCCCTCTCTAAGGAATGCAGAGCAGCTTCTCTGCCAGTGTAAATTAATTAAATCCAGCGGCGCTAACATAGTTTATTATAGCGGAGAACTGAGTGAGACAGTACCAAAAGGGTTGTTTCTCAAGCTATTAAAAAAAAAAAAAAAACAAACAACAAAACACCCTTCCAAACTAATCACTGCTTAAAGAGATGTTGTCAGCTTGCCCTTCTGAAGGGACATTTTAACAATTTCAAACATCACACCTCCCCCCTGAATTTACCATCCACAGGGTATTTGTCATACTCACACTTCGCAGTCTAAAGCTCTCCATACGTACAAATAAACTACCATTGTGAGGAATTCACCCAATGAGGACTTTTTCTTTGATGTTGCCTAAACCAATTCCGTTCTCACAAAAGCAGCCGCTCACTTTAAGTCTGGCCTAAAGTTAACAGATTTTAGTTATAAATCAACCAGAAGAGCTATAGCACCATTAGGCTATAATCATACCTTATAAGTTAAGCATCATTTATATCATAATTATACATATTAGGCAAAATGAGGTAAATTAGGACATCTCCTAATTTTGCAGTACTTTGCTGTGCACCTGTAACATTTTAAAATGTATTTTTGATGCACAGTGATACCACAGCTGCATTTGGTAGACTGAGTTTTTTCCCTCTGTCGCTGGAAACCTCTGTGTGTTCTGGAGAGCAGAGAATTTGCAAAGCTTTAATCACCTAAACTCCATTTTTAAAATGTCTTCATACCAAGCAATTCCAGTATTTCTCAGAATAGCAGTTTAAGAAAATACCAACTTAGAACCAGCAAGCTGTTAAAATCCAGCAAATGGGCATTATTAGAACCTTGCCAATAATTGCTTCGTGATTACAATGATCAACGATCAAGTTTTCTTCTGATTTCTAGAGCTGATCAGCCTAACTATACATCATCCTCATTGTGCAACTAAATGAGTATCACGGAGACACTGCTAGGCCGTGGTAACCATTTATCTTCAGAGAGCATGTTAAAAATGTGATTAACCATCAGGAAATTTCTTGATAACGAGGCAAAGGAAGAAAATGAGTCTAAGAGAACAAACTTCTCCCACTTCTGTGTCCCGTTTGGAGATCCAGGATCAGGATCCTGCTTGAGGACAAATTTCCCCCCCGTTTTAGCTAGACGAAAGAGAAAGCAGCTCTTCCTGGAGCTGTTTTAAAGTAGTTAAGGGCTTGGTTTTGTTTTGTTTTCTTCCACTTGTGTATACCTGCCTCAAAACAGAATGTTTTATCAACCTGCATACTGACACAAATTGTCTAATGGCAGATTAAAGAATGTAGTCAGTGTTTTTCCAGCAATACAGAAGATTAATTATATATAAATACACATTGTTAAAACCGTGCTCCTTTGAAAACAAGTCATCTTCCAGTCTTCAGCAACTGTTCTTTAAATGAAAACAGATTCACCTCACCTCATAAATTGGGATTTTTCTTGCTACAAACCCTTGTCTTTAATCCGATCTTCTCTAGGAAGAGGCCTATGTATCAACCTTCGTTAATTGTACCGTAAAATATGGACCATCCGCTGTATATCACCCCTTGACGGAAGCCAATTTAATTTGCTGCAACTGCTTTTCAACAAGGGTAAACACTGCAATGACAGTTGGCAGACACTGACTTCTCTGGAGATCAGTATCGCAATTTATTGATCTCAGAAGTTAATACTGACAGAGAAAACCTTCAGTGGATATTAGAGATAGAGAGCAAATAAATCTTTATAATAACTGAAGAAAGGAAAAGACAATCTGTGTACTTTATAGCTTTTTTTCCTAAGAAGTAGCGAATGAGTGCTGAACTGAATTTCACGGTGATAGTTTTAGTTGTTTCATAAGTTATGCCACTAAGTATCATTTTATAATCTAGAAGCTGAGTAGAACTAGGAAATTAAATAAGTGCAGTCAGCAAGCTCAGTAGTGACATTTTGATATACTGACGGTAATCAAAGACCTGCAAATGGATTTATTAATAGGTCTGCGCAGCGACTTTATGAAATATTGTGCTTAAATGTTATTACCCTGTTTTATCAACAAAAGTGATAAAGAAGTGATTTGCTCAAAGCTACGAAGGGCTGTTGAAAACAAAGACAGAAATCATGAACTCACAAGTCCAAGCACTCCAATTGCTCATCCAGAGTGTGCAATGCTCCCCTACACACTTTTGGAGTGTTGTGATTTTTGTAGTTTCTATATTATTTAACAGGATGAAGTTTTTCTGACACATACACTTCCTGCAAATAAAATTACTATAAACAATTGAGGCCAGAACAATAAAAATTAGTTTTGACAAGAAAAAATAGCAGACACAAGAAACGAGCTTTCACCTCCGACCCTGCACTATGTTCAATTAATTTTCCCCAACATCTCCAGTCTCACTCACCAAGACTGGCAGTACCTCCTTAAATCGTGTGTAGGCCTATGTCTAACACCTTTGAATACAATCCAGGTGGTTATTTATAAACCTGTTTCATGTGTCTTTTATTAGTAGGTATAGCTAATTATCCTTCCTAATTACTAATACGTGCAATTATCAGCTGAGACATTTAATTATTATTTTCAGGTATTTGCCTGGTCCATTGCCTGGAGCTTGCTGCTCCCATGGCTTAGACAGCTGCGTGCGTCTTCACGTGACCTGAGTTACCGTAGCTTCCATCGCAGGGGCAAACCATAAATTACAGCTGCTACTGCTTCTTGCCACCTCTTTTTAGGCTAGTGCGTGAGGTGTGGGTAGCCAAGTAAGTTTTTAGTGGTTCAATTATCTACTGATTCTCAACTAGCAGTTGGTACACGGGTGGGTAGCTTAGCCTCCATTCCTCTCACACGCTAAGCAACGCTAATCACCTGAGCTGTGAAATGCCAGTGGGAAATTTCACCTCATTTAAGATAAGACGCTGATCTGTCACTTAACAGCATTTATATGTCTAGTCCTGTTTCTTTTAGAAGACTCTCAGCTCTCAGGAGCTCTGAGCAAACACATTAAATGTAATATTTTGCACAATTTTTTTTTTCAGCGAGGCAGGATCAGGAGGAAGGATATTTTGTTGACGGCTATTTGTCTCTACTTTGAAAAATGGCTGGAAAGATGCTCTTTCAACCTTTCAGTTAGGGTATATTAATTATAAATCCCATAACCAGCAAGCAACATAAAGAGGACATAACCAGTCCGTGGTTTGTTGCAGGGCTGCAGTGTTTGAAATAGTTTAGACTCAGATTATATTTTCACATTGTTTAATTTCTATTTAATATATATTTAATCTACTCAAATACTTAAATTGACTAAGCTAACTATCTTTCCTCTCCTTATATTAAATGCAGAAGCTTAAGCATTCCTAAGTACCAGTCACAAATTGTTATTATTATCTGCTTTTCAGTTTCTAAAAATGGCAATATGAAAATACCTAACACATAAAACATCTGGTAGCTGGCACAAGTAGAGCACCTTCATAAACATGTTTTTAAATACGTAAACAAAGTAGAAAGCTGAACTAAGACTCTAAATAGAGGCTCAAGAATTGGAAGTTGCTGCTTTACAATTGAGTATATACAGAAGGAAAAAAACAGTCTCTTTTTATAAGCATATAAATGTTACATTTCTCATAATAGAAAATGACATATATATCACTACGTAGCTAACAGATTTATTTAATAGCAAATATCCATTCCTTTCTGCTTTTTATTTTCACCTTGACTTTTCATTGCTCATCCTTCCAGTTTGCCTTTATTCCCTGCTTCCCTTCACAAGACTTGTAATAAACAGAGACACAAGTTTCCTTTGTCAGATAACTTCCTGGCACACAGAGGTTAGATGGAGGGTCCATTAATATGTAGGAGAAAACCACTTTTACCTCCCAAACAGCAAATTCAACTCGAGTTAATCTCTAAAAACCCCCTTCACTTCTATCTGCAAGCAGAATGTAATTTCAAAAGTAATTTGGACAATGACTTTGGGGTTAACATATCTTTGTGAAGAGTACCGCAGGATCATCAACGACTGTCACTGTGCGAGTTGGGACTGCTACTATGATACATTATATTAAATGCTACTCCAGTCATTTTTATCCTAATGAAAACCAGGGGGTTGCTTTTACAGACGCAAACACTTTGTTGACAACACAGTGGAGAACTGATTTCCTTGAGCAAAACTCTACTCTCTCTTCAGTTTCTATTGTTTCTTTCATACTTCATTGACTATACTATCCAGCCTTGACATTTTGTTATTGTATATTCTTCCCTAATAATATCATATAACATCAGCTTTTTCTGCTCTTTCAGCAGTCAATTGAGAGAACCAAGTACTCTCCTGGGATTTTAATCTGCAGGCTGCCTATTTCAATTGCTTTTCTTTCCTTGCAGGAGATCTTTCAGGTTCAAACATACACATTTTTTTTTGCTCAAATTGCATTCAGTTTTGTAGCAAATATGACAGTTGTCTCATACAGTAGGTTCGGTGATGGGTTTTTCTACTCCAGTCACAGAGACGTTTTCTTTCTCCAAAGCCTGCATCGCAGCAGCACTAAGAGTAACTACACTGATGCTCCATACTACAGCCGTAGCCTGAATCTGGAAGAAAATGTCTGCATCCACTCAAAGAAGAGTCTATCAGCAAAGTATCTCTGCGCTCTCTCAAACTCCTCATCTTCCCTGCATACAGATCCATCATTTCTCTGCCCTTCCCAATAAAACACTTAGAAAAGAAGTAATCAATTAATTAAACGGAGAAGGATCAAATCCGGTAACAGAATCACCTCCTCTCCCTCCCTTACACATTCACGCATGTTCTGCATCATTACGTATCATAACAGACTGGGACCAAGATACAAGCTGGAGCCAAAAAGGATCAGATAATAATACAAACAATAGATACACCTATAATTACATTAAAGAGGATAAAAATACGCAAGGGATATACGTTTATATGCATCTGCATATGTGGAAATAAATGTCTCGATGGGTTAGGAAAAAAATGCTCCTGGTAACAGGTTGCTCTGTAAGTTCCTCTGAAGTATCCGCAGATGGCCACTGCTGAAGCCAGACATAGATTCGGGTGCCAATTCCAGCAAAACAGTTCCTATGCTCACATACTCATACAATTAGCTGTTCTTCATGAAGCCCTGAAAGATGTTCATGATCTCCTTACAAGCATATGTACTGTCTTTTTTAGTCTACAAGGGAAAGACATGATTCTTTCAAGACAAAAAATCTATTTGCACTTCCTATTGATGAATACTTTTCTTTAAGCTACACATCTCACATGTCTACACTAAACTCATGTCCAAAAAAACATACATGCTTTACTGTTCATGACATCCCTTTGCCCATATGTACATATGGAGATAGGTGATATCTCCTGGAACACTCTGGTCGGTTCTCTGACTGTAGTTTCCCTGACATGTTTTCAGCTGAATGAGGAAAACGTCTCACAACATTAATAAAAATTATTGTTAAAATCTTCACCAAACATAGTGAAGCCAGACTGATTTTCATTAATAATTTGCTGCCCGATTGTCCAGTTGTTTTCTACCTTCATTTTACTTTGTAAGCATCAAGAACAACATTGCTAGATTTTCACACTGGCATTTTAATGTGAGGCTATGTTTTATTTTTCTGGGTTTCTCAAAAAGATTCAGATGCCTTCATTTGCTATGCATTTCACTGAGGTTTTAACAAGCCACTTTGCACTTTCTAAATGTTGTGACTGCAATTATTCTCACTTCTTCATCAGTTCTCAGAAGGGTTTTTACAATTTCAGTATGGAACCACTTCTGACAGGGTATTTTAACTTATTTAGATGCAGAGGCTTCATTCTCAAAACTGTCTTGAATTCCACAGTAACTGCTTAAAGGAAACATTTTAAACATCTGTATGTGTCTGCTGCTAAATCAAGAAAGACAGATTATTTTTTTTTCCCAGTGCAAGAAAAGAAGCAAGTGACATTTAACAATTTGAAATATGCTTTCCCTGGCCGCAGCACTTCTTCTGTATAACATTGTTAGAAATAAAAGGTAAACATTTAGCAAGTAAGTTTTGCCATGCGATTTGCATCCAGTGTTTTTAATAGTAATGTTCTTTAATGTTTTTAGCAAATTGAATCCCTTCGTGTAATATAAGGCTCCTGAAATGTAGAAATTCTGATTACCACAGACACGGTTCCGAAGCATGCTAAGCTTGCTTTTTGGTTTAGCAAGCAGGTTCCAAAGTGGAGCTGGTCAAGGCAGAACAAATATTCCTTGAATATGTGGTACATTGAGTTTCTACCTTCAGATAGCAGCTTTCATTCTTAAGGGAAAGATTAAGAAGGGTAAGGCACAACAGGAACTTCATCTCCCACCCTGGCAGAGGGTTCCATAGAAACTAACCCAACTGCACTAAGTTCTCCGCAATCTTTCTAGCTCGACTTGTTCTTCTTCCCTTCTCTAGTCTAATAATTACTTCTCTTCCCACCAGCTCAAATCAAGATCTGTCAAGACTGTCCGCTCTTTCTTACCTCTTAAAGTGCTTGCACAGCATCTTCTATTCACCCTACTTCCCACTCCCGCATCCATTCCACCACCAACACTACACCTGTTGTGCCATCCATCCGCACATGAAAGGCTTTCCATTTTCTCTACCTTTCTCCCTTCCTTTGGTTGACATCCATCCCCTTCAGCCCTGATATATACAATATATTAAAATATGTATAATATATGGAAAGTATATATACTATATATTAGTATACAGTATATATATATATTTAGATATAAAAATACACACAAAAAATTGACTGAAGGAATCTATTTCTGTATTTGCTGTGAAGTGGCAGCCCCAGGATTGGTTTGCTACTGAAAAGATACACTGTGAAGCTGGTCAGATACCGCATGTCTGAAAAATATGTCAGGTTTCACGATGGTGCACCTCCATTTTGACACTGCTTCTCAGCCCCAAGCTCTGTACAGTCTGGGGAGGCCAAACTGCATTGCTTAAGAAACTGATGCAACTTGCGAAGGAATGGAGGAGTTAAGTCCTGTAGTAGTACTTAGGCATTGCATTATTGTTATTTTTAGAGCCCTCAGCTGAGCATTTTGTTTTCATTTTTGTGTTTTGCAATGGAATTATATATTAAACTTGCTGAGATATCTGAATAGCATTTTATAAAGCCATTAGCAATAAAATATTCATTTTTCATTTATATTATGTCCAGGAATACAAATGAGCATAATTTCGTCCTAGCCTTCAACATTAATAGGGAAACCAGGGAGAAAAATTGAACACACCTTTCACATTCATTTAACTACAATAAAATATAAAGAGCTTTTCAAATGAAAAATGCTTTAAAAAAAAACAAATACTGTCTGTTTTCTTTGGAAGTATTGTTACAGGCATCTCCACTCTGGTATGTATTTATTTATTTATTTATTTATTTTCTAGTTTGGTAATTCCACAAATCGAGCTTAAGGTACTGGCTCAGTCACCATGTGACAAATCAGTATTCCTTGAAATAGCTTTGGTAGAACAAAAATAAATCAGCAAGAGTAAAAGCAAATGAGGAGATGTGTCAGCAAACTCCCAAGCTCATGCTGCAGGCTGGGAGTTCATCCATATTCACGTTATGCCACGAAGCAGCTGGCACCCTGGCTTATCTCGTGGCAATCTCTCTACATGGCTCCATTGAGTTTCTTTTATCTCCTTTTTTTCCCTTCCCCTCGCATCCGCCGCTACGACTTTAGCTCTCAGCAGCTGCCACTGCATAGGAGAATCTCTGTAGGCTCAGTTCTGGTAAAAACAGAAATTTTTCTTGGCGGCGTCGTTGCATTTTTCACTCCTCAGCACCACAGAGGTGATGGCAGGTGCTAACACCGCTTGGCTGCTGCAGGGAGGCCATGTGGTTGTCACTGCATCAGCTGCTTCCAGAGGCAAGCTCGTGCGGAGCAAACTGCATGCGACTACCTCGTCCGAGGCGTGAGCTGTCATCTGAGTTACAAGCGAAAGCTAGTTCCCCAACTTCTTCCTAAAACGCCCAAGAAGTCCAAGAAAAATTGGTATCCGAAAGGACATAAAACAACACCCAGAGAGATCATAGGATCTGCGGGCAGCAGAAACGCTCTGGGTATAAGTGATGTCCATCGGCGGAGCTGGGCTGAAAAGCCTGGCTCACATTATTCCTTTTGAACTCTGGCTCTTATCCTGTTGCTGCTCCCAGCCCTTCAGGGGTGCCAAGTTCAATACAAAAATTTCATCGGTCTGCTTTTTCACGCCTCTTAAAGTCGGGACAATTTTCTATTTGTCTGCATGAGATGCTGCATACAAAGGCCAATCTTGGAAAGGAGGTTGCCGTGAGAAGAGAGACAAATGTTTCTTGGCAAAGAGTTTGCACTGGAATACGGAAATGAAGAGATCACATGTAAGAAACTTCTAGCACATACACTGCAGATGCAAAAACATCCTTGTGGAACACTGCATTTTCAACAGAAGATATCAATATTGAGGGAATGCTCAAATCAATAATGCCCATACCTATCTATTTTATTGTACTTTTCAATTAGTGGCCGTATACTTTTTTTTTGCCAGAAGTTCTGCTTCAATCATAGCACATGGTGATGGCCTTTAAAAACTTCTCAATATTTTTTTTTAACATACAACACTCACACTGCAATACTGGGATGCTGCAAAGGGTCTGGAAGCTGCCCACATACGATCAGAAGGAAATTCTGCTGTCAGGTTTCAATCGGTTCTAGTCTAATGGCTCCATTTCTTTCGCTCAGTTATGCTTGTCCTTCAGTACTAGAGAGTCTAATTGGTTTCTGTATTAGAAGGGCAATGGATAGGTGCCCCAAAGCAGTTTTAACCCTTGTCATAGCCAGAGACACAGAGTTCAGTTCCAGGAGTTGTGGGAAATCTTACATTAAGCAAAATCTCATTAATAAACTTTTTCAAAATAAGGAGAATTTGAAACTTTTACTCTTAAAGACAATATATCAACAGTGAATACAAATGGCTTGTACATCGCCTTTCATTTGTTTGTTTTCTGCAAAGATGTTAGAGAGCATCCCATCTAGTAAATAGGGGGAAAAATGCCATTCGGGAGCTTTTTAACAGATGCATGCAAAAATCCAATAGAAAATCTTCATTATTTAAGTATGATTTTCAAGAAGGAGAATGACAATTTCACAGGATTCTTCCTGAATTCTTTCTACAGGTTGTTATAGGCAGGTAGCTAAACTTAAATTTAAGTAAGAATACTGTGGTTAGTAAAGCTACTTGCAGGTATGTTTTGTTCAGAGGATTTCTACAACGTCACTCAAACTAGAAAACAATTTCCATCTGTTTATCACAAGTTTCCTAAAACAAAAGAACTTTGCTTTTAAAACCTCACTAGTAAATGCTTATATTTGGAGCATGTGAAAACTGAGCCTAATTGCCTGAAAGTCAGACTGTGTTATTTTAGAAAATACGATGTCTAGCATCCCGAAACCAGGAACTAAAACCATCCAGGCTTGAAAACTTAAGGATTTTGGAGGAAACAACTATGCCATTCTTCATGAATTGTGACCCAGCTGTGCCAGAATGGAACCATCCCACCAAATACAAACGGAATCTAGGCCAGATACACGTATTATGTATATGTAGTATAAGTAAGAAAGAAATCATAAACCTTAACTTAACTCTCGATATTGCTAAACTCTTTTCAGGGGACTCTTGCGCAGCTTGAAGCATAATCACTTAGAAGGAAACTGCCCTTCAACAATTGCCAGAGCCCCAGAAGGCAACACCACTGGATTCCAATTGCCTACAAAAGCGTACCTGATGTCTATGTCCACATGGTCCTAACCTATCCGAAACATCAGAAAAGAAAAAATTGCACAATATTTCCAAGTATTATATGAACAAGTGAAAAATCTCAATCTATTTTGAAAACACACTCATTCCACTGACAGGTAAAAGTAATTAATGTTTTGAAACAATTTTAGCAAGAAAAGGGAGTTTTTCCTTGAACACAGGATGTCATAGAAATCAGAATCTTCAAAAAGACAAGCATGGGCCTTCAACAGATTTACACAGCAGTGACTTATACCCAACAGTCTCAGATTTAAGTGATGGATGTTCCTGTTTTGCAAGCCATTTCAAGCAGATGAAGGGTACTGCCTGCATGGAATGTCATGTATACTTGTGGCCTGAAGTAGTGAACCACAATTAATAAAGTTCAATTTATGAAATCAACACCAATGGAAAAATACAAGGAAAAATTAATTGGAGAAAAAACGTAAAAAATGTATGAACATCAAAACAGCATTGATAACTTTATTTTCTATTTTGAGCAGTGTGACCACTCTTGCAGTCCCATTTGAATACATTTATAATTAAAGCTGATTAATGGTTTATAGTAGAAAACAAACACACATTTCAATTCTCACGATCATTTAAATACTTTTCAAGAGAAACAGGGCTTTCTTCTGCTGCTTCTCATTTAAATTTGTGCCTCAGGTGTGTTGTGGTTCAACCCCAGCCGGCAACTAAACACCACAGCTGCTCACTCCTCCCCACCCCAATCCCCCCTCCGTTGGGATGGGGAGGAGAATGGGGTAAAAAGATTGAGATGAAGATAGTTTAATAGGACAGCAAGGGAAGAGAAAATAGTAATAATAACCATAATCACAGAATACACAAAACGAGTAATGCACAATACCGTTGCTCACCACCTACTGACCGATGCCCAGCCTGTCCCTGAGCAGCAATCCCAGCCCTCTGGCCAACTCCCCCCAGTTTATATACTGAGCATGACATCCCATGGTATGGAATACGCTTTTGGCCACTTTGGGTCAGCTGTCCAGACCATGATCCCTCTTACCTTCTATGGGAAGCTGAAAAAGTCCTTGACTGCTTAGCAACAACTAAAAACATTAGTGTGTTATCAACATTATTCTCATCTTAAATCCAAAACATAGCACTATACCAGCTGCTAGTAAGAAAATTAACTCTATGCCAGCCAAAACCAAGACAGGGTGCACAAATTTAGCGTTCTTTTTACAGCATTTACCTCTTCTGGCCAAATCACAATTCTTTTCTCACACTTTACATTTATAAGGCAAAATAGGGAAACTGAAGATTTGAAAAGGTCAAAGCCTTCTGTACATCATCATGCAACTCTCCAGCTAAGAGTACTGTACTCTTACCAACTGCGCTTAAAGTCTAGTGATTATTATCAGAATAATTTCTAAAAATAGCACCAATTGCTTGATGCTGGGAGGAAAGAGAACAGGGTGTGATTGCTGAAAAACAAGCCTGAGAAAAAGAACCTATGTCTTTTGTGCTTATTTTGACACGAACCTTTAAGCGTTTGATTTATTGAATTTCAGCTACATACACAAAGATACACCACTCATTTGATAGATTATGTTTAAAGGAAATGTTCCTTATTTTTACATGTTTTGTGAAATATGGAGTGTTTTCTTTATCCTAAGCAGACTGAAGAATAAAATTTAAGTGTGTCAAGCAATAAAATAATAAGATACTGTGTTGCTATAGGAATCTGAGAAATTCTGGGGACAAAAGTCACAAGTCTCAAATTTCGAATGTATATTAAATATTAAGAGTAATTTGCATAAAATACAGTATTATGTTTCATGCATGAAAAAGTCCCAGATGGAATCTGAAATAACTCTCATCATACAAAAAAAAAAATAATAAATGCCCTACAACTCAATCAAGAGCTAGAAAAAATTGTTGATTAATAACACTAACTCCAGAGGTCTACTTTTTGTTTATTTTTTATGAAGAATGGGTGGGAGTGGTCTTCTAATGTTGCATGATTGTCTTGTGAAAACAAATGACTTTTCAGAGGTGTTCTTGAAGGCCACCAGACAAGAACAGATACATTTTGTTTCTGGTTGCCAGGGGATACAGAAGATCGTTTTCACACAGTGAATCATCACCGCATTTAAAAAACGGTGTTAGAAGGAATTTCTGTGTCGACATGTGGATGAGTCTTTCTGTCACCTTCAGTGATTCTGTAGTGATCTACAGTCCTGATGTAGGATGAGATACTTGGTTGTTTGTTTTTTTTTAATTTTCAATAATCATCTATCCCTGTGGCCTTTACGAAGTACATATTGCCATTAATACATAGCAAAGCTCACAAGCGTGATTACATAGGGGCTGAAACACTTCTTCGGAACAACATGCTGTGTAATTCACTACCTATTGAATTCTACAATAATGTATACATCCAGAGTAAGATTTGGTATGACTAAAGCCTTGTATAACATGATTTTCACCCAGTTAAATGACAGCTGAAGACTTTACAGACAATGGGGGAAAACGATTGTATCTGATAATTTACTGTACTGTAGTTGTTTCAGTCAGCATTCTGACACGTGGATTTTGTGCAAATCCGCTTGTACGCCACATACGGGAGCTTCCATAAGAAGAAACATCGGTTGCAGTTAATTTCCATTGAGCAACACAAACTTGGAGGAGGGAAGCCTTCAAAAGATCATTTCTCTGACATGAAAAGACCTACGTTATACAGAAATAAAATTTTCCAGCTTACTAAAGAATTGTTTCAATCAAAGACAGTTCCCGAAACAAGTCTCAGTGGTATAACATCAACAACAGTTTTGCTATCTGATTTCCATTAATAATTTTGTAGACTTTTAATATTTTATTTTAAGAAATACAAATTAATATATTTCTATACGTAAACATTAACAAGACAGTCTTTATTACGGCATCAGTTCAGCTGATGCCTGAACTGCTTGCTATGAAGAGATGCGCTCCTGAAATGAAGAATCGCTCAGAAGAACTGAGAACTAAGGCATTTTACTGGAACATTTTCACGAGAGGGTGAAAAATCAAGAAGCCTAATACAATAGCATCCTAATGGTGTAATTGTTTCCAGACGAAACTACAACAGTGCACATAATTAATTTCAGAGGTATGTTGCAAGGTACAGTCAAGCTGGATTGATATCAGGGCAGTAAACAGCGTTACATGTGACTGTACAGGGGGTTCATCTCTGGACCCACTCAGTTTTAGTTCGAGCAAAGCAAAACACGTCTGGAGAAGAATATGAAAGCTCCGAGTTAATCTTTTATCTGACAGATTAATGTAGTCAGATAAGATAATTCAATGAGGTGTGAATGAAGAAGAAAAGGACACAAAAGTGATTGATGGAATCTGACAGTGTGCTGGGAAGAGAGACAAGGCGTTCTGTACTGAAGAGTCCACTAAACCACTAAAAAATCAGAAGCAAAAGAGCCAAATACCCACTGGTGCCAAAAAGGACAAGACCTGAAGAAGAATATCTCGACGTATGTGGTTGGCGGGTCTAAAATAAGGGGAATGAAGTATTAATTATAAGTTTGGGCTATGAAGTAGTCACTAGAAACTGAAGGTTTTTGAATAAAGGAGATGAAGAATGGACCTGAGGAAGAGTGGAATGATTGGAGAAGCAGAAGTCTAAATACAGTCTCTAAGAGGAATCTCTGTAAATTTGAAAGAAACCATTAAAGTGGTCCCAAGGTCATGTTCAGTTAAGACAGAAGATATTAAAGAAGGCTTGTCTTGTGACAAATAAGACACAGAAGAGGTTGAGGAGGAGAAGTAGGAGGAAGTATTTACATTATGTTTTCTATCAAAAGCTAATTTAAATACAGCGGGCTGACTGGGGAGACAGGAGAATAAGAACAAGTGAGGATCTTGATACAGGCTGAACAAAGAGCAGGATGGAAGTGTCAAAAGAGAGGAATTCTTTGGAAGAGGGAGGTAGAAGAAGATAATGCACAATTTCTTCTCTCTGAAGGGGGAAGAAGCTCAGTAAGAAATAAAGCAATACATCACCCTCGCTATTATTTGGTTTGTTCCAGTTACAGACTTCTCCAGTTTCACAGCGTGCTACACAAACTACAATCTGAGGCCAAAGAAGAAGAAACCCATGCAAGAGGAGAGAAAGGTCTTGCTATTCCTGGTTAGGTAACAGCAGATTTCTTGTAGAGTTCCATGCGTGTGCTTGTGACTGTAGTCCTGCTATACCTGCCAATAAAGGAAAAAATAAAAAAGCAAAATAAATTGTAATAAAGATGAAGCACTGAAATCAGCCCGAGACACCAGCCATTATGAAGGATAAAATCATTTGCTTACAAATTAATACAAAGAAAGCCAAACCAAACCAAATTAAAACAGACTACATTAATGCGCATAACTACCGGTGTTCACCTTGATCAACAATTTTTTGACTAAGAAAAAAACCTATGGCCCTTTGTCTGTTTGTCTGTCTATCTCTCTATCCTCAATACATACACTCAAGTATGTATTCTTCACTATTCACTGATGTTCAAACAAAGCAAAAGAAGTGTTTTCACTTTCCTGCAGGAGCATTCTATAAGATAGATGATAAAATGGGTAAAATATAATGTCTTGTGAGACAGTTTACAGTGCTCAGTGCAATAGATAGACAAACACAATTAATGAGATAATTATAGATCGATTTCATTTCCCAGCAGAGTCCACTGCTTTTTTCCTCTCAGTTAATGCATTGATATTGTACACAAAGCACCTAGTCTATAATACATATGAACATGGAAGACAGTATTTTCTCCAAGCCCAAAGAGCAAATGAAATGTCAATTTAAGACCAAAAAGTGTACCACAGAAAGGAACAGAAAACAGAAGCCATGATAATTATTTGTCCGGGTATTGATGTGCTTAGAAAAATAACCCTACTTAGAGCACAAAACAAAAAACCAACAAGTATTATGTAAAAGAGCCCTTCAATGTCTCGCAATTTAATACTAAGCTTATATTAGCCAAATTCCCCGCATTTCATTTACATGGTTTTGTTCTAACAGCTGAAGGGAAACCTGTAAACTAAAGATCTTGCAAATGTGGAAAGATTTCAATTTGTCTTATTGATTTGGCAGGTACACAATTAAAGTTACTCACATGTCTGCACTTAATTGTTTCCAAGATTAGGCCTCCGGGTACAGAGAAAACAGCTTGTAATGACACCTACAGGCAGCCTGCCTAATGTTTTTCGTTATAAAGAATTCCTCTGACCTTTTCTTCAAAGCTTTCACGCACACTCTCTTCTCTGCAGATCTTTTATATTTAGTGCAGAAAACAGCCTTGAACTAAAGAATTGACTTTTCTTTGTCTCAAGAAATCTTGCTGAGGTAAAAACCACTTTAAAGTAGAATTTCTCTACGCTTTTTTGCATTCCTTGGGAAAATGTTAGCAGTCTACCTCAAACAGTAACCCATCAAAGCAAAAACCATACAACTTAGCCCATTGCGCTACTAAAATAGTATTGGGTGCTGCTAAATCCACAAGGGAATAGCTGTGAGCTGCCAGTGAGAGGAAACAGTCTGTTTGCTGTATGATGCAAAAATGTTTCTACCAGGAAATAAAGAACTTTGCACCGGAATTGAACCATAAGGAGAAATTCATGGAACCAGAAAAAAAAAGTCCTTAAAATGAAATTGCACCAAAGACACCACACCTAGATTATATGGACTGACATGTGACCTTTATTACCTAGAACGGCAGTAGCACATCCCGGATGCAACACCTACGTGTACGGAAAATATTCAGGGCAGTTGTTCTGTATGAAAAAAATTACTGTTGTGGTTTCAGTCGTGCTTGCTGACTGCTGATGTAGCTGACAATTACAAACACGTGGGCAACTGCTGTACGAGAGCAGGCGGGAGATGCAGGAAATTTCTGAGAATCGCACACGTGTACAAGGAGGTTAGAGGCAAAATGTGCCCACTGTATCTGCCAGCAGAGTTATCTGTCCTTACCCGATGGGCTATATAATGTGTTTTCTCATGTACATCTGGGAACTTAGGAGGAAAGTCTCTGAAGATGAAACGCTACAGCAGTTCATCGTGGGTCGGTATGGAAAGATGCCAACGCTGCCTTCAGTTAGAGACCGTACTTTGAGGGGCAGCCCTGCAAAAGGCAGCAGCGTACTGAAGTTCCCCTGTGCCTTAATACTGGTGACCCTCAGATAGATAGCGGCAAACAGAGCAGTTTTGTCCTACAACCCCCTGCTCTTTCCCTAACAAAGTTTGAAAGTTACATAGACACCTCAACTATCTGGCAATATTCTTCAGTCTCAAAATGTGGGCAAAATAAATAAGACTAGGCTTCAGAGATCTCACAAAACATAAATGTTGTGAAAGCATAAAAAACAACCATGAAGCTCTGTTGTTACAGTTTAACATCACTCAGCAGTCACTAACAGGCTCGTTTATTCAGCACCATAAGTGTTCTTGCCTCGCTCTTCTAACAGGCAAAACAGATTGACTATGACTCCAAGATGAAAGTGGTCACTATCAAGCCTTGTCTGTTGATCTGAAGCCAGATGGTGATATTGCAGGCTCAGGATCTCTGGTCCATGCTGGCTGGAAAGCAAAGCTTCACCTGATCCCATCATTTTTCATTCCCAGTTGACAAGCATTCTGGAAGCATCACTGAAGAGAAGGCGAGACCCAGGAGGACAGAAAGGAAGCCTGCACCCGGGAAGCGATGGAGATTGATGGAGGTCGCTGCAGACAGACCACAGCTCAAGGTGGCTTACGTGCCTCTTTGCACAGGCTGACGGAACAACTTGGTAACATACAGCCTGTTTGCCAGGGGAATGCTAAAGCTATGGCTTCCATTTATAGCAGAAGAGGCTAGAAATAGTTACTGGTACCAATACAGTTAAGGCAATAGCATTTTACCTGATAAATACTGCGTGTTGCCAACTCTGACCACCTTCTTCAGCATTAACCTTCCTCTCGCTTTCACTACAAACAGTGGTGTGGCACAGCTCAAAAAAAAAACCAAAAACGCAAAAACCTAACTGCATGTAGCATGGTAGAAACATTTTATTTGTGCCTTCTCTCTTTAAAGCATGAATAAAAGTTGCCTTCACGTCACAATTTATGCAAATGGAAAATACTGCAATAGTGAATCTAACTCTCTTATCCATAAAACAGCTCCTCTTGTCAGACTTTTTCCTGGCATCCTAAGAAAACCCTCCTCCAAAATCAGGTAGACACCAGCAAATATAGGAATGATTTTCAGCAAAACGTTTCTCCAGTTTTGCAAGTAGCAACATAAACTAAAACAGAAGACAATGTAACACTTCTTTATAGCTTGCCTATAAACCTCCTATTTCCTTCTAAAAATACTCCATCTCCCTTCTTTCCCCTGAGACACTTGTCACAGTATCTTTAGCAGCTCCAGGAAGAATGGACTAGAACATACACCATTTATGCATGGCGTTGCATACGTATTTTTAAGTGCAGTTGTCTCTATGATCTGGTCTATATAACAGATCTGCAGGATCTTAATACACTGTTTTCGTTTAAGATGAAGTTTATATTTCGCTGCCTTGAAATGACCATTTCATTTCAGCAAAAAGCATTAAAAATTAACTGCCCCTTTAGTGGTAGCTATAGCTTTTTTTTTTTCAGAAGCAAAAGAAGTCAAGGGGTAAAAACCCCAAGTTAATTCAGTAAGCGTTCACAGCAAGCAGCCTCCAGTAAACCAGCACCACTCACAGGTTTTGGGGGAGGGTTTGGTGCCCTTTTGGTTTTGCCCCTATAGAAATTGCAAGGGACAAAGAATTGAAAAGAGAGTAAGTTTAGAAGCAAACAGAGGCCAAAGACCGGCAAATCTTTCTGCTTTGACTGATTCCTGCAGTATGTGTGAGCAGCCCTTCAGATCCGCTAAATGAATATTTAGGCTCAAGTATCAATTATGTGGTGTAGATTCAAGCACTCTTGACTAGTACCAGGGAAAGGAAGAGAGTGTGCCAGACTCACTAACTATCCTAATAAACGCAGATCAACTCAAATAAACTGAATAATAGCTGCTTATGCCAAAACTGAATTGACCAAATACCTTCAGACTGCTGCTTAGCTAACCAGCACTTATTGGTTCTTTGCAAGCATTTCCAAGACTCAAACCCAGTAACCCTTACCCTACTTGTTATCCTGTTGATTAAGGCAGGGATAACTGTGGTATAACAAAAAAAAAAAAAAAAAAAAAAAAAGAGAGATAATTAAGCCTAGGACCCATTTATTAATTTTCACAACAGTCTATGACAGTAAGATGCAAAGAGTAAACAGAGGACCCAAGAGTTGAAGACTCCACGGTTGATGCAGGCACTGATCTCGTATTTCTCTCAGATCTGAGCTTCACCCACACAATCTTTTTTCACCCTTATCTGCTTTAATCACTTGCTCACAGAGCATAAACAAAGAGCTTACCAAGAAAAAGAAACAATAAAAGCGACGCAAACACATCACTAATATAACCACTTTCTCCCTGACAATCGCTTATTTCAGAGAGATTACAGGCTAAATTAGGAAACAATAAAAGAGAATTAAAGCAAACTCTAAGAGGCTGGGCGGAAAAAAAAAAGAAATACAGTAGTTGTACATGTTAACTACACAGCTATCATGACACTATACTTTCATATCCTGCTCTCTCAGTAGGGTATTAGTTTTCTGTGAGATACTGGGATGTTTTCTACTGAATTTTGAAAATTTTAATGTGGTAATTAAAGTTATTGCTGGCACTGTCTGTGTAGAAAGACTAAATAACTAAATATCTACCCCTGAATTGTCATGGAGAAAAAAGAACCAAAGGGAAGGGATTATAAAGCACTATAACCCCTTCATCTCCTGCTCAGCTCACAAAGCAAGTTGCTCGAGAAGTAGTTGGGGAAAGTTAATGATAGATTGCATTTTCCTGCAGCACATATGGCAAAGAAGTTTTAAGGACTGAGAAATTTTGACATCCCAAACTTAAAGACATAACCTACAAGCAGTAAAGGAGGACCATGTTAATTCTCATCTCAGCATATCTAGAGACTTGTGAAGTTAACATGAAGTAGACAGCCTTAACTTGTAACGGGTTATTAGTTAGCTTAAGCTCTTTCCAAATTAATATTGCGTAATGCCACAATCACACTAATTTTCTCAGGCTTTGGCATGACATTCTGCATGGTTCCTCCCAGAGCTCGGCAGTCTTTCCTCCACCACCTGTTTCTTGTAAATTCTAAAAGTCCTGCTCTTCTCCTCTCTCTGCAGACGGTCAGAGCCCTGTTCCAGCCATTCAGCATCACGGATGTAGCACAGCCTTCTCCCATACTTTGCCGTCATTCCCACCTAGTTTTGATTTTTTAAAAATCCCTTTTTGTTTAGACACTAACAGCACTTAATCATTAAAGCAGAACCTATTCAAACAGCCCAAATAAAAACTTACAAATACACTACAACATACAAAAAACTATGAATTCTATTGGCTTCTTGACACGGTGCAAGTAGGTCTGAAATAGGTACACACACAAAGGGAAAAAATGAAAGCAAATAGCCTTCCTTATGGGAAGTTCTGATGCCCTAGATGCTCCCTCTCCACTGCTTTCCATTGCTGATGCTGGTCTTGAGCATGTTAAAATTGTTGTGAATTTCAAGGATGGCCTGAGAGGAACATGTATTCAGGTTTTAGGTGTCGTTGACACAAAACAAAAGCACAAGTATGTTACTCAGGACAGATGCTTTCAGTCAGAGCTTTCAAAACAAATACACCTGAAAAAAAACCCTTCCTTTCTCCATGACGACAAAGCCATTTAGAAAGGTCTCGTTCATCAAAATCCCCCGCTCAACAGGCACCACTAGCCTGTCAGAAATAAATGCAGCACAATTCAGCCTACACGCATGCACAAGGAGTGCCATATCAAATTAAATAAAACCCCACAGTTGTGAGTACAGAGTCTGATGCTGTACACAAGCCATTCCATCATTTTCTTGTGTTTAGGGATACTCGTTATACAAGGTCAAGAGTAGTAGTCTGACTGAGTCCCTAAATGCAAAACTTGACAATAAATTCATGGGGAAGAGGAGGAAGGGCTGGAAAGAGAGGCAGATTAGAAGGAGGAAAGAAAATCAAGTTCCAAAATTTTCTACCTTGCAGCAAAGTTCGTTATGAAAAGAAAGGCTTACAGAAGGGAGAAGAGCATTGATTCTTTTAATTAAACAGCTTTGCTCCCAACTATTTGTAACTGTTAATACTGTTATTAATATGGTATTTCCATTCATTGTACAACCCAATTTTAAATATTTGTATTTGGTTTATGTGGCAAGGTTTTGGTAGTGGGGGGGGTGGGGCGGCTGCACAGATGGCTTCTGTGAGAAGACACCAGAAGCTGCCCCCATGTCGAACAGAGCCAGTTCTAGATGGCTCCAAGACAGACCTGCTGCTGGCCAAAGCAGAGACCATCAGCAACAATGGTAGCGCCTCTGTGATAGCGTATCTAAGGAGTAAAAAAAGCTGCCCAGCAGCTGTGAGAGAGGAGTGAGAATATGTGAGAGAAAGAACTCTGCATGCACTAAAGTCAGTGAAGAAGGAGGGGGAGGAAATGCTCCACGCACCCTACAGCTTGTGGTGAAGATCATGGTGATGCAGGTTGTCCCCCTGCAGCCCATGGAGGTCCCCATGCTGTGGATGTGCCCTGAAGGAAGCTGAAGCCTGTCAAGAGCCCATGCTGGAGCAGTCTGTTCCTGTAGGACTGCACCCTATGGAAAGGACCCACATGGGAGCAATTCTTGAAGAACCACAGCTTGTGGGAAGAATCCATGCTGGAGAAGTTTGTGAAGGACTGTATCCCTTGGGAGGAACCCCATGCTGGAGCAAGGGAAGAGATGAGGAGGAAGGAGCAAACACTACTACTGCACTGGTGAGGCCACAACTGGAATACTGTGTCCAGTTTTGGGCTCTCCAGTTCAAGACGGACAGGGAACTGCTGGAGCGAGTCCAGCGAAGGGCAACTAAGATGATTAAGGGCTTGGAGCATCCCCCTTATGAGGAAAGGCTGAGAGAGCTGGGACTCTTTAGCCTGGAGAAGAGAAGGCTGAGGGGAGACCTTATTATGGCGTACAAGTATCTAAAGGGTGCGTTGAAGGAGGATGGAGCCAGGCTGTTTTCAATGGTTCCCAGTGACAGGACGAGGGGCAATGGGCACAAGTTAGAACATAAGAAGTTCCATTCAAATACACGGAAACACTTCTTTACGGTGAGGGTGACAGAGCACTGGGACAGGCTGCCCAGGGAGGTTGTGGAGTCCCCTTCTCTGGAGATTTTCAAGACCCGCCTGGATGCAGTCCTGAGTAATGTGCTCTGGGCAATCCTGCTTTAGCAGGGGAGTGGGACTAGATGATCTCTAGAGGTCCCTTCCAACTCTGAAACCTCCGTGATTCTGTGAGCAACAGAGATGAAGAGTTATGAATCAACTGCAACCTCCATTCCCTGTCCCCCTGCACCACTCGTCGGGAGGAGGCAGAAGAGTTGGGAGGACGTTGAGCCTGGGAAGAAGGGAGGAGTAGGAGGAAGGTGTTTTTAGTTTTGTTTTACTTCTTACTATTCTACTCTGTTACAATTAATTGGCAATTAAATTAATTAAATTAATTTCCTTGAGCCAAGCCTGTTTTGCCCATGATGGTAATTAGTAAGAGATCTCACTCCTCTTATTTTGATCCATGAACTTTTCAGTGCATTTTTCTCCCCTTGTCCTGTCGATGGAGGGGGAGTAATAGAGTGGCTTGGTCGGCACCTGGCAGTCAGCAAGGTCAATCCACAACGATATAGCACCATGCCAAAAAAAATTAGTATTAAGAACGTACAGCGCTGAAGAGATTCTGATTTGCTGTGGAAAGATTGGAATAGGCCCTCTTTATTTGGAAAGATCTTTGACAGTGCTCCAATTGACAGGTGTCTGCTTTCACCATCAGCTACACAGTAGATAACAACAAAATAATATTTGAAAGGAACTATGCCCAAAGTGGATACAATGTTGAGCATCCTTCCAAGGGAGAGTATCCGGACAGATGGACAATTGTACATGAGTGAAATGGACTGACAACATGAAATTGTGACAAAGAACATAAAAATAATATAGATAAAACTCCAAAGACTTAAACATGAAATTGTGACAAAGAACATAAAAATAATATAGATAAAACTCCAAAGACTTAAAATACCATTCCTCATGAAAAATGAAAATTTAACACACTATTTAAGGAGCATCATGCATGAAAACTAAACATTAAAATGATGAAGTAATCAAAGTGCAGAAGTGTACCTTCAGAAACTCATCAACTGAATCAAAACTCATTTTCACCGGCATACTTCAAGACACCAGTCTTGAAAACTAATTTTAGAATTAAGGGCTTGAAATGCACATTGACAAGGTTCTTTTGTTATATGTGCTGGAGGAGCAGCAAGGACTGACTGTATAGTGGACCACAACATTATTATATGAGGTCTATAAAAACAGAATGAAAAGATCAGGCTCTAGAGTAGTTGGCCATAAACTTGTGCGCACAAAGACAGAAAAGGAATGAAGCTTTTAAATTCTGTCTTCTTTTGAAAATTCATTTTTTTAATAGAGTGAAATAATCCTGCACTTTCCACCTGAACTTTATTAGCAACTATTAATGTTTAAATTTCAGTTTATTTCACCAATGCAAGCCCAGGATCAGAAAGTGTTCTCAGAGAACTGCAGCCTACACACAATTTATAGAATATATACAATGCATACAACCGTTAAGAAAATGTAGCATCAAAATGCATGACAATGTACAGTTATATGTTATGAAACTTCCATAATTCATATACCCAATGAATAATGGGACCAAGCTAATGTATAATGTGACATTGCCTTGACTCTGCTGTAGAAGAATAATGAACCTTCCAGTTCATTTTTCCAGTTACATAAGAACATTCACATTGCATTTATAATTTGGCTTCTACATATAAATGTGTTATTGCCATACTTCTGCTACACATCATACATCCCAGGATATATAGCTTATGGTTATTATTTTTAATTGTTCTGTTCAAGTACAATACATTCATAAGACTTCCCAGTTTTTACTAGTTATAGAAATAGATCCCAATTCCTGGGCAGGTCAGCTTTCATTTCCTCTCACTCTTGAACCTTCAAGACTAAAGCCTTATTATGTTCTGGAAAGAAGAGTGCAGAGTGAACGATCGAATTGTAGTCAAGACTACTTTTTTTCTTTAAGGCATCCAAATACGCTACAGCTGTGTAGCAATATAACTTTAACTGTGCAAATGCCCCAAACATTCCATAACTCACTTAAAGAAAATGCCTTATCTTCACCAGAAACCTAATTTGGGGAAAAGGCAGAGTTTTCCAACAGAGCAAAAGGAAATTTTCTTTCTTTCAGCAGCATAAGTCTTTTTCAGTGAGCAACTAACAATGCTTATTCATGTCAATCTCTGGTGAAGGAGGGTGACCTTAATAACCGCGATCAATAACATAACACAAATACAGATAGAAGAGGGGAAAAGTATACATCAGATGAGTAAATGCCTCCAGGTTATGGGAACAAAATAGGGAGGACAGGAGGGAGGGAAGGAAGGAGAGAGTGAAGCTGCTGCCAGCGTCTTTGAGGGACTTAAAATTGATCTGCTTTAGAATAAGAGGGGAAAATCAGTAAAAATAAGAACAACCCCTTCCGCAGAAAGCACTCCTAGGAACTGTAGACTATACAGGTTCACTTGGCAGGACACATCAGATTGGTAAGAGGAATTTTGAGTTCCAAATCACAGGGCTTAGCACAGGGCCGTTCAGGAGGCAGACTATAAAGGGAGGCTTTCTGCTTCTTTTCAGTTTCACTTGATGCCAAGTACTTCTAGAAACTCCACTGACAGCCTCTACATTTGTAGTTAATGCATTGCAGGATGGTTTCCAGACGGTGCTGGCAGGTTTCATATAACTTGCCCACAAATCTAGAGTGCATTTGGGGAACAGAGAGAAGGTGCTAAGATTCACATTTGACCATGGAGAAGCTTACAGGGATTATAAAGAAGAAAGGGAACACTGATGCTGAAAATGCAAAGTTGTGCATAGTTAAAACAAATTCCCACTCCTCCTGGTGAGGGGAAGCGAGGAGACTCTTCAAAAAATTTGTATGCATATATTACTTTATCTTCCTACTTAAGTCAATTAAATTGACTTGAAAGCTTAACTCCTCTGGGTTGTCCATTTCCTAAAACCTCTATATCACTATTACATCAAAATAAAGGCTATGACAAAATCTCTGCTGGTTAGTATAGAAACCACACAATGTGGGATATTTTTCACTTCTTTAGGAACCTGAGATTCAATTTCAGTGACCAATTTAATGCTTCAGACCAGAAGAAAAAGCAGTAATTCTCCCAGAATTGATGAAACTGCCAAATGGACGAGTGTATCAGCTAGAGGCGTCTCTCCTTAGGTGGAAGTTAATGAAGTCAAGATCCTGACTTAGGTATTAGACTATGTTCATAATACATGACCTGCAGTTTGCTAAGTGCCAAGGGAAAAGTGGAAGGCAAGACAGAGCAAAATAACATTTTCTAAGATCCCTGCTTAGGAAACAGGGAGCTTACAATTGTTCTTCTAAGAACTGGATTCCTGGGGTATTTTTTGCCTTTTTGTTATTCATCTCACTGAAAAAGGCTTATTAACTTCCGATGCCAATATATTAATGTTTTACTTAAAGCCAGCTGTCTGCTTTCCACATTAGTCTAGCACAGTGATCCAAAATCATTTCTGCAATGCATTAAATTACTTCACTGTTTTTATGGTAACTCTTCTTGATATGTTAGTCATTCCTAAGAACACAATTTACATAAAAAGCACTGCATTAACTACAGATATAGGACCTGGATCCAGAACCAGAAGCAAAGACATTTCCTTCTCAGACAAGTGCTGAAGAAAGACCAATACAAAATCACACGCACTGATACCCACACGATAAGTGGGTCTGAATTTCCTTCGGTACAAGAAGGATGTAATCACAGGCTTCCAGCATCCCTCCCACCCCACTGTGGTGACAAGAAAGGCACCGCTGCCACCACTTTCTCTGGCTGCTTGCTAAAAAGATCATCAGAGGGTTTGTTGAGGAGACAGTTTATCGGTGTTTGGCAAACATGACCACAGGAAAACATGTATGAGAGAGGCCCTTGAGCACAGTTAGATGAAGACGTGCTCCATTTCCCAACCTTGAGCTTGACCTTGCATGAGCAAGGGCAGCATTCTGACAACCTCATAACATGGTAGATAACATGTGGTAGACTCCAGTTTAGCATTTCAGAAACAAACTTCCCAAGTCACTCTTAAATGATTTAAGTTTCTTCGAATCTGGACCATTAACAGTTCTGCATGATCAGTAAGAGCTAGCTTTACAAAAATAGAAGTGCTTACAACTATATAAACATATTTGGAAATGGTGAAATATATCTGTAAATATCTGTCAGCATCTAATCAAATAGAGATTTTTGCTTTTCCACATGACTGGCAAACTATACTCGCCATTTGGCAGGACACATGCTTGATTCAAAATATGCCTACATAATCCAAACTCAAGTATGCAATAAAAATAAGGTTAGCAATATTCCCAGTTACAAAGTTACCCACTTAAAATGGATTATAAATTTAGAGCCAAAATGAGATTTTCTAATACACCCATTATGCAGGCAACAGTATACGCACGCCCTGTACCGTATTTTGTAAGAACATGAATAATCTTGGGTGCACACGCACACGGGTATATATTTAATGCACATTAATATATACATCCACACACATTGATTCACCTACATAAGTTTTAAATGTTTCTCATATTTTGAGATATATGGCATATATAAGTCAAATATTACTGTTCCGTTATTTTAACTCAATTCAGAAACTTGAAGCGATTCTTGGTTTTGAAGTTAAATCCAAAAACCTTGAACGCAGCTGGTTATTCTTATTGTCAACAATAGTTACATAATTAAACTACTTTGAATGTCATCCAATTATATCTCAAAACAGACTAAGATTTTGTGGTTTGAATTTTACATTTGACCTAATAAAGTTTAGATTAAAATAGTGTATTGAAGGGTTAGTAGGTGTTCCTATAAATAAGTACCTTCTTACCTACACATCTGCATCAAATTTGTGGTTTAATTTATGTGGACACATTTTGATTTTACTCTTTTTTTGAACAGTCCAGCATAGAACCGAAACCTATATTCTTTAAAATCAATCCAGAAATGAAGGGAAATCTTCTTTCTAATAATGGCTGATCACTACACCACGTTCACATCGTTCACACATGTCACCGCTAAAAACACCTTCATCACAAAACCTCACAGTCCTGGAGGGGCATGCCAAGATAACTTCATCTCCATGCCACCACGTGGCACCACAGCAATATGGAGACCTGGTTGTGCCCTGCTGCAAGCCTAGCTTGGCTTGTTTGAAACCCCAGATTTTAGAACTGTCACTATTTTGGCAGGGGGGTTCAGCAGGATACAAGCACTCACTCCTCACTCACCAGAGCAACCTACGACAAGCCCGAGGCGTTCTCCAGGCTGGATGAACAGACTGATGCATGAAGCTCTGCAGAGAACAAGACTGCAAAGATCACTTTTATGCACCACTGGAGAAAGGGAAAGGCCTCCAAATCTGCCTCCTTTTTTGCAGAGGGGTCACATAACAGTTTTTAATTCCTGACAGAAGTAGTAGTCATTTGAGAAACAGAAATAAGAAGCATTTCAGGGCCAAAAAAAGGTAGGGTCACTTTTACCCAGAATATTAGCATCACCTTAAAGAATACTCTTCAATGCCTTCAAACATGAACCTCAGAATAGACAAGATAGGATTTGGGTTCTTTCTTGTATATACTATTGTAAACAGGGACAGGTTAGGACAAATTTCTCCCGATTCTCTGGGGGGTTTCACAACCCACATGTAACTCCCTCCAGTTCCAGGTAAACAACTATCAACTTTGCATCAGTACTTTAGAGGTAACTCTCCATATGCAATACTAACAAGTACTTACTACTAAAATGCAGTCACTGGTGTGACTGCAATGTTGTCATATTTTGGCATCTTCAGACATCACTTAATTTTTAAGAGATGGGCAGATTTGCCTGTATTAACATATTTGTCTTAATTTCAGACAATCTTTTCCCCAAAAGATGCCTCACTACTGACTTTCTGAACATAAAAGAAGGGAAAAAGAAAATAGAAGACTCTAGATAGATAATGAGACTGATAAGCAGTTCTTCCTTCTTCCTTGTGTTACATTAATTCCTACAGGTTGAAGTTAAAACAAGATGCTTACAGCACTAATATTTGTAAAAAAACCAGACTCCTGGTTAATGGGAAGGCCTTTCCTGTATGAATTCATAAACCGGGCTCCCTATTTCAGAATAAGAGTAAAATAATTACTAACAATAAACCCTCTTTAGACAAAAAAAAAAAAATTAAATCTAAGCAAGTGTTTGTTTCTCATTGATTTCAAGAAGATTTTAAAAAGTGCTCAGATGCTACCTTAAAAAAAGGCATCTTCCAGAACTGCACGGGATATTGATGTGGCCATATAGCTGGTAAAGGGCATTTAATTGACCTCCATAGTGTTTTAGATAATGGTCTATGTAACTCCAGGAATTCCAGAGAAGAAATATGAAAATAAGCCAGGGCCTGAGTAGTGATTCCAAGTCTCGCTCACTCCATCATCACTGCATTGACTTCCCATCTTCTTCTCTCAAAAAAGACAGTGGAATAGACTGTTTTAAGTTAAATTCAGTATGATATTGAGCTCTGGCTATCAGTAATTTAAAAAACAAAAAAACCAAAAAAAAAACAAAAAACAAACAAACAAAAAAAAAAACAAAAAAGGGTCTTTGGGTCTTAATTCTCTGTTATATAGGCTTTATTTTCAACAGAGAAGCAGAAATTAAAAAGCATTTTCCAACCTTACTGTGACATAACACAGAAAAGTGAGCAATTAGATCAGAAATTAAAAGGATAAGAGAAACAGATAAAATTAGTAACTACTAAATGTTCGTGTTATTCAGAGAAGCTACTGAAAATTTTACTTCTGATCAATTTGATGGATTGGTTTGGACCAACTGCTGTCATTCGCCAGTGTACTACTCAACGCGAATAGTATACGCTTATTCTAATCAACCAATGCCATCTGGCTGCTGGAAGGATTCAGGTTTGAGGAGAGTGCTTGCTACAAGCAGACACAAGGAGGAGAGGTGAGCTGGCATCAGGAGGCTCAGAACCTCATCCAACCCTACACCCACCCCCTCCCCCAGAGAAGAGCCTGGCTTTGATTTCAGCGCTTGAACATATCCTCAGAGAGCCTAAGCCAGTTACAGTTTTCAGATCAACATCCCAGCTACTGCATAGTTTCAAGATTGGATTTAGGAGACTGGTTTGGGTCCAATAAACTACGCGCATAAGTGCAACTTTCTTGCTCTATGTTACTCATAGATAAATAATCATGAGAGTTCGTCAGAATAAATCAATACTGATTTCTTCCCATAAAACTCTTAATCAAATCACAGATGTGTGCAGTATTTGGCAAGACTAAGCAGAGAGATTTCAAAGACAAAGCAAGAGGAGAGGTACTAAGGGATATGTGAGGCAGACGATGTGAGTTTATGGACAGTGGCTGAGATTCTAGACTTACACGTCCCATAAAACTAGCAAAAAGTTAGCACTTCCTCTTGGATAGTAAATATAAACCACCACTGAACTATGTTTGCTCTTTCAGAATCTAAATTTTAGACTCCTAAATTGCTGGAGACTCCCTGTTAACAAGACAACTCACTTTGAAAGCTTCTTTAGCATGAAACCCCATAAGTTATTTTAGACTTTTTCTATTTGAAAAGCTTTGTTGGCATTTTTCTAAGTGCTATTTTATGCTACGCTTTCATTCAAAATGTAAAACATTTTTTGCTTTTTAGTAATCTGAAGTGAATACACAAGGACTCCGTTGTTCGCAAGATGAAAAGTGAAGTTATAAAATAAGAGACAGTTTCAGGACTTCTTGACAAGCAACGCTAAAACCATGATTTCTTAATTTTCCCATACTGCAAATGGTGTAGGCAAAGCAAAAGACATTCAAGCTATTATTATGTCACACTGAATGATTGCAAAGGGCGCTCTGGCACACTGGACGTAAGATGCATCTTTCATTTCAGCAGACAAGCCCTGTTTAGTAAAGAAGATGTGATATCCCAGCATAACACTAAAAGTGAATGAAAATTGTACTTATTTTTCAGGATCAAGAACAAAAGATACCATCACAGAAACATAGCATCTTCTAATCTTCGTTAATTTATACCCACAGCATCCAGATGGAGGATAAAAAAGCTTTTCTATACACATACACAGGGAAATGTCATTGCCAAATGCTTCCAATTTGACTTGATTTATGGGAAAACACTCCATTATCTTCCAGGAGACACTATCCTGAAATATTAAAAACTAAACTGTTCAGGATATCCATCTTGTCTATATGGATAGTATGACCTGTGAGATAGATTTGGTTTATAAGAAGAAAAAAAAAAAAAGGCAACAAAAGAAAGCAACAAAACCACTTTAGGGATTGACCTGAATTAAGGGAAAACCCACAATCTGCATCGCTCCAGGAACTGTTACTCCTCAGACTTTTAATTCTGCCCAGGTAGCGACCAGGCGATGGGAAAGAGAAATTAGAAATTAGAAAGGAAGATTGTTTGTTGGTGGTCTGCACTTGTTTCTTTATTAATAAAATACAATGAAAACTTGGACACTTTGTTCCTTTTAATGCTTTCCAACATTGTAAAAAATCATTGCCAAGAAAAGTGGTGGTTCCTGTGTTGCCTAAGGAATAGGAGTGAGTGACAGAGCACATGTGGGTATGTACGTGTGCATGTATATACACACAGAAGGTATGACATGGATTCACACTGTCTAATACCCTGTTTGTACGGCATGAATCTAGTTTTCCTCGCTGTTGGGGGAAGCAGAACACTCTGAAACAGAGAACTTTGTCAGGAGATGTGCCAGTCTTCAGACTCTTAGGAATAACTCATTAGTATGTTGAATGCCATGGTCCGATGCCCATTTGCTAAGCTGTGGCACCTGGTGGAGGGAAGGGTGCTCCTGGCTCCAGCTGGAGGGTACCAGCACTCAGAAACACAAACCCATCCCAGATCACAGACAGCAGCTGGGAAACCACGTGCCTTTGCAGCATGCCAACTGGCTTTAAAACCTCTAGCTCATCTTAAGAAAAGAAAGGAAGGAAGACAGAAGCTTGAGATGTGACAGATACAGATTGAGATTGGATATTAGGAAGCATTTTTTCACTGAAAGGGTTATTAAACATTGGAATAGGCTGCCCAGGGAGGTGGTGGATTCACCATCCCTGGAGGTGTTTAAAAAAAGGGTAGATGTGGTACTTGGGGACATGGTTTAGAAGTGGTTTTGTCAGGGTAGGTTAACGGTTGGACTTGATGATCTTAAAGGTCCCTTCCAACCTCAGCGATCCTATGATTCTATGATAGGCAGAGGACGGGACAAGCCAATTAACTTCTTCACTAGTTTAGATTTTGTTCTGATTTATCAGTTATAACTTTTGGCCTGGTTTCTGGCCTTCACCCAAGCTAGAGGCATATAAGCTATTTTAGACATAAAATTACTTTACACTACAGGCAATTAGTGAGGCCAAGAGGACACCAGAGAACTGCATATGATGACTGTAATTGCTAGTGGGAAATCCTGGAGGGTTTTTGACCTTGTTGCTATTTTTTTTTTTTTTTTCTTTGGGAATATCCTGAAAACATCATACAGCTGGGACAACACTGTTGCCTCAGAAAGAAATCACAGAATCACAGAATTATCAGAGTTGGAAGGGACCTCTAGAGATCATCTAGTCCCACTCCATTGCTAAAGCAGGATTGCCCAGAGCACATTACTCAGGACTGCATCCAGGCGGGTCTTGAAAATCTCCAGGGAAGGGGACTCCACAACCTCCCTGGGCAGCCTGTCCCAGTGCTCTGTCACCCTCACCGTAAAGAACTGTTTCCGTGTATTTGAACGGAACTTCCTGTGTTCTAACTTGTGCCCATTGCCCCTCGTCCTGTCACTGGGAACCATTGAAAAGAGCCTGGCTCCATCCTCCTTCAACCCACCCTTTAGATACTTGTACGCCATCATAAGGTCTCCCCTCAGCCTTCTCTTCTCCAGGCTAAAGAGTCCCAGCTCTCTCAGCCTTTCCTCATAAGGGGGATGCTCCAAGCCCTTAATCATCTTAGTTGCCCTTCGCTGGACTCGCTCCAGCAGTTCCCTGTCCCTCTTGAACTGGGGAGCCCAAAACTGGACACAGTATTCCAGTTGTGGCCTCACCAGTGCAGAGTAGAGGGGGAGAATGACCTCCCTCGACCTACTGGCCACACTCTTCCCTATGCAGCCCAGGATTCCATTGGCCTTTTTGGCAACAAGGGCACATTGCTGGGCCATGGATAATTTACTGTCTACCACAACCCCCAGATCCTTCTCCTCCGAGCTACTTCCCAGCAGGTCCGCCCCTAACCTGTACTGGTGCCTAGCATTCTTCCTCCCCAGGTGCAGGGATGATGAGGCAATTTACCCATTACTGAATTAATAGCTTCAGAGGCTAAAGAGTTTATGAACACGAACATTAAAAAGATCTTAGTATGAATAAGTAGGAAATTGTTAATAGCAGTCTGCCCAACTTAAAATCTAGTAGGCTTAATGTTCTTTGCAAAAAAAAAAAAAAAAAATAATAATTAAAAGTCTTGGAGAGGAGGAATCAGCAACATACATTGCAGAACATGGACCAACGCGAAGTGGGGAGTACCCGCTGCACTGTGAGTAACACCATTCAACACAGAACTGAAATGACTCCAATGAGTTTGTACAATGCGCTGTCATATTTCTTTCCAAAAATCAAAAGGGAAGTTCCTTAAGCCAATACAGCATTGAAGCCATAGGGAAGGCTGTACTGAAATCACTGTTGCTCAGCAGGACACCTCCGTCCCCAGCATTCAACGAGCTAATCTGGGCACTGCCGGCAAGGAGGCTGGAGCAGCCTGAATTTCACGTCGGCACTAAGGCTGCCTTAGAGCCTATTCGAAGTCTCCAGCAGCTTTTGAAGCTCACATTGTGCTTAATGGTGTGGCAGCTACATTACAAGCTACTTCAAGTTTAAAACAAGCTCTGATGAGTCTACACAAGCCGCAGCCACTGCACTGCAGATATATCCTATGTCTGCTCCTTTCCAGTTCGGTGTTGACAGTTCTTTTAGACAGGTTTGTATTTTTTTGCTGTGTAAAGAGCTGCTCTGAGGAGGTTACGTCACCTACACAGAAAGGAGGATTAGTTGGCTAAGGGTAATGCTCTGTATGTGGCGTACAGAGAAACTGATAAAAACAAGTGTTAGACAAAGAAAAAGCATCAAAGTCTAACAGAAAATGCAATAACAACACTCCTTGGGTAACCACGAGGAACGCTCCGAGCTTCGCTGGAGCTTGTCACCAGATACAGTGATAAATATGTATTCACATAAATCATTATGCCCACACTGATGGATAATACTTTACTCCAGCTGCCTATTACATGGAAGGTATTTCAACATCCTCTTGCAGAGCCTCAATAAAAGGAGCATCAAACGGAAGGTTTAATTTTTCATCATCGTACGAACACTCTGATTCCCGTGGGAATGCTCTCTGCAAAGGCAGGTGGATTGCACAGTCAGAGAAACGCAGCAGACCTATGCCTTGTAATGAAATCAAACAGCTCACTAAATCTAATACACACTCTAGCTGAAATTTGAGCTTCAAAAGCAACAGCCCACAACTTCAGAGATTAAACCTAGCAGAAAAGCACTGATGGTGGTGTTAGATGTACTATTTTAGTGTCATTCTTGCCTCACATGAAAAGTTTCTTCGGAAAGATAGAGCCAAGCTGTGTGGGCTTGATACTGCCATTAAGTCTTGCAACTGCATTATTTTACTGCATGCTTAACAATGCTGAAAAATGGAGATTTAGGTTTTCTTGTCTAAAAGGAAAAGAGACTTCCACATAAGCTAGATTTGATGTTTTTTGCTTGTGGGTTTTTTTGGTGTTTTTTTTTAATGCTTGTTCAAGATCTTTTCATTAAAAAGAAAGGCTACAACAATGAAAGTAGCGTAAGGGAAAACAATTCTCTCTCTTTTTGTGTATATGGAAAATAGAATACATACCTCTGTGCGAGTAGCCCTACTGCAGCAAACTCACTTAGAGCAAACATTACTCCTGCTTTATATTCTGTTGCTCTCTGCAGTGCTACAAAAACTCAAACATGGTAGGTTGCAGTTATCTTGACCTGTTTGGTTTCTGATTTGAGATCCTGGGAGCAGTTCAGTTGCCTAAATATAAGTATCACTGACTGAACCTAAAGTATTTAAGTCATATGCATAGGCTGGCAGATATGATATAGGATCTATAGAAGACCCATGTTCTTCAAGAGCTGGAGCCAGAAGCGAGATGAGATTACCATATGGCATATTAAATGGCACTCAACATCTACAGTAACGCAACTGAATCAAGCCCTTCCAATGTTTAAAAACATTTACTTTATGCCTTGCTAGTGTACATAACTTCAAAGTCTGCAGTTTATGATAAGGTAGAAGTCTGTAAGAACCTTTGTAGGAAGACAGGGTTCTTCCCCTAAAACATCCTGAACTTGGAGTGAGGTTTTTGCCACCTTAGGAGGCGCACCGAGGAAGCTCTCATCAAAACTGAAACAACATGGGAAACTATGACACTGCCAACCCTCACGAGAAACCTTAAGAATAGCTAATCAAAAAGAATAATCCTTACTGAGGCTTATATTACATTATTCATTGTGCCTTTGTCTTCATCTGTTCATTTTTTTACTTCTTGTTCTGTATGGAATTATGAAAATAGAGCACAAAATCTCATCTCGCTCGCACTCCCCCTACAATCCTCATACACATACATGCAGGGTCCACATTACACTCCAGAAGCCAGTGAAAGCTCTGGATTTCCAGAAGAAATTGAAGGTGGCTAAATCACCATGGTGTTTGTTCAAGTTTATGTATTCTTGGTTACAGCAAACCAGGGTAACTCCACCCAAACCTGTCAGAGTTCCAGCGGGACCACAGACTGAAAGCAGCACTGGCACAGCATTTCTCACAGACAAATGAACTCAAAGGGCTGTTGCCACTCAATCCTATAATATGTTATTTTTTACTTACAGAAATCACACGAGAAAGCTTGAGGACACACAATACTACCCCTGACATTGCGTTTGTCAGATTTCAGTGCATTATGTCCGAATATAAAAAAGTGGTTCCACCATTCCTATTATACCTTAATACTGCTTCAAAAATCTCTTTCAGTTCTTTTATTCTCATTTCCTTCCCATGTACGTATTAGCAAACTGCTCCAGAAAGGATGGTTCCTACTCCTTATAGTCTGATACTGATGGATATATTTCATTTCCATTTCCCACACTTACGACATCTTCCCCGTGCCTATAACATTCTCTTTCCCCTTACATGGACTTGGGCATTTTCCTCTCCATTCTCTCTGATAAATGGAAAGTACTGTCTATCATATTCAAAAAAACAAACCCAAATGTCCCTACATCTTTGGGAGACCCTTCTCGGTGAGGGAAGCAGCTATAAGAAGAGCCTTTACTATTCTTGAACCCATCATTAAAAATAGCCAAAGAAGATCAATTTTATCCTTTTTTTAGGAAGGAAAAAAAGTTTGTCTGCCATTTCCTACCACAATTTTGATTTAGTATCAAAATTAAATATCCTTTCAATAATCTTTCATGTTGTCTGCCAGACAGCAGTACACATTAGCTATTCTCTATCCTCCCTCACTGTACTACTTTATTAATGTGAACTCAAGGTCTCCTGCCCTCTTTCATAATTTCTAATTACCTATAGGCAATATTATAAGGAATGTCCATTAGCATAAAGATTATTTTTGGCATGATAAGACACATTTTAAGGCTATCAATCTTTCTCCAGACTGAAAATGATATATTTTGCCACCTCTGGGGTTTTCCTTATAACTTTTAAAAAGTAGTATTCCATGCAAAGAGGTTAGATTCACTATATTCTCTTTTAATTTTATTGCCAGCTATTTTTATTCCACTAAGTTCCAATTTAAAGTTGAAGCTTGCCATCATGCATAATAACTGACGAAAATTTTAAAAAGGATAATTTCGTCTTCCCCCTGTGTTCAGCAACAGTGTTTGGAGTTTGGTCTGTCATGCTGTGAAACTTGCTTGGCTCTGCAAATGCACTTCTAAGTACCAGAAAACGGCTGTGTGAGAATCAGGCAGGAAACGAAGTTCACCATTTGAAAAGGCTCGTCATTTGAAAATACAAGTAGGGCTATGTGGCCCATAAACGCTAGCCCTCCTCGTAGGAAGAAACATCTAGTTAGTCGCCTGTTCTAGCTCACGTATTCTTCAATATTTGAAGGTAAACCTCCACGTGACAAATACGAGATCATTCACAGAGGCACTGTAAAACACACACGCATATTTATATTACACATTCAAAGGTACATTCACAAAAAAGGTCTTTCTTGTTCTGTGTGTTTGCAAAACGCTAGTAAATGTTACCTAATTTGAAAATAATGAAAGGCTTTTTAGTACGTGGAAACCGCAGAAGGAGGTCAGAATTTTCTGGTGTGCTCTCAGCCATGTAGAATAAATTACTTCCTCCTCCAACCTTACTTGCCCTACCCAGAAATTGCTCCGGTCTAATGACTCCCTTGGTGACTGCCCAGTGGATTCTCCCTGCCATAGAGGTGTTGAAGCTGTACATCAGGAGGAGGCGGAGGGTGAGTTTTCCCAACTTGCAGTCGGTGCAGCCAAACAGGCACAAGGCAGGAAACAAGAGTCCTTCTTTGAAGAACTGTACTAGTTTCCATCTCTTTCTTCATCTTCCTTTGCCCAAAAGAAGAGCAAGGCAGGAAATGAAACATCATTTCTTCCTTGAGCTTCCTCTAAGAAGAGCAGTTACCAGCTGCCCCTTGTATTGACACGTGCTGAAAGACTAATGCTGTCCCAATTAATCTCCTGTAGTCTCAGTATAGAGCAAAATCTATTTTATATGAGAGAATGAGAAAGCACCAGATGAAAATCTCCTGGGTTTCTATCATGTTTTTCAGAAAGAAAAACTAAGACTACAGGAAACATTTGCTAGAAGTTTTGAAACAGAAAGAAGCAGCAGCTCATCAGAATAGATCAGCAAGCTCTTGCCACTCTGTAGATCGTTTCTAAAACAATTGCTTCTGCTCCCTGAAGGCATTTAACAGTGGACAGAGTTTAACAGCTGCTAAGCATGTAAAACTGTCTGTTTAAAAATGCCTCTTGAGGTTTTACACAACTTGTTCCTCCCAGAGGAGGAATTCTTTTTTTCATAAAAAAATAATAAAAAAATAATAATAATATCTATTCCCACCAAGAAATCAGCTCAGCAGTAATCTCAGGTAATCTGAGAAGCCTTTTGTTCTCTGCATGCTATACATTTTTCTTTCTTCTTTCCAAAGCTATGTTTGCCTTTTCTTCCCAGGTCTATTGCTTCTTATAATCAGCATCTGATTAAGCCATCCTATTAAAAAGACTAACAGTAGACAAAGACAAATAAACAACTGCAAATTTTTCAGATAGTACTAAAATACCTAAAGATTGGGCCTAAGGGTGTGATTTCATTTGAAACTATCTATTAATTCAGAATATATATACAGCAGTTTTTATCTCACTTTTACTGGAACTCAACCTTCTTTCTACTTCCAAAAGCCATTCTATGTATATGCATGCACTTCAAAATCACTTCAGTTTTGTCTTTGAAAGCAATGAACATTACCAATTGTTTAGAAAACTATGTGAAAGTTTTGGCAATATGGCTTGCAAAACCTAAAAACTGTAAAGATTTGACAGGGTGTAGTATCATTAGGCATACAAGCATGTAATTGCCCTAAACACAGTGCCGTATTACCCTAGTGATTGATCTGTTTCTGCCTTTTGACAATGAAGGTGAAAACACAATAAAGCCAATGTACAGGGTTCCCCAAAAAATGCTAAGTTTTTAATAGCTCTTTCAAGTCCTACAAAATTCTATAGTGACTGTACAGTAATTATTAATTTTTAGAGGATAGATAAAAAAGTCTTAACAAAGACTTATCATTCCACATTAAACCCTGTAAAATTTATTTAAAAGGAGACAGAAAGTCTCTTTTGGAGTCTTCTCTCAGTTGGCACCTATTATGGTTAATGGAGAGACTTGAACTGACCTTTTATATATCAGACAGTCACTGAAAAAGATGGATGTTACAAAAAGTCATATGCACACTCAGAGCAAGAGGCCAGTGATACACAGTAGCAGAAATCTACTATGAATTAATCCACCCCTGGATGGAGTAAAATAAAAGGAAAATAGTGGTATCTTGCAATGTTCACAAAATATTCGCACTCACAACATCTAGGAGCATTCATGGGGAAAAAAAAAAAAAGGAATGTTTGAAGCATAGATGATAAATGCGGATCAAGAACAGCATCATCTATATCTCTGAAAGCCCGCTGAATGCGCCTCTTGTCCAAAGTCCTATCTGGAATGCAATAGTGCATTGGAAGTCCAGGTGAGAGCCACACGGCCCTCATGAACTTACCTTTGCAAACATCTAACTTCTGGAATTGATTTGGCTTGAGAAAGACTTAAAACTACATTCAAGCATGACAATACTTGTTCTAGTTACAGGTAAAGATGAATTTTGTAAATAGAATGAGCCCCAGCTAACTTGTACTGTACCACTTTTGTGCTATAATCAATCACATGACAACAGCAACAACACAGCTTTTTAATTTTCACAGCCAAGGATCTTTTCATGGTCTAGTCGAAGACAAAACAATTGCAATGAGCAGACTTTCAGAACAAAACTGATGACTGCGCTATTCCCTGTTAGTATGCGAAAGAACAGAGTTCTAAACGTAGCAACCGCTCAGAGTACGTCTGTGCAGCTCAGGGACGCAGAAGCTTCTTGGTGCCCACAGAGGCCTCGTACGTGAAAACTCTGTCAAGCTGTTGAGGTTCCTAGCTCTCAAAATTTAAACTAGGTCTTCAGTGCTTTTTTTAAAAACGTACTTTTGGGGAGGAGAGAAAACATTTAGCAGGAGAGCAGCTACATGAATGTGAGTGTGCATTCATACAGCCATTTTCTTTTAATCTACCGCAGGAGAAGTTAAAGTACCACAATCACTGGTGTAAGTCCACTATTTAATATTACTGAAATCTAAGACTCTTCAAAAACACTATTTTCCAGATAGATAGAGTCTACGCAGAAAAACATCAGGCACCAGAATAGTCAGCGAATGCATTTGCTTTACATACAAGAATGGAAGCAGGAGGTTTTGTCAGCGGAAGTGCCCGCTGTGCAGCACCCCAGTTATTTCATGTCACGGTCCAGTTTGGATGGCTGATCCAGGCGGGCTCTACGGGCCTTTCTAGATGGTCAGTGGATGAGGAGTGCCTCCATCTGCTGTGCACCGGTTATTTCACAACTTGCAAATTCAAATTGCCAGGTTGACTTCATCTGTTTCATGAAGGTCTGAACGTTGTGCTGCAACTGAGCTGCTGTGTGCTGGACTCAAGTAGAAAACTGGAATTCAGGCATCCATGGCAAAACCTGGGCTAGTGATTATTTGATTACTTATGCTGTAAGACCATGACATGAAGCGGACTAGTATTTGAAACTGAGAAGAATGGCAAATTTCAGATTTGCTGTTTTCAGTGAAAATTAAGAATTGTTGGAATGAGTGCACATAAAAATCAGAAAAATACAAAGACTGGTTTGTGCTTGAGTTTACTTAAAAATTTAGCCCAGTTTTCGTTAATGTCATTACTCTAATTTCAGCTGTATTTTGCAAATCGTGGTGTGAAACTAAACACTGTGCTTCAGTACAAGCAGCCTCTTTGTTGGCATCCAGCAGTACACAACGCCCTCTCCTCTAACTGCCAGTATTACAAGCGATCTATGCATTCTGCTGGGCAGAAGCCTCTCTAAACACAGCTCTGCCTTAAAACCTAATACAGGAAGAAAAAACCCACACATTTTGTTTTAAGTTAATTCTCACAGTCTCACTACCAGCACCCTCCTAACTCAGAATAAATCCTGTATGTTATACAATTATAAACACGCCAATTTCTTTTCCTTATTCACTCATTCTAAGATTTTTTTTTTCCTTCCAAAACAGGTGAGTCAACTTGTTACCATAGTGGTGATGAAGAAGAAGAGACTGAATAATGTCAAGGGCCAAAGCATGCTTTCAGGATAATTTGGGAATTTCAGGAGCCAGTATATGAATACTTCACGTTACTGCTCCAAAAGCCATCTGGAATAATGGCTACCCCGAGCCTTTGCCTTCTTGCGTTCTCTTGCAGTTGGAGCTCACAGCCTTACAACAGGAGACGCTATTAAGGAGAAAACCCCCCAGTTCTTAATATGCTAAAGCGATAAAACCTTTAACACTAGCAGTAATTAGGGCAGCAGACCAGAGATTCAACTCTCACATGATGCAATGTTGCCTTGTCAGCGGGAAAAGAACAAAGAAAAAAAAGGAACAACAACAACAACAACAAAAAGACTTAAGAAAGCTAAAAAGCTCAGCTGCTAGATCTTATTGTCTTATTTCTGGAGTTCATGAAAAACACTTGCTAAAGCACACACACACACAAACCACAGCAAGATCAGTAAGAGAGACGGCAAGAAGATCCAGAAACAAGAAATAAAGCATATTTGTTCTTAGAAACAAGGGGGAAGGTGTTAATCTTAGTGAAATAGGATTCCTGCAGTACTGGCAAAGTTACTGTCAGGATAAATTACTTGCTTCAGCAACTACCAAATACAGAAGCAGGCCTGTCAGGGTGCCAGACTAGCTCAAACACCCGCCCTTCCAGCGAAGCATTTCTATTGCACGCATTTAGTTCATATTTCATCACTTTTCTACTGTTCCTATTTTTGCATCTTTGCTTCATGCCCTCTCCTTTGTGCAACTATATTCCAGATCATGGCAAGAATTTGCAATTTAACATTAAAGCCAAGATGGATGCAAGACGGGGGGTTTTTTGGTGTAAATTGCATGGAATGCCTTCCTGACTGACACACATGAATAAAGCTATCACTGCTGGTATCGCATTTCCCAAAAAGAAGATACGAATGAAAAATTAGTTTATGGGTATGTAAATTTTGATTATTCTGACACATTGAAACAGCTCTAGAAGAACACATATTTTCAGTTCCCAGCATGTCAAAAAGGCTCATTTCTATCTTTATTCCACAGAAAAGGGAATGAAATTCTAAAATGTAACCACGGCACAGACAACGCTAAACGAGATTAAAAAGGTAAAATTCGGCACAAGTATAATATGCTCTTGAAGACCCACTGTACATCTATTTATATTCTGGTCCTACTTCACGAACACACGCAAACAATGCAAGTAAGTACTGGCTTTGAAGACCTGGGGTGATTCTGCCACCACTACTACATGCTCAGGGTGCCTTCATCCAGCTCTGAGGGAAACATATTCCATGACACTTACTCTATCAAACTACAAAATCCCAATTGTTTTCCAGTAGCATCTGTAAGACCGTACTGCTTTTCAGCTATCTGTCCACAGATAATCTGAAAATCACTTATAAACAGCATCAATTTAAACACTACAGAGAACATTGTATTACGCTATGCTGTAACATTATAGGAGCAAAGTTCCTTGGAGTGTGCTTAAGGATACAACTGAAACTTGCTGTCTATGCAACTCGATTTTTTCTATCTTTAAATGCTGCCAAGATATTAAAAAAATGCTTCTCTTAAGATCCTCTACAGTATTCAGATGGAAATATATGGGGGGAAGGAAACAATAATATCAAAACAATGAGAATACTGTGTACTAATTCGAATACTAGCATACTATTGTATGCTAATTCTTACTAATTCTAGCCAATTAAATTGCACATAATGCAAATCCTAGAGCGACTAGAATACGAGAAAATAATTTATCCAAATAATACTACATAATTGTATTTCCAGAAAAGCTGGGATACAAATAGTGAACAATTATATTTTGATTCAATAAATTGCCCTAATAAATTGTTCAAGAAGCTGCCAAAACATGTCATAACCATGAGATAAACAGAAAGATGCTTAAGTTGTGAAAAAATAAATTATATTAATATATAAACAAACCAACAGTCGAATATTGTATTAGCAAACTACAGTATATGGTAACATACAGCCTGCAAAACTGACAGACAAAATATACCTATGATGCCTGCATTGTCAAACCATAATGGCATCTCAATAAAAAAAAGACACAACTAAGAAAGAGGTTAATCACAAAAGTCTAAAGAAATATATTCAAGTTCATATTCATTAGAAAAATCAGTTGTAAAAGAACAGTCCAACGACAGATGGAATGACGTAGGGTAGGAATGATCAGTATTTAAACAACAATCTATTTTAAAAATACTTTCTATTTGGAATTTTATTACAGATTTTTAGTGCAGTTTAGTTTTTAGCAGCAAATTCGATACCACCATCAGTGTAATCAGCAAGAGACAGTGGGCTTATTCTAGGTATACCTGTAAGAACCATACGCTCATGTGCGTATTACAAAGCCTTAGGTACCTTCCTAACTCATTTATCGTAAAAATATATAAATTATTTACAGCTATATACCCACATTTTAACCACAGACATGCACACACAATCACAATGAAAATAGGCAGCCTGGTACCACCAGAATATGAATTATGACAACCACATACAAACAGAAACTATGAATAGAAATTCATTTTGATGTCACTACCTTATTCATTCGGGGAGTTATCCAAAGCTCTCTAACATCAATGCAGAGCTCTCCATTGCCTCAATGAGCTTTGAAAGAGATCTTTAACGAGAAAGAGAACTAGCCAGCATATACTTATAATAGTCACTGGTTTTACAAAGGTCAGTACAACTAGCAGGATTTTTATCCCGGGTTATCTTAAACTTTGCCTTGAATGTTCAGTTTGAGTACTCCAAAAAAAGCTGTTTAAATGTCAAAGTAGCCTCCACAAAAGAAAGTCAAAGTTCTTCCTTCTGATGAGGCAACTCAGGAAAAGTCCCACATGAGTGGGACTAAACAGTTAGCAACTGACCTGCTTAGATCTTAAATGATTATTTTGGTTAAATCTTTTACCTATAAAACTTTCTCTCTCTACATGCACTGTACTAGTCCTGGTTTGAAAGCAATCGTTGCTCCGTAGCACCGTGCATGAGAAACTACATATCAAACAGGCTAGGACTACAAGTTTAAGACACCATCTGATCCAAAGCTGCATCACAAAGCGTAGACGGGAAAAAAGACTGCTAGGTCTTCTAACCCCACACGGAGTTGGGGACTGGAGAAAAGAAGAAATGCTCATACTCACAGAAAAAGGACCAACACAAACACGGCTTGCTTTCTCTGGGCTCCTGCCAGAAGTTTAAGAGCAACAAAGATCTAACACAGATGAGCAAGGCTGGCACGGCTATACACTGGAGATTCAAGCACTTATTGCATCCCTGATCTAAATTCGTAACGTAGTTTAAATTAAAAGTGAAAAACAATTTTTAGAAGGGATTTTGGATGGGATAGCAAGTGACAGAAAACTGGTCCTCTTTTTCCCCAGTAGCATTTTGTAGCTGTGACCCGAGAGCTGTTTTGCTCATACAAAACAAAATCTCCAAAACAGAACAAAACAAAAATTTAAAAAAATCATCAATGATTTGCCCAATAGGAACAGGAAAAATCGAGCCACATAAGAGAAGTAAAAATCCTAGAATATAAGTGATCCTTGGCTAGCCTTTCATTCTAGTTATCTCTGTCCTGCTTGAAAGAGGTAAGTAGTCAAACTCTATCCTTGCTTAGCTGCTTTATGACATGCTTAGTTTCTACTGAGGCAACATCAGTTATTTCTGAACATATCTTTGTTCCTATCTAGATTATTTGCACACAGATTTGACACAAGAACTGTTGATAAAAAGAAGAATCCTCTCTTTTAAGCTCATAAATGAGGATATTGTTTTTACCTGACAATATCCCGAAATTTTTTGAGTCCAGGAGTGAAAACTAAGGAGAGTTTTCAATTTAAATTAAAAATAAAAAAAAATAATAATAATTTTCTAGGCGTGAGATAACTTTGCATTTTTCATGAGCTCTTAATCACATGGATGATTACTGCCTCTGTATGGGGAACTCACCGTAAACATGAAAACCTAAGGAGAACGAAAGATGAAGAGAGCAGCTTTCTGAGAAGGCACCAAGTACTAGCTGGATTAAATGGACCTATGCTATTTCACGCCCAACTGAGGCTCTGACTGAAGGTAGAGAACTGCGGTATTTATAATATTAAGGTATATAAAGGAGAGAAATAAAGATTGTTGGACATATGCAATATTTCTTTACATACAGCACATGTACATAAAAAATACATGTGCCTACCAACTAGCTCTAGACAATTACAAAACCGGGTATTGGATATGTCCCTGATGTGTAGTTCCTAAATCCTTTTCCAAAAAAAGGTTTATTTTTCTGTCACAGAATCATCATATCACCCTTCAAACAAATCACTTCATCTTCATGAATTAAAGGGGAGCCAGACTGCACAAAATCTCAGCACTACTTTTTTGGCCAAAATCATGAATTTATGTAAGCATGCTATAGCAACAGTTTTCATATCTTTTCTTTCTTCCACTAGGAAAATGATCAGCACTGTTCTGATAACCTGGGCTACAAAGTAATGGCATGCACTATGCAGAGAAAACATTAAATAAATCTGCAGCACAGTGTTATGCCAAGATCCATGCTGTGAACTGTGAAAATTGTTTCATAAATTCTGGCTGATCAAGGTTAAGGGATAATTAATTAAGAGATTAAATTTAAATTCTGCCAAATCCTCTATATGGACATATACAAACACAAACATCAAAATGGGTAACTGCATGCACGGTTAGCACTCCTGAATATCAGACCTACATTTTTATCTATTACATTTTTATTCTTCTTCTACAGCCACTTATGGCAACAGTTGCATATCATCAATTTTACTGCTTTATCTATATAACCAGTAATTTCTCCATGTCAAGAAATCTCTGAAACCTATCATGAGGAAAAACACCCACCTTAATATAGTGGGAATAGAGGACTCAAACTTCAGAAATTGAGAAACTATTTAAAGGAGGATAATTCTTTGTGGTTTTAACCTACTGGACTTGAAAGCAATGGCACCAGCTATAAACCTCACACTAAATGCTCCTTTATAAGTTACAAAACTGTTTGATGAGTTAGTATTTTCGTATCTACAACCCTAGTAAATTTGCAGGAAATTCAGTCTAGTGCAGCTTGGGTGTTGTGCACTCATCTTCATCCCACTCCTATTTCCATTTTTTTTTTTGTTAAAGACCTGGATATCTCATTAGGAGATTTGTTAGATCTGGCAGTATTATTCGTTTTCTTATCAAAAACTTCCATCTACCCTCTGTACCAAATGTGTCATTTAGCTCAAAATTACTCATGAGCCTTAACAACTGAGTATAATCAATTCCTTCTATAGACTTTTACAGACATTCTGGATTTCTTCCATTGCTTGCTCATTATTTCGCAACACACTTTTCAGTATTTGCAGATTTATCAGAAAATGTAATTGGTGTGATCAGCTCCATTGCCAAGGAGTGTCAGGTGGGATTAAGCTGACTGACCTGCAGCAACTGATCAAAACCATGGAAGTACTAAATGGGAAAATGGTTTTATTTTTGTCGCTGTTACAATTTTACGGTCTTCAGCCACAAGTTAATCACAGCCAATTGCACAGAACTGCTGATGTTGGGACATTACATATTAATGGGGGTTGCTATTTTTGATGCTTCTCTGCAAGGTGCTCTTAAGACTTGGCTGTTGAGGAGGCAGCATGCTATGCAAATCTATGCTGACCTGGAGCATATCACACTGTCGTATGAAAAAGTTTCATTCAGGCAACCACAAGAGAAGTAAGAAAGAAGCTAATCACTTGCCTTCTGAATACATGGAGTAGACAAGTATATCGATATCATGAGCATGGGCAATGACATGAACTAGTAACTGAGTTGGATCATTTCAGAAGTTCTTTTTGTTGAGCTGAGATTAGTGTGACTCCGCAGGACCCCAGAACTGTATGCCAGTCCCAGCCTGTAACCTGACACTCGTGAAGACCCTCCCTGGTTAGCCAAGGTGGATCCCAGTTGACCGGAGGTTAGCAAACGTGACTCCCATCTTCAAGAAGGGTCACAAGGAGGATCTGGCGAACTACAGGCCTGTCAGCCTGACTTCAGTGCCAGGAGCGGATCATCTTGAGTGCCATCACATGGCATGTATGGGACAACCAGGTGATGAGGCCCAGTCAGCGTGAGTTCACGAAAGGCAGGTCCTGCTTGACTAGCCTGATCTCCTCTATGACACGGTGACCTGCTTGGTAGGTGAAGGAAAGGCTGTGGACGTTGCCTACCTAGACTTTAGTAAAGCCATCAACACTGTTTCCTATAGCATTCTCCTGGAGAAACCGGCTGTTCATGGCTTGAATGGGTATACTCTTCACTGTGTACTCTTTGCTGGGTAAAAAACTGGCTGGATGGTCGAGCCCAAAGAGTTGTGGTGAATGGAGTTAAATCCACTTGGTGTCCAGTCACAAGTGGTGTTCCCCAGGGCTCAGTATCGGGGACTGTTCTCTTTAATATCTTTATCAACAGTCTGAATGAGGGAATCAAGTTCACATTCAGTAAGTTTGCAGACGACACCAAGTTGGGCAGGAGTGTTGATCTGCTTGAGGGTAGAAAGGTCCTACAGAGGGACCTGGCCAGGCTGGATCAATGGGCCGAGGCCAATGGTATAAGGTTCAACAAGGCCAAGTGCCGGGTCCTGCACTTGCGTCACAACAACTCCATGCAGTGCTACAGGTTTGCAGAAGAGCGGCTGGAAAGCTGCCCAACAGAAACGGACCTGGGGGTGTTGGTGGACAGTCGGCTGAATAGGAGCCAGCAGTGTACCCACATGGCCAAGAAGGCCAATAGCATCCTGGCTTGTCTTAGAAACAGCGTGGCCAGCATGACTAGGGAAGCGATTGTAACTCTGTACTCAGCACTGGTGAAGCCGCACTTGAAGTACTGTGTTCAGTTTTGGGCCCCTCACTTAGAGGGGGGACACTGAGGTGCTGGAGTGTGTCCAGAGAAGAGCAACAAAGCTGGTGAGGGGTCTGGAGGACAAGTCTTATGAGGAGCAGCTGAGGGAAGTGGGGTTGTTTAGTCTGGAGAAAAGGAGGCTGAAGGGAGACATTATCACTCTCTACAACTACCTGAAAGAAGGTTGTAGTGAGGTGGAGGTTAATCTCTTCTCCCAAGTAATAGGCGATAGGACAAGAGGAAACGGCCTCAAGTTGCGCCAGGGGAGGTTTAGATTGAATATAAGGAAAAACTTCTTCACTGAAAGGGTTATCAAGCATTGGAACAGGCTGCCCAGGGAAGTGGTCAATTCACCATCCCTGGAGGTATTTAAAAGATGTGTAGATGTAGTGCTTAGGGACATGGTTTAGTGGTGGACTTGGCAATGTTAGGTTGATGGTTGGACTTGATGATCTTAAAGGTCTTTTCCAACCTAAATGATTCTATGATTCTAAGAAAAAGACGCAATCAACCTTTTTCTTAACCCTTCATCTTTAAAATCATTCCCCAAACTGCTCAACTTCCACCAAATGAGGTCTTCTAAATGAATCAGTGGAGCACATACCTTGATCTGCCAGGTAAATGGCTTTCCCAAGTACCATTAAACAACTGTTAACAATTTCAAGAATTTTTAAATGTTGCACACACTGATATCTATATTGCATGCACTAAAATAGTCTGATGGTTCTCCAGCATGTTTTTTTATTATCTGAACTAAGGCTTATTCAGCTGAGAAACCTAAGCAATAGGATTGGGACTGGAATTGCAGCATTACAACCTATTTCAGAGTGCTAGATACTAAGTTCAGCACACATGATGACAATACGCTGGAGATGGCATTTGTCCTATACAGCTTGCCTAAAAAACATGGGGAAAACCAGAGTTTTCTTGTACCTCGAGAGTGCCTAGCTAAACAACAGTCACTGGGTTTGTTTGTTACTATTAAATACTTTATAATGGATATTCTTAGAACAAAACATCTTCGCTGCCAAAGAGAACATCTGATTATATCCACCGGCTCCCAATATTCTCCGTTACACTGAGATATGCTACTAGAAAATACACAAAAAGCGTGCCAATGGGGTGTTCTGCTGTGTCTCTGCAAGCAGCTGGGCAAGGGTATGCCCATGCATATTTCCAAGTGAAAAAGCAATTTAATACGATAAAGTTAAATCCTATTACTATATCTAGTACATTTTTATTATTAGTTATTTAAATTTATGGGTATATGCAGTGGCAACACACCATGAAATGAAGGAATTACCAATTTCCAGCATGAATTACTTGATAAAAGGGACTGCATTAAATGCAGAGTTGTTGAATAAATCAGTAATGCTACAGTAGTTAATTACAAAGTTACTTAAAGGAAGAAAACCTGCAGTATTTTACAGTGTATTAAACTTGCAATTGCTTCCTAAGTGGCTAACAGACAATATTAGTAAACACAATACATTTCAGAGTGGACTGCAGGAAACACTTCAATGTCTTTAAAAATCATAGTTTAAGGCCAATTCCATATTGCTTAGCAATCAGGCTACGAAATATCACAAACACTTAGCTTTCTTTTAGTACTTTCCATTAGTAGATTGCAAGTGCAGCATAAAAGAAGACTCTATAATTATGCTTATTTTACTGATGAGGTGAAAGATACACGGGGATAAGTAATGTAGCCAGTGATATCTGACAGGCTAATTACAGACTGAGTGATTTCAGTCTGACCCCCAAGTCTCAGGCAACTGTCATGGCCAGTCTCACAGTGGTTTTGACATAATTTTCCACATTTCTCGTTTTTTCAAGCGCAATCTGAAAACACTGTATTGGACACGTTAAGTTCTAATGACAGTCACGACAGCTGCAATTTCCCTCAGTAAAATAAATGATTAATTAGTAAAACACAGTACGCAATATATGTCCAGAGTGACTTATCCCTATTGCTAATCGTAGCAATTAGCTTTAATTTCTAAAGCTCCACTGCCTGCATGGTGTTTTGCAGAGCTGAGAAAGAAGCATGGGCATGCACTGAATAATTTATATTTCAAATTACACAGACACACAGACAACGTATCTTAATTTTCTAGATAAGCAATCAGTAAGGTCACTTCTGATAGCCCCACAAAAATATCTAAAAGTACAATTATATCGTTGATAACCTATATATTTCATAAAGAATACAGGGAAAATATATTTTTTAAAAAGCCTAAATGTGGGCAAGATTTTCTTTGTACTGAGACATTTAGTAAAATGAATCAAAAGCTCAACAAAAACCCATCACCATTAACTAAATGGATTCCTTCCCAAAATAGCTGTATTCTTTCACTATGTTTATTCCAGCATAAAGATCCCATCTTGCCAGGCACAAAACCAACACCATATGAGTTTTCCTCATACGTCTCTGCCTGAAATGTTCTACCAATGATTTCAACAAAGACCTGAAATGTCCTCTTAGTTAGCCAGCCTTCGACATTGCCTCAGTTAGCTATAACTCAAACCATAAAAACAGTGATAGATGTAAATAATGTCAGTCTCATCTAGAAGAGTACAGGAACGCGCACATATTGTTTGGGAAAGAGGCATAATCTATTCATAGTTGTTGATAGCAGTAAATGAGGAAGAAGCTACAGTCTAATTTTTAGAAGGTCATTAACTATACACAGTGAAATATTGGCCAGAAATGTAATAAAACATAGAAAGTACTGCACAGCATATGGGGGGAAAAAAGACGAAACAGATTCTGAGTTGCAGACCAGTTCAGAGCAAAAAGGCCTGCCCAAAGTCAGAAAGGGAAGAATCCATTTCTTAGGAGAGGGCGAACTTACCCATCCAACTCCTCATTTTCTTGGTTTGGGTTTTTTTTGTGGTTTGTTGGGGAGGAGGGGGGGGGGGGGGTTGGGTTTTTTTGGTTTGGTTTTTTTTTTTTTTTCAGTGAGAGGAGTTATTACTGAGAAAAAGGTCAACACCAAGTAGACTTTGGGGAAAAAAATCCCAACAGTTCAATAAACATCAGTGAGATGGAGAGAAAAAGGAGACCAAGAACTACTTGTAAATCACAGACAGGCTACATGACAGCTTGTATTGTCTTATATGCTGAAGTGGCTTTTATCAAGCTGCCTGTGCTGCTCATATCTGGTAATGCTTTTTCATGAAACATTGCAGCCCACAGGTCTTGGTTACTCCATTTATTGCAGACTTGTCTGTCAGAAACAGAACATCCATGCGAAAAAGCTGCTGAACAGATTCAGGCATATTTTCTGGACCAATTTCTGGCGGATGACCAAGTCTCCTCATGTGCCAGGGTCCTCCAGACCATCTTTAGCTTTGTTCAGTGAGGTCCTCAAAACTATAGGGGGCAATCGGCCTTATGAGACTTGCATGGCCAAAGCTATAAAGAAGTATTAGTAGACATTTTCATGGCTTTTTCACTGAAAGTGAAAGGGTAATTAATTCTCTTAATTTAACGATCATTCATTAGTCTTTTACTAAATACATTACCTAATACCATTCTCAATCTTGCAAGTTACTGCCATGTCTTCAATTTCCCTTTTCACGATAAGACTAATAAGAAGCTAAACTCACAGCTTTATAAATCTGCAGCACAGTACAGCATATACTGTATGCAGTTTTTCCATTTAGATTCTTCAATTACAAGCAACTGCAGCAAAAAAAAAAAAAAAAAATGCATATTGTACTAGCTAGTATTACATTTTGGCAGATCATAATTAAATTATTCCTGAGAAGCAGTGCTCAGTGCAGAAGGATTATATTAAATAACAGGGCTAATATTTTAACTCAATTAACAAGTTATTTTTCAATAAAGAGGTGTACACTACTGTAATTTGTTCTTCTATGGGTAACCTCAGCTATAAAACAGAAATACTGCAGCTTTTTCCTGATAACTCATGTGTAATTTTTCCCCATGTAGATTATACGCTTTGTATATTTTTTTAAAGTGGATGAAAACAAGTGACATATTATTATTTTTATAAATAAATATAGTTATTCTATACTGTTATAGGCATAAAATATTTCACTCCTATACCATATAAGCCTGCCAGAGACTACGTTTGACTACATCTAAAAATACGTGAGCATTCCATGGCAAGGAAAGAATTTTTCTTTTATGTCTTTTAATTCTGTACCATTGTGAGTTTGATTTATAATATTGGTTGGGACGGAAGTGATTTTTGGATGAAGAAATTGCATCTAGTTACAATGGAAGTAAGGTACCTTCTCCATGGAAACTGCCTGCCAAATATGCTCAGATGACTTATTTATCGGATTCTTCAATACAATATTTCAATTTGATGGAATTATATTTTCCTGGAATCTTTCACTAATAATTTAAAAGTGACATAAATGTATAAATGTCTGTATTACTGAAGACAATCAAGATTTGTCGTTCCAATATCAATTTGTAATATAATTCAAGGTCATCCTCTCTTTGGTTGTTCAAACTAGCTACTTATGGCCTTCTGAATCATATTCCAGTTTTGGTTTAATTCCTAATATTTTAATGTGCTTTAAAGACTGTTTCTGAATATTTTGTTGTTACTGCTCTCTCAGTCTCCTGCAATTATACCATGGATGATGCCCACTGTATTGTGGACGGTTTTGTTAAGTCTTTATGGAGATATGAAAACTATATAGCTTAACAGTGACATTTTTTGTTTCAAGAATTAGTATGCGTATTTATAGCAGTAGAACTGGAATATTACACTGAATATCAAACAGCTATTTCTCAGACAGGGCTACTGAAAAGTACACTCCCATACCATTTTACAGCATTCTCCATAGCTTTTCTACCACTGATATGAGCACAAGTTGCTCATTAAAAAACAAAACACAAATAACATCTCTAGGCAGCAAAAGTTTTCCATAATCATCAGACTGGTCATTTCATTCTAGCTATGTAAGAGTTTTGTTTAGCTGTGTGGTAGAACAATGGGTACTACTACTAGCATGTTCCATCCAAAGGTGCTGAAAAACAGAGAGGTAAATGACATCATATATATATTATATATGCATCACATATAACATCCAACTGTAGAATTAGAAAAAGGCCCCTTTGATTTCATAAGGAAGGCAAGACAAAAAGAAAAGGAAAAGAGAGAATCACACTGTGTTACAGTCAGATGGGGAGATGGAAATTATATGATACAAAGGAACAAGTAAGTAAAAGACTGAATGATTAAGTGGAAAAAATAAAATCAATATGAGTTACATAAGAAGGTACTAGTAACCGGACCTGAAATTCCAGTGAGTCACATGAAGTATCTTGTGTTCCTTTTGAGGAGATCACCCGGTCAATGTTTTTAAAGATGACATACTACAAGGTGCAACGTATCTCCATACAGAAAATCACAGTAGATTTTTACACAAGTTTAACAGAACTTGATGCATGAAAAATAAAACTCTTGCACTTACCATCATGGCAAGAAAGAATTTTTCTTGCTAAACATAGCTAATGAGCTAAACATAGAATTATTCACACCAGAAGCAACAGAGCGTGCTGCCAATGTTACCAGCTGAATGTTAGAACCGCTATGTCATGTAGTATTATAATTCTTATTATTTATTTCCATATATAATAGTGTTACAAATCCTTCTCAGTGGACAAGAACCTTTAAATTCAGTCTATATTCTGACATTATGTAAGGAGGAACTGATGGAGAACTAATGATTTCAATTCTGATTTCAGCAAAACAGAAGGCCATTTAGAAGCCCAATACATAAAGCTTCTAGTGAACTGAAGGAACCTGGAAGGCATGAGGCTTGCCAACCAGAAAAAACATGCTATTTAGGAGGGCTAGCGGATAACTATCATGGCTAAACCTTTGACAAATCACCTCAGACAGGACAACAATTGGTTGAATTTAGATACAGATAATCAAGAGGTGAGCAGTAAAAAAACCAAACCTGCCAAAGCCTTATTTTGGTATTTAAATGTCTCGGTTAAATGACTAGCACCTCATCATATGATGAAGTTCCAACAAGGGAAATTCTGATTAAATCTTAGGGGAAAAAAATTACGATGATGTAGTAAAATATTGGAACGGTTCCCCAGAGATGATGTGGTACCAAAATCTTAAGTGGACAAGGACCTAGTAACCTGTTCTACGTTGGCCTTGGTTTGAGCAGAGGGGTTGGACCTCCAGAGAGCCCTCTGAATCTAAATTATTCTGTAATTCTATGAAGTATATAGATAAAAACCAACCAAACAAAAAAATCTTTCTTGTAGATCTCAAAGACACACGCTGCAGTTCACTAACACAAAGAGGAAAGCTTGTCAAAAATGTATCCGAGTCAAAGCTCCACAGCTGGAAAGTGTCAAAAAAAACCCAAACCCCAACCCAATAATAATTTAATTTCTTTTAAAATCCTAAAGGGAAGTGGATGCAAAAGCAAATTCTCAAAGCAACACCAGTAGTCCATGGGGGAAGCAGGAAAATACAGCAGGACAGGACAAGCCAGGACTCTTGAAATTGTTAGAATACCTTAAGAAATCTGATTTCAGCCATCATTTACAAACTCCAGCTAGTAACCTTTAAGTTTAGTACTGCCACTTAAGGGAACAGTCTTTTCCTTTGCATCTCTCCTCTGAATAAATTGCATGTGACTTCATAGCGATTAACAAATGTAGTAAGAAAACTGAAAAGCTCTAAAATATTATAGGAAAACAATACATTTTCTTTTGATCTAAAGTAGTTCGTCTCCCCTGTCCCCTTTTCGGTAAAAGCTGAAGTGAAACATTATACTCTGCACACCAAGATGGCATTATCAGTTAAATTCTGCTATAGTATAAACTTTCTGACCTCCACCATGTTGAGGCACTGCTATTTATACTTCTGCATCAATTCCATATATTCAAGATATATTAAAAGACATCAAGTCCATAAACTTTTCTGACCCTTTTCTGCTGCTTAGCTCATTAATGCTGAAAGCTATTAATTTAACAAATGAGTGGGTGATTACCTCTTGAAGAACTCTCTTCATTTTCAGAAGCAATGTCTTTACAGCTGTGCAGTCTTGCAGCATCAATCTGAAGGGTAAAGATTCAATGCCTCCACCTTCTTCCAGACCAGTAAAAGGCCACTCCACGGAGGGGCTGCCAGCCAGCTGGCTAACACGAGGGTACCTGGCTTCTCCTTGGTCTACCTCCTTCGACAGCTTCAGAGAAAGGTTCCTTACAAGAGAAAACAGAAAGATCAACACTGGAATATGAAAAAGAAAAAGAACTCAATAATTTTGGGCTTTTAGTTCCTTTGAGTTTAAAGACACATTACACATTCACTTTATGAGCCTGCTAGCATGAACGTCCTTTATAATGTACATCTAGCCATATGGTGTTAGCAATAAAATACGCATTTATAAATGTACCATTTTCTACAGGAATTGAAACCATGCTCTATCCCACACCCTTCAAAAGAAAGCCATTTTCTTAAAACAAAATATCCTATGGGCAAAACTGCTATGGGTGTATTTTATTTCAGTTCAGCTTTATGAAAAAATGAATCTGTCATGCACTTTCAAAAGCTAAATCACATTCTTCTATATGCTTTGACTTAGAACTCAAAAAGAAAAGAAAACCACCAAAGAAAATACTCCCTTCTGGGCTTGCCCAGTGACATAAGATGAACCTGCTATTCTATAAAATGGAATTTGAAATTTAATTAATCTGTACTCGCTCTGATGTTTAGTTACCATTGAAGCTATTTAAGCAGAAAAACAAAACAACAGTAAGTTGTGGTTGAGAATCTATTAAAGACAATAGAAAGATTCTGAAAGATTTTGATGGACTTTGGAGGTAACGGAATACAATTATTTTGCTGCATACATACTATCTTCCTTAAATCAGAGCAAGTAATCTATAAGACTTTGCCATGCTGAAGAAAGTCCAGCGAAGACCAACAAGATGGTGAGGGGGCTGGAGTGCATGCTAAATAAGAAGAGGCTGAGAGAGCCAGCTCTCCTCAGTCTTCCAAAGAGAAGGCAAAGGGAATCTCATCGGTGACTGGAGCAGTGTCCCCACTGGGAGGGTGCAGAGATGATGGAGCCAGGCTATCCTTACAGATGCACAGCAATAAGATGAAAGGTAATGCACAGAAGCTGGAATAAAGGAAGTTGTGAGCAGACAGAAGATTTTTATTTATTTATTAACTTACTTATTACTATGAGGGTGGTCAAACAAAGGAACAGAGGCTCAGAGATGCTATGGGACACCATCCTCAGAGATATTCACAATATGATGGGGCAAGCCCCTGAGTAACCTGCTGTAATTGGACCTGCTTTGAGCAAGGGACTGGAACAGACCTGCAGAGGTCCCTTCCCACCTGTGTGATTCTATGATCCAAAGGTCATAGGTCCAATCAGCTGAAATCAGCCACAAGTTTAATAGTAGAAAAATAATTTAAACTGACATTTTGGTGGAACAGAATGTAACCAAAGACACTAAGGATTTTTCTGACACGAAAGTATTCACAGCTTTAATGTTGTACCTATTTTCTCTTTGGCCTATGGAGAAGAAGGACAAATCTGAATGGAGAATAAATCTGAAAATGTGGCTGCACTGTGCAATAGTAGTATATTAATTACTACTAAATTACAAAAGTGTTATTAACAGGGATGCATAACACCATATTCATACTCAATTAATTCACTACAATTAAAGATGCTAGCATAAGTGGTGAAGAAAATGACAATTATTGTTCATTTAATGTATAGTTCCAGTTTTCTGTTCCATTTGAATTTTCATGCAACACAAAACTGGTCCTGAATTTTAAGCATGGCCGTATTTTGGAAGGACAAAGAATATTTTTCCACATGAAATTTTTCTTAGTTAACTTTGGTTTCATAGGAACATACAAAAAGGGATTAATGGGATTTCTCAAGACAAACAATTCCCAATGCCATACTAACAAATTGGAAATGAAGCTACTACAATTATCTTTTATGGATGGTTCATTTTTATATTTTGCAAGCTATGTGATGTGCAGCAGGGCCAACGTGTTAGATCAAGAAGTGTACCACAGAGATCACAGATACGGACAGATGGTCATGGTGGCCAATGGAACTAAAATTTGCTAATGAAGGCTTTTCAAGACTCTCATGAAACAATGAAATTTGTCCATTTTAATTTTTAAATACATTGAAACGACTTTGTGAGTAGAGTATTTTGCATCCTTTAAAATAAGAATCTGAAGTAGACAGTAAAGGTGCTTTTGACTGATGGATATTAAGCCACTGCTGCTTCACAGCCTCTATTAAAGAAGGCTCAGGTATAAATCACCTAAGGAACAAACAACTTTTAACTGAAGTTTCATAATATAGGCCACTTTTAAGCTTTTCTAAAAGAAGCCATATTCAATCTCTTGGAGTCTACACTTAAGTAAGATTTATGTAGCCAGAAAAGCATATTCTTTAAATTGAGTAATGTGAAAGAAAAAGGTCCTCTTTTTTCCTGCCCAGTGCCTGCAGGCCGGGAGACCAATTATTCCTCAGAATATTCTGTATGGTCCCTTTGCAAGTCCCACAGAAGTTTCATCTTCCTCACGCTCCTGAACAGGCATCTTATGTGGGTAACATCCTGACACTGAGAAAAGACCAACTTAAGACATAATGCCTCCTAGAAGGAATCTTTTACAGCACGGTATCAGGGAGAAGAACCTGGCTTCAACATCAACAGCAAAACCCTGCTGCCCCAGCAACGAGGAAACAAGCAGTACTCTTAGAGAACTATCATCCTCTCTTAGATGGAAGAGATACAGTGTTTATGAATAAGCTATAAATGTATTGGAAATACAGCAAATCTTATTTTCAGCTGAAGAAAATACCTTCAACGACTTCAGTGGGCTTTATACTGACAACACACAAAATTACCATCTTTTCAAATACAGAACCTTGTACTGCATTATGAAAAGCACCATAATAACATATCTCCACTCATGATCATAGAAGTTTAAAATCTAACTCAATTGCTACTGGAAAATGGCAACTCAGAGTTGGTACACAGTGAGCATTCAGATCATATAGTACTTCAACTATCTGAAAAGAATATAACTGATCTGTGACAGAAACACTCTTCACTGTCTGATACAACTCCTTCTACTCACTGCAGGAAAAAGCTCATTTTAAATTCATTCCAGAACTGATATTTCATCAAGTTCATTATTATCAATGTCCAGGTGGTCTATTACAGTATTATTACGGTAATCCACTGCAATTCATCTCAAAGCAGCAGTAGAGATTTAGCAAGAAAAAAAGACATTCTTACTAAAATTAGAAGTTTTCTCTTCTAAGTAAAACACCTCTTTGCCTCTGAAGTCGGAGAAGAGGCTCGTTCCTTGACTGGTAGTGCAGCAGCTCCTTACCGATGGCTAGCACCCTCCACCTTCCAAAGATGCATTTATTGTAATAAAAGCATTTCACAGGCAAATGTTATCTGTGACAAACTTCTGAAACTGTGGACAAAAAGCCTCAAAAGGTCTATTTTAATGACTAAAGACAATGTATTTCATTTAAATGACTATTAATTCTGTAATATTATCAACATAAAATATTTCCGAAAAGTAATTTGGTCACTTTTAAGTATATGGCTCCTGTCTGAGCTCTAAATTTGTCTGACATAGACACACGCTTGGGCTATGTCCCTATTTTAATAAAACCGTAGCTGAAAATGTTCCTGGGCACTGGAAGTCAGTCAGTGTTAAAGCACTTGTGAAATGGCTTGACCCAACCCAGCTATCACTCTTTCAAATGATTCCCTGGCATGCTTTGGCTGTCAGTACAGGCAAATTGGATGGGACCGCTCCATTCTGAGGGATGTCAATGGTGCAATGTGCACTAAAGAACCATCCCCCGTCGATGTCACCTCAAATCTCTAAGCATGGCCATGGAGCCGTGAAGCTCCAAGCATGAGATCTGAAACCCAGTCAGACTCCTAGGCAAGAGAAGAGCCAGCCTGCTTCGAAAGGTGTGAGGTGAACTGTGGATGCAGTGGCAAATCACAGCTGAGAAGAGTGGTAGGAAGGTGCTCTTCATTTTCTCCCAGGTATTACAGACTTCACTTCCCAGATAACGAGTGGTTCTCATATTCTGTTTGATGATCAAAGTCTGATAGATGGCATACTTAAAACTCTGCCTGGTCCTCTAGATCAATGTCATAGGGAAACAGGGTAATTCAAGTGGTGTCAACCTAAGGCCTGTGGAATACTTACTGTACAATTGCACGTTACATCTAAGAGAACCACAAATGACAACACAGAAAAGCAAGCTTAATGTCAGTAGAATTACTGTCACCATAACGTCTGAAAATCCACAGAAAATTTGTTACCAATTCATAGACGTTAAATAGGGTGAAAACCTGTGCAATGGGATGGTACTTTGGGCCTGCTGGCTTGTTTCTGTTGTATCTGGACATACCCACTGAACACCCTGAATATATTTCCTCATTTCTAATGGATAAAAAAATAAGAAGCTACAATATCCACTTTTAGCAGAATGGTAGTGCTGTTAAGAAAGAGTTCTATTTCAAAAGCAATCTTTATTGAAATAGCAAGAGAGCATTAAAATAATCAATGAGTGACTTTTAGCATTTTAATAGCCTCTATAAATCCAACGCAACCGCACATTAACTGAGGAAGACACAATTGTTCAGCTCCTTTCAAAGCTTTTTTTCTCTGTTACGAAAGTAGAACGAGAACAACTTTCTTATTCCAAAGCATCTGTAAGGGGTTTTACTGAAAATAAAAGGGAAAAAAAAAAAAAAAAAGGACCAAAATCTTTGCAACTTGAGCTAGTTTGAGTTATTCTTCCCTTCTTTCCCTTAAGAAGGTAGAACAAGAATAACTTTCTTATTCCAAAGCATCTTTAAAGCTTTTACTGAAAAAAAAGGAAAAAAAAAGACCCAAAGATTTGCAACTTGAGCTAGTTCGAGTTATCCTTCCCTTCTTACTGATCCTCAGATCAATGATTTGAAAAGCTTATGGTAATTTGAACTTCACTTACATAAAGATCCCCAGATTATGTGGAGTTTAATCTTCTTAGATTTCATCAGCAGTGCTCAGGATGTTGCTATAGCAGAATTAGCCTAAACTAATACAATTGGTCCCACAGAGTCTGCACTTCTTGATACCAGCTTAACAGAAGAGAACCCACTAACACTGTGGGCATCAGGAAGGCTCTGCAAGCTGAGCAAAAGACCGCAGCCTGTATGGGAAGAGTTGCACATATCTTCTTTCTCCCCTGAGGGCTTATCTTCTAGAGCAGTGTCTTAGAAAAAGCCTTAAATCACTTATTTTCAGTGTTTGAGTGTGCAACTGTATGTGTGTATATTCACATATAGAAAAATCATGTATATATATACACACATACATATTTTTATATATGTATAGTTACAAAATTCATACACGCTCATATAGAAACACATATAAATTTTATCTTCATAAATATTTCAGAAAAAAATACCTCTCTTATTTGTTCATAACTTGGCTCATCAAGAAACATATGTCCTTTTCCTGAAACAAATCTAGACAGCTTTCAATCCACAAATATTTTTTTCTCTCATATAGAATTTTCTTTTTTCTCACCAACATCAAACAGACGAAAGAGATACTCTTTCAGGAAAATCACGAATTACTATTTTGAGAAAGGTCCCTCAGTTGGACACGCAAGAGCAATTACTTCTGATTTTTAGAGAAAAATCTGCCTACCTCAAACACTGCCAAAATTCACTTCAAAGCACTCCGTGGCTCTTTTACAATGATGTATGTTACAGTCATGACCTACAATCATCCCAGATTGAATCTTAATCTCTGAGTAATCTCTTCCTAATCTCACTTATTAAGAGACATGTTCTATCCCAAACAGTTTACAACTGAAATATATGGACACATTTTAGAAAAAGGAAAGGCTTTTCCCCATACTTGGCAGAACTGAGGCATAGACTTTTACAGGCGTGTTCCTATATATTCCAATGGGTATATCAAATAACGCACTGACAGGTGCCTAAATATTCTCAAACTCTGGTCAAGGAGGATAAAAATTGCCAAACTCCTCACTCAGTCCTGAAAATGCAGCCTTTGCAATACTGAGAAGATAGAAGGGTAACCAGAACATAAACACTTGGCTAACTACCCATATTAGCATTCTCTGGCATCAAAATTTATACCTCTCTCTGTCTCACACAATTTCTCAACATTACTTCTGTTCTAACAGAGAATGCTTCAGAAGTTATAGGGAAGACATCTCAGAATATTAAACCACACCGTGACATAAGGTACATATTGTTTGACATTTTACAGCTTTTAGAACTATGTATCATTTATTGGTACTCTGATGCTATGATTTTTCAAGGTCAGCCTTTTAGAAAAATGATGTTCGGTATCTGTCACTATCAAACTACGCACCCCCACACAAATGTGCACACAAACTGTAATTGCTAGTGCTGCAATAACTTAAGAGACTGTCAGCCTTTTCCATTATAACCCCTTTTCTTTCAAAGGTTTATATCGCAGCCATAAAGATTTCCTTTGGGCTAGGACCTGGTGATCATGAAATATGGAATCAAATTAAAAAAAAAAAAAGGAAAAAGCTCTCCATTTTTCAGCTGCTGGTAAAGTACAGCTGATAAGGGCATGTCAAGCATTTCTTTCCCTTCTCTAAACTCTACAGGAGTCAAGAGCTCTGTTTATATCCCTGATCTAGCACACAAAAACACAACACTTGAGATTTCAGTCCTTTTCTTCCTCCTGGAATCTAATAGGAAAATTTAAATGGGATACAAATAAGATAATGTAACACCATACAGTAATTGGATCACATCCAAGAAAATAGCTACTTGGAAAAGACCAGTGGGGCATATTCAATTTCAAGTACTAACAGTGCAGTAGTAAATAAAGTATTACAGACAAACCAGGAAAAGTAAATGAGGCTGGCTGGGCATTGAGAGTCTGGTAGAGTTTGAATCTTTTTAATTTTTTATTTTCCCAAAAAAAAATCAGCAGGGGATCATTCTTGAAACTATTTTACAGCTGGTATACAAAATATAAATTGCAGCTTAATTCTGCACAAAAGCAAGCAGTAACTCCCACTACATCTCTGGTTGGGATATAAACAAAAGAAGGGTTACCTTTTATTTGGACAAAGGATAAATCTACCTGCAGGCATTGCAGCCTTTGTAAACACTACATACTCCTGACTGGACACTGCCTCCACACAGATAAAAGCTAAAGGCACTTGGTGTCCTCTCCAAATCTCACTCCAAATGCACCCCACGGAGATGACCAACTCAGCTGACCCGGGACTAGAACGACAAAATTTTGATCTAATCTATTAAAGAAGACAGGCATTCAAGCGTGCCCGGCAAACTTTATAGTATTGGGGGAAAGGAGAAATACAAATCTGTTTTGCCACTGTCACCTTCTAGATCAAAGCAACATTTCTCCTCACCTTTGCTCTCCGCTCTAAATGCGGGAGTCTTGCTTTTAGAAATTGTGCAAATGGAACATAAAACTTTCAAGTTTTTACGAGGTTAAAAAATGTAAAAAAAAGCTGGAAAATCACAGTGGATATTGGATAGGATGGCTGACTTCCAAGAAGCACAAGAAGTGCAGTCCTTTTATTCAGTTAGCAAACTAGTTTTGCTTACTTAAAAACAAATTGTCAAATACTTCCCACTACAGGTCAGCATTTTTTGCTACCATGGCTTTTCAAAATTCTGCTCAAAATTACGTGTATTTCAAATGAAGGGAAAAAAATTATTTAAAGCATTTTCTATGCCCAGTAAGAAGCTACAGAACTGGCAGTATAAGCTTCAGTGAGAAGATGGATAAGTTAACAGGTAAGGCTAAATCCACTAAAAGACAAAAGGACAGCAGGGTTTGCAACAAATATTTACTCAGTGCCTGGCAGAATTCACAGACATGAGTTAGACAGGTAAGATGGACTTCCAACAAGACCAGAAAATTAAGTGGAAATTTCATATACTTTACAAAGGAGACAAGCCACTCACGTCAAGTCCTGTCTGACTTGGTTTTTAAATATTTGGGAAGCACCTAACCACATTACTACTGCGTAGGCCAAGATATTATCTTTTGATGAAGCTATTAAGCATTAAGAACGCTTTTGTGAAGCACGCGGGCAACTCATTATACCTTATGTTGGCTGAGAGGTTCATCTGACATGTGCGACAGCCAGTTTTAAAGGTCTAATTAATATTCACTAAAATACACAAAATGGAATTCCTTCAGCATTCTGCTTGCTTTCCTAACATCCCAACCCCTACCAGCCTTCATCCTGGGCAGGTGATTCAGGGAACTCTTCCTGGATTGTGTCCAATTACAGAAATGCTATAGGTTATCATGCTATAGGCACACACATTCCTCCACTAGCACAAAGCACACACCTACAGGATTAGATGGCAGCTATGGCTATATTAGATGCCAGGGACTACAAGGAAGAGGACTAAAATGTCAGCAGAGCTGAGCAGTTAGAGTTAAGGGATGCCCTGTACAACAATGAGGTAGTTAAAAGTCTGTGGGTGTTCAGAAAATTCCAATGAGTAATCCTAAAATTTATCATTAGCTCTGTACATTTTCACACAGTAAAATATATAATCAGCAATATAATATAATCACCAAAATAATCACTAATTCCAAACACAGCTTTCTGAGTGAAGATAATGTTCAATATTCTTTAGTGGAATCAACACAATGGTCCTTTATTTTGGTGAAAGTATACGATTAAACAAGTGTATCCCTTCTCATTGCCCTCTAACAGTTTAAGAATAATGAGTAGGAAAGAGTTGTGTTTAAATTCAGAGGATACCTTCTGCCTACTTTATAAAGGGAATTTGATTAATTTGTCAGGAAGAAACTGCAACTTTAAAACCCATCCTATTTCATTATCACATAAAATAGTTGGAACCTAATGTTATTGTTAAAAGAGCTTTTATGTTAAATCCTCTTTTATGACCAATAAATGAAAGCATGTAATGGATTTAGGGACATAATTTATAAAGAAATCCAGAACATGCATGTTACTATATAACCATTCTCAAAAGACAGCAATCCACTAGAGTTTTTTTATGCTTAAATTGGATTCCTCTATAAGGTTTTTAGGAAACATTATGGAATTAATCTTATACAAAATTTCCAGTTCCACTGACAACTGTATGAACATCCACAGTGACTTCAAAAGCCTGATTTAAACAAAAGTAACACAACAACATGAGAAATCCAGCACAAATGGTAATTAAATATTCCAGTTATTTAGTGAAGGTTGCTGCTGAAAAACCTCATGCAGTTCCTGGAACAGCAGTTGCAGTGTATTTTCTTGCTAGCTGAATACTAGCGTATATGTGTCTGTGTGTGCATGGGTGTATATTTATTTGCTTTACACTATCAAGGAGTCTCATAGAATATCCTGAGTCGGAAGGGACCCATGAGGATCATCGAGTCCAACTCCTGACTCAACACAAGGCAACCTAAAAGTTAAACCATATATCTAGAGAAGTATAAGACCAGTGTTTTCAAGCAAGAAGGGAGAAAGAAATCTTTCTCGGTCCATTCGCTGATGTGAAAGCTGTTGTTTCATGATTAACAGTTCTTGGCAAAATAATACATATTTTTCCCACAGTTGAATAACATACACTTTCTGGGCTCCAGCCAAAACTGATCGTAAATGAAGTGTATAGAACAGGAGAAAAAAAGAAACTCCCTCTTAGAGTAACTGCAGAAAAGGTACCTGAGAACTGCAGGTCTAACACTGAGCTAAACCGTTAGCTGGATCTTGTCTACAAAGAGTGCCAGGTACCAACGGGGAAGTAAATAGCTCATGTCCAGATATATGTCTTCGTAAAACGTACATAAAAGACTGGGAGCTTCACAAGCACAAAGAAGTCCCAGGAACCACCTGCCTTCCAGAGGCGCAAAGTCTCCCCTGGATGCTGCACAGCTCAGGGCGTCAACTTACAAAACTGCCACTGGCATAAATAGAGGCCAATAAATTATTAAGAACAAACTCCCAGCTACGTATGGGGATAAAAGCTTGTAAGTTGTGGGACACTCAGGGCATTATTTCCTCACGAGTGTCCTCTCAGACTACCAGAGGGCTGATATTCATTCAGACGGGTTTCACTTACAAGGCAGGTGTTGCAGCGTGTGTACTCGGATTTTAATTAGTGAAATTAAACTCCTCCAAAAGCACATGCTCGACTTTTTTTTTAAACAAATACATTAGAGATCAAACAAAAAGAAAGCTATAAACTAATTAAAGTGTAAATTAACCTAATTGCTTTGTTTTTACGTGACCTAATCGATCACAGTGCCACAGCAGAAACATGTTATTTTATCGTATGGTGAAACTAGCCCACCTACAGGAGATTTCTCTGCCTTTGCCAGTATGTCTTCAATGTTTCTCTTTTTGATTGTAAATAACTCACTAAAAAATAATCAGAATATTTAGTTTGACTAAAAAACTGCAGTAGTGTTTCTGTATTGCCCTGTTACAGAAAACGTTCCCCCTCCCTCCTTTCCCCCATAATGTCACCTCCTATGAAAAAGTAAATCTAAAAAATTGAAAAACTGAGGCCAGAGGCAGATGAAAAAGAAATGTTCCGTTTGGTTGACTAGGCAGGCCTAAAGCTCGGAATCATATTTAAATATCTCTAAATATTTATTTGTACACCAGCACACAGAGGGAAGTAGCATGCTAAAATTTAATACTAGCACTGAGCTGTTTGTTGCTTACAATCGTTTTGTGTTGATGAAGCGTTACTTGATGCGCAAGTGCTTCCAAACTATGTCCCATCAGCAGCTGGGGACTACTAGGACACTAGGTTCCCTGTCTTTTAACTTTGTTTTTTAGATCATCACATTAAAATTACATGTTTATTTCAGTTCTTTACTCTCTGGGTTGTCATTTTCTCTACTTTGGGGGCTCTGCTAGAATCACCTGAGTATTTGGAGCTACTGTAATTGCTCCTAGCTTGCAATGCTAGGCTTGTTTAAGGTTGACAATAACACGAAGAGCAGTATTATGCAAAACTATGCAAGTTTAACAAAGGTGCATTTCACTGAAAACATGTGGCCCGTGACTTGACTTGAATGGCTGAATTCTTTTGCACTGCACATATACAAATTTTTAGCGGTAAATAACAGTAATATTCAGAACACAGTGTCTTTTAATTTAACAGTGCTGTTATGGCCTATGCCATTAAATTATCCAAGGTTGCAACAAATATGATAATGAAAAAACACACTTGAGAATGTTGCTTTAAGGAAGTTATTAAAAATTTAGTAAGATTATTAATTTATAATAGTATTCATAGTATTTCTTCTTTGAAACACTAAATGTACACTACATAAAAGAGTAATTAATATTTTTAGTTACTAATTTTGTGAACTTTAGTCAGGAGAGCATTAACAACATGTAGCCCTAATAACAGTTGCAGCGTGCGTTAAAACTTCCTGTCCAAAGCTCCATCTAGACTGAGATTAAAACTGGACTTGCCAACTCATTTATTTACCAAGGCACTTAGCAATACCACTCCAGCTTTTGGAATTAAGTTGATTTTTTTTAAAATAAAAGTTGCACAAAATGTCAATTTCTGGCTTGCTTTGTTGCCAGACACAGCTTGAAATTCTGATCTGAGCACAGTCTATAGACTTTGAAAGCAGGAGACAAAGAACTCAAAAGATATGCCTGTGCACATATAGACATTGTACAATCTTCGCATTTAGTATTGCTTGACTTATGACTCTGAATCTTCTGTGTTGCTAATGCAAGGCCATCCTCCCTGCCTTTGCTTTCAGGGGCCAGAAATCCATCAGACACTTGCATTAGCATACATATTGCTGGCCAGGCTGTCATTCTCTAAATCTGACACACAAAACCTTAGCAACACTTTAGGGTGTTCGTGCATCAATAGGGAAAATGTCACACAACTACGCATCGGACACTGGCAGAAGAGAAGAGAAAGACAGGATTAATTAGGTGGGGGTGACAGAAGGATGAACAAGAAATTTGCCTGCTATTATCAGAACAGTCTTATTCTTTCTTTTTTTCCCCCTTTTCTTTACTTGAGTGGGGTTTTTTGGTTTGTTTTGTTCTTTTTGTGTGTGTGGTTTTCTCTTTCAGAAGAGAACATTGTCTTCTTGTGCATTTGAACAAGCAATGGGACATTTTGAGAGCAACTGTAGTAGAAAGAGAAGCAAATAACATGCCTAGGAATAGCGGGGCTTTCTCTGGGCCTGTAATTAAATGTATAATTAGCCTGGGGTGTCTCAGCCTTAAGACTAATGCCACAACTTCAATACAAGAAAACAACAGAACAGGCTGTGCTCAGAAGTGCCCTCTGTGGGTCGTTTGGGTGGACGTCCTTTTTAGGGCTGGCGCGGAGGTGTGAATACCCATCTCC